>NW_004524624.1:4270483-4271618 GCF_000260255.1 Octodon degus
ATAATAATAACTGGGGAAGTTGCCTTTCAGATTACTGACAACAAGAATACACTGCCATAACTCTATTCAGGCATATAAAAATGCCACCACTGATACATCTGTCTCTCAAAAGACCATGCTGAAGGAAAAAGAGGAGGAGGAAAAGGTTGAGGAGAAGACAGCAAAGAAGAAACAGATAGGGGAGGAGGGAGAGGAAAAGGAAAGAAAGATAAAGAGGAAGTAGGAGGGGAAAAGAGAAGAAAGAAGAAAGAAGTGGAAGGAGGAAGGAGAAGGAGAAGAAAAAGAAGATACAGAAAGAAAAAACTGGTATGGAGATGTATATTGGTTTAAAAAATCTAGGTTCAATCTCAAGTACAAAAAGAATCACAAAACTAGTGATTGGCAGCTAATAAGAAAAATTTAACATCTTAATACTTATGCTTTCTATTACCATGTGTGTGCTAGGACAGCAGGAAGACTTTCTACTTCATTCATGACTTCCAAATTTTGCACAAATCTAACTGGTAAGACATACTTGCATTCAGATTTTAGCTATAGGAAATCTGAAAGATATCAATTTAACATTTGCAGACAAGAAATTATATGAGGGTGTTCTGGGAACCCCCAGACCCAGTCCTAGCCCAGGCCCTGTGAATGTGTGGGAGAGCTTCCAGCTACCCTGCGCCAGCAGGACCTACTGGTCCCAGCCCAGGTGCAGCGTGGGTGAGACCTGCTTCCACCCCTTGGAACGCCCCCCACCACTCCGTATTACCACCCACACCCTGCCCACAAAGTAGGAATTTCTGTCGCATTCTGGGAACCCCCACATGCAGTCCTAGTCCAGGCCCAGTGAGTGTGTGGGAGAGCTGCCTCTCCGCCTTACTCTACCTTGTCCCCTCCAGACTCAGCTCAGGCCTGGCATACAGGCCTGGGGTGCAACCCCTCAACTGCAGTCCCTGCAGAGAGTGTAGGGGACTGAACCACCCAGCTAGTACAGGGGCAGAACATCTTGCCAGAGGGGCACAACAGGTTCACCCCCAAGGGCAGCAACAGGAAGGAACTGAGCACAGCAGCCAGACCCAAGCCAAGCACAGCTAGATAAATCCAAACTTTGTAGATCTACACCTGAACTTCAGTATATGCTAAGGCTATAACT
>NW_004524624.1:4272453-4332766 GCF_000260255.1 Octodon degus
TTTGGTTTGAAAATGTCTCATTGCTATTTGTTTCTCAATAAAATTATGGAAAAAAATAAAAATAATTATATTAGAAGAATAATGAAAAGATTCTGAATACCAGCTCACCACACTTACCCCATATTTCATTTAACCCTCACAATATTTTTAAATCTATATTAACATTTCCCGGTTTATGGATAAGGAAACTGTAGTTTTGACAGTTTTAAAAGGTCACATATGATCACACAGCTAAAAACTTCGGTCTCTCTGAATTTAAAGTTTATGTTCATAACCACTACATGTTTGTGTCACGTTGACCCTTGTGAAACCCAAAATATAAGGAAGATGACAACTGAGTAGCAAAGTAATGGCAAAAATTACACACAGGGGCCAGGGATATGTCTCAGTGGAATAAGTTCTTCCCTGGCAAGTGCAAGGGCCTGAGTTCAATACCTGGTTCAGAAAAAAAAAAAAATTACACAAAAAACCACTAGCTGGGTCATTCACTGGATTTGGTATCAGGGAACACTTGACTCTAAGAATTAGTTAGGGAGAATTCCCTTTACATTAAAGAGTTTAAAGAGTATTGGTGCTAAATCTTCTCTAAATTTCTTATAGAATTTACACTAGAGCTGTAGTGATTTCATTCTTTTCATTCCTTGTTACATGAATTTGAGTTTTTTCTTTCTTCTTTTATAGATTTTTGATAAAACTTATCAATTTTACTTATTCTTTCAAAGAACCAACTCTTTGATTCATTCATTCTTTGTATTGAAATTTTAGTCTCAAAAAAGAAAAAAAAAGAAATTTTAGTTTCAATTGCTTTATTTTTTTAATTTAGGACAGGGTGTACAGGGTCTCACTGCATAGATCGGACTAGTAGTGATCCTCCTGTTTATAGCCTCCCAAGTGCTTGGATTACAGGCGTGCACCACTATGCCCAGTCTCAATCACCATCTCAGCACACCCCAGGGAAAGGGCCAGCACAGCAGGCCAGGGATCGAACTCCCAGCCCTTCATCTGCCTAAGCAGGCACTTTAATCTTCTGAGGTATTTGGTTGGTCTCAATTGCTTAAATTTCTGCTTTGATCTTTATAATTTTTCCCTTGTATGGACTTTGGGCTTGACTTGTTCTTTTCCTAAATGCCTGAGGTGCAGCGTTAGGTTGCTTATTTGTGCTCATTCTGTTTTCTTGATGTAAGAATTCACTGCTATAAATTTCTCTCTGAGGACTGCTTCTATTGCATACCACTGGTTCCGGTCAGCTGGATTTGCATTTCTGTTTGACTGTAGATATTGTTTAATTTCTTTTTTAATTTTATCTGTGACTCATTAGTTGTTCAGTAGGGTGTTATGTCTATCACCAAGCACAAAACTAAAGTCAAAATGAATTAAAGATCAAAATATTAAAACAGAAACACTAAATCTACTGGAAGAGAAAGGTAGAAATCTTGAAGACTTTCTGATAGACAGAATGTAGGTAGACAGAGAGTTCATGAGCAAAACGCAAACTGCACAGGAAATACTTCAAATAATAAACATCTGTAATCTCATCTTCTTAAAAAGCTTTTGCATATCAAAAGGAATTACCAACAGAATGAAAAAGATAGCCCACAGATTGGTAGAAAAACTTAGCTAAATGTCCCTCAGAAAAAGGACTTCTATCTATAACTTATAAATAATTGAAAAAAATCAGGCCTCTCAAATTCAAAGACCCATTCCAAAAAATGGACATCGGAGATGAATATACCTCTCAGATCAAGAAACACCAATTGAAAATAAATATTTTTTAAAATGTTCAACAGCATTGGTCATTCAAGAAATGCAAATTAAAACAGCACTGAGATTCCATCTCACCCTGGAAAAAATGGCTATCATCAAGAAATCAACCAATAACAAATGCTGAAAGGGCTAAAAGGAAAAAAGAACCCTGCTCCACTATTGGTGGGAGTGTAGACTGGTGCAACCACTGTGGAAATCAGTGTAGAGATTCCTCAAAAAAACTAGGATTAGAGGCCCCATTTGACCCAGGAGTTCCCCTTCTGGGTATTTTTCAAGAAGAATTGAAAACATTATAGCACAGAGATATATGTACACCCTTGTTTATTGTAGCACAGTTGTCACAGACAAATCTTGGAAACAACCCAAAGGCCTAACAACCAAGGAATGCATAAAAAAGATGTGGAAGCACTACTCAGCTACAAAGAAGGATAAACCCAATGCTTTTATAAGTAAATAGATGCATATGGTCTTTATAACTTAAAGACCATATTCATAAGTGAAATAAATCAGACTCACATTTATAAACATCATATTGCCTCCTGAGTGTAAGAAACGGAAAGAGTAAATAAGATCCAAAATGTCTAAAATAGATATTGTGAAAGGAGAAGAAACTGCCCAAAAGGAAAGAACAACTGGGATGGGGAAAAGGAGAAAAGAAAGAAGGGAAAAGAAAACATACATGCACTCAAACACACACACGATAGCTAAGATAATTATACTATTAATTTCTTTTCATTCATTGAAGGGAATAGTTTGTACTTACACTCTTGATTAATCTTGAATGTTTATATATTCTAATCTGGGCAACTATTTTGAAGGTAATAATATCAATATACTGACCATTGCCAATTTCCTGTTATCTTGTTTTGAAATTCTGTATCATTTTTTCATTTGTTTCTTTCTCTTTTAAATAAATTTTAAAATATTAGAAATCAAACCCCCCCAAAAATACTTCCTGTACCAAGTAAAACAAAGATCACTCAATTATAAATAGTTTCAGAATACATACTATGTGTCCAGCCATGCCCTAAGTTTTGAGAACACAATGACAACTGATAATATCCCTACCTGCCATTGATTGAAAAACTAGAGTAGAAAGAGATGTCAACAAAATAACCACAAAGATGAGCTGAAGAGTGTGACTGTTATGAGAACTAATAAGGAGCAAGCCTCACTGTTCCAATAGACAAAATAATTAGAGCCCTAGTCCATGAAGAAGATCTTAGAAAGTAGTCCGTCACAGGGAAGTTACAATTATACCAAGAGATTGCTATCCCCTGAAGAAGAACTAGTTAAAACAAAACAAAACAAACAAACAATTAGTTAGTTTGAGACAAAATTCTATAGAATACTTTAAAAACCCTAAGATATTTTTTATTTTCTCCAAATGGCTCAGTAGAATAAGTGCTTCCCTGGCAAGTGCAAGGGCCTGAGTTCAATCCCTGGTTCCACAAAAAAAAAAAAAAAAAAAAAAAAAAAAAAAAAAAAAAAAAAAAAAAAAGAGTATAAAAGTTTATGAGATAATAAGAAATTACCAGGCCAAAATCTATAAAGAGAATATAAAAATATAAACAAGTATTCAAAGCTACTTTTACCCTAAGGACATTTTCTGATCCACAAGAAAAAGTTGGTGGTGATTCTCCTATGATTGGGAGGAAGGAGATCAAAGCCACAATCCCACCCATGTAAAGTGATCTCATAAAGGGCTTTACTTTCAGGTTAAGGGTGAATCAGAAATAAAGGAATCTTCTTGTGAGCCTGAAGCTCATGTTTCAATAACATGAAGAGAGGTTAAGGAATCTTAAGTCTGAATTACCTGGTAGTACCCCAAAGCCAAGCAATAGCAAATGAAAAACATCTCTGAAAGGACTATTCCTAAAATAATTATTTCATACTAATGACTACCACATAATCAAAAATAACAAGGCACACAAGAAAGTAAGATATCATGAACCAAACAACTGAAACAGATTCATGACATTTTACATAACAGAATCCTTTCAGTTTGTAAATATTTATAATGTACAAATAAATAAGATGAAAATAGCTATATGAACAACTGCTCTAAGAACTGAAGGATTAACAAGAATTAACTAAAGGAAAAGAGGGACAGGGGCCAGGGAGATGGCTCAGTGGAATAAGTGCTAGCACTTATTAAGTGCTGGCAAGCACAAGGATCTGTGCTCAATCCCTGGTTCTGAAAAAAAAAAAAAAAAAAAGAGGGACAATGTGGTATAAAGATATTCCTAACAAAGGAGCCCATAAGTTTCATGTTCTATCCCACCACAAGGCCATAGTACATTAGACAGTATACAAAGAGGCCAGCAGAGCTGGATTTCAGAAAACAAGTGGGACAGAACGTAGTGTAACAAAGAACTGAGATGAGTGGGAGCTGGATTCTGTTAAGCATATTGGTCTCTGTCCTGAGAACCTCTGAAAGTTATCATTGAAGAAGACTTGAAGGTCATAAACCAGAGCTGAGGACAAACTTCAGCTTTGGGAAATTATTCCAGTCTCCTTCACAGATCCAAAAGGATCTTGTCTCCTCTTGTTCTCTAGGAACCCGCACAATAATCCTAAAGTCCAGAATGAGCTAGTACTCCTGTTCCCAATAAATAATGGTCACAGTAAGGCTCTGAGAAGGACAATGGTCTATCTTAAGGGACCTGTTGAATAAAAACTCTGTTTGGGATCATTTAATCTGGGAATATATCACAGAAATAAAAGTATGTGAGGAAGTTTCTGTTCGCAGAATCAACAGAGGGTCCTATTACCTTCTACCTACTAGGCCCTGAAGTACTCTCCTGGAGACAGAGCCTCCAAGCACCACAGCTTAAGGCAATCTGAACTCCCAGTGATGAGTCATGTAGTCTCAGCAGACAAAGCAGCTATGTAAATGTGCATATATATATGCAGGAGGAGACATGGGGTAGGACCTCAGGAAGCCAAGGTTTTCATTCTTGGCCCTGAACTGAGCTCAGAAATGTAGTATCACTAAGGTATCAGGGGATACTTGCAACCTTGACCATGTTTTGGAGGAGAGTAAATGTACCTCCCCAGCAGCTTATGAAGTTCCTCCCACATCAAGCTGGGTAGGAGACACTGTGGACACATCACCCACACAGGGCCCAGCCACTCCCACCCATACAACATTCATCACCCCCAGTCTTCCAGGCCTTTGTCCCTGCATGCCAAGGAGCCGCGAGCCTTCCTCTCTCCCTGCAGAGGCTCCTAGAGGATCATGGACAGGTCATGACCTCTGTGAACCTTACCCAGTCCTTACACCTACTCTGAGGCTTCTAGTAGAGCCCCAAAAGGCCACCAGGCAGACCACCATCAGCCCAGGCTCCTCTTACAATGGGGGGGCCTTTGAGGGGAAAGTTCATTTTGTCAATCAGCCTATTGTTGGCCTGCCAAGCACAGGCTCGTCCTCCCCCGGTGTGTCATTGGGCCCTGTTGACACAGATGTCAACTGTCAAGTGTGCCCTCCACCCTCCACCTCCTTCCTGGGGCAGGCATCCTGCAGGCCCAGCACAAGGGCCTCTGTCGCAATGCTCCCCACTGGCCCTTTGCAAGAATCAAGATTGCCACACCTTCAGAATTGCCAAAACTTGACTGGATACTTCATCATGAGGATTGGCCATGAAGGCTGCAGCTGACATGGACAGCTATGGCAGATACTTGACTGTGTGCCAGATGACAAATCCCAATCGAGTGAAACCTGCACACTTCACAATATCTGGGCCCAAACCTCCTCCTGTCTTCTCAACAAAAAGAGACAGGTGGTAACACCCTGGGGCCCCATTTCCAGGATGGGAAGAATGAGGCTGTATCTCTGTAATTTGTGTATAGACAGGTCTAGCAAGCAGACTTAAATCATAGCATTGGCTGGGATGCCCCACCTTCTTCAGATCCACCCCAAATTCACCTTGAGGAAGGGGTGGTGAGCAATATGCAAAATGAGAATGTGGGCAATGACCTCCAGTGGTCCCAGTCCAACTCCTGTATTTCCCTAGCCCCAGAAAACCTCAGGATAGAAGATAGTTATACCACGGCAAACCATACATGGAAAAGACAATTGCCAGAGCATAAGAAAAAGCCCCATTCACTTAATGATAGGTCGCAAGGAAATGTACAATTTGAGGGGGAAATATCTCATCTATGGAACATTTCACTCTATAGGTCACCATGATTTTATTGAGTTGTCATGTCTTTAGTCTCCAAAAATGTCCACAAACCATGGCCAAGACTATACAAGTTCCCTGGCTTAATCGACACCATCAACATCATTGCTCAGGAAAGGAGACCAAGGGTTGTGGGGAGAAGGACAGTCCCCAAAATTAGCCAAGTGAAAAAGAAGCCACTTTGAAAGGATGCTGGCTGTATAGGGCAGGGGATAAGGCCTGGGGCCCTTTCTTAAGACATTTAGTTAAGCACAACAAATTATCCCTTCCTAAGATCAGGCAAGATTTCATACCTGGGGGCCAATCCCACAGAGCTGTAGCAATAGGTAAGGGATAGAGGACAGGGGTAAGGAGCCAGGCAGAAGGCTAACCTAGCTCAGGCCAGGATAGGTTGACAGGATAGGGTTTTGGGTCTTCCAATTTTGAAATATCTGTGAAATAACTATTTTGAAATTTCTTCAAGATAAAACCAAACTTGGTTTTGATGAGTTGATACCTTGAGCACTGGCCTAGTATGTGGCAAAGAGTCTCCCCTATCCTTATGACCCAAGGGACCAGCTCCATTAGCCTTAGTCTATAGCCTGTCAATAGAACAAGATCTAGCAAAGCATGGGGCTCTGCCCTGGGAAAATGCTGCTGACAGTGGATATCCCAGGTGGTGTAAGAGGCAAGGCACATGACAACTCCCTCTTCAATGCTCAAGCCCAGATCCCATGTCTAATGTGGTGCCTGGCACATCAAAATATCCAATGAATATGTGTTACCTTTGCAGTCCTGACTCTGTAATTCGAAAAATCTTCCAAGTACCTAGTGCCATAATTTGTCTTCCAAAGGAAGTCACAACCAATTGTGTCCTTCTAAACTGCTCTAATGGTTGAACACTGGCATTGCTAGACAAGACTATTGAGCTCCACAAACCATAGCCTTTGTCTATGGCCCATTGCTATACATGTAAAACAAGTTTATGAGGGGTCTTGAGCTCAAAGAATCCAAGGGAACTTGTTTTTTACTATAGAAAATTGGTGTCCTAACCACCCCAAAGCAAGCCATAGAAAGAACTTAAGGAAAGCTAGAGAGCTGAGCCCACCGAGTCTTTAATCTGGAAGTTCCTTCAGAGAGCATGTCTCCCCACCTTCCATTATACCTTGACTATCAGGCTGGCACAACAGTGCCAAGGGAAGACAGCAATTGCACTAAAGACCATTCTAAAAGACCCAATCTATTTTCTAAGTCTAAATTCCTCCTAAAACAGAGGAACCAAGATGTTAATCTACAATAGTGAGCTTGGAAAGATTTTTTAGGGCTGGTATAGATACTTTAACATCATACAGGTGGGTTCACCAGAAGATGCCTCAACACACAGTCCTTTGTCTTTATTTTCTACCCTGATGGAAATATAGGGTTGGGGAGATAGCTCAGCAGTCTAAATATCTGCCTAGCAAGTGCAATGACCCAGGTTCAACCCCTGGTACTACGTGCCTTGCCGGCCCCCAAACCCCAGGAGCACTGAGCTGGCCACCAAAACCAGGCATGGTGGTGCATATCTGTAATCCTAGCTCTAGGGAGGCTGAGACAGGAGGCTTACTATGAGTCCAAGCTGTGTAGCGAGATCCTGTACCAAATAAATAAATAAATAAATAAATAAATGTTTTTTTAAAAATTAAAAAAGAAATTTAATCATCTTACACTGCAGCAGATAGCTCTATACATTATGCAATATACAAGAGGTGATCAAAAACTATAGTGAATATTTAAGTTTAAAAATTTATTATAGTGAAAGACATATTGCCATTAATTTCTCTCAATATATTCCTCCTAGCTTTAAGCATACTTGTCCCATGCTTCTTAGCAATATGTGCCATGATTCAATCTCAGTGTATACTGGCAATATAATCAAACTTGAAAAACACCTCCAAACACCATTCACTTGTTTGATAACTTCTCCTGAGTGTCCACTGAGCAGTAGGCATGGAACTGGAGCAGCTCCTGGGCCTGTAGGGCAGACAAGGGCCTTTCCACTGGAAAGGACACAAGTGGAATTCTCTCTCAGGGATGCTTGCCTCCAGGCCTATGGCCCTGCTCAGCACTGTGATCACAATTCCTTCTGAGGCCAGCCTCAGGAAGACCTGCCAATTCCCAAAATCTCAGAGCATAGTCAGGAGACATGTTCTGAACCTGAATCAGTCACACAAGCAGTATCAATTGTCTGGGTCTCAGCTATCCCACCTGTACAATGGGGATAAAAAGATCTGTCCCAGGCATAGCCAAAAGTCAATAGGAGGGAAACCTGAATCTCCATAGGATGCTGCTTCTCATATCCTTCAGGTCCCACTGTAAAGGACACAGAGGATACAAGAGGTCAGAGGCCTTTCCTTAGAAAGGGTTCTCAAATGTCTTTAAAGTCCTGTCCACAGACACTCTTATCAGGACTCCTAGCTGGGCCACACACACACACACACACACACACACACACACACACCTCCTTTTACCAGAGCTCTGCACAACATGGACAGAAAGCTAGTCACCCCTTCTGCCCCAGGCAGAGGCAGAAGAATGATACAATTCAACACCCTGATTAATCCTACTCAATGCTAGCAGTGGGACAGAGTTGGGAAAGGAGGCAGGTCCTCGCTGTGACTCACCTACAAAGAAGGTCACTGCCCACGAGGGCTGGTCTGACCTAGAGGTAACTAGAAGAATGTGAAGCACTTTCCTCTTTCCACTTCAAGTATCTCTTCCAGCAGCCACCATGGCTCCAGTTCTCACCATTATACTGAATTTCTTTGGATGCTAGACTTCAAGAATCTCAGTTTTTAAAAAGACTATCTGATTTCTAATTCGATTTTTTAACTGAAATCTAATTGCAAAAATGGATCCCACCACCAGAAACAGTTCTGAAATTTTCTTCTTTTTTTTTTTTTTTAATTTTCTTCTTTAAGAAATTCCCATGTCACACTTTGGGAAATTTAATCCTCAAGGAGTCTTCAGACTTGGAGGATGAGCCATAAGGGAAGCTACCAAGAACTTGGAAGATTTCAGAATCCAGCTGAGGGCCACTGAACTAAGGACCTTAGAAACCAAGGCTCCCTTCCTTTTTTCTCCCCAGCTTTCTTGGGCCCAGAAAAACAAAAACAAAACCCAACTTGATCACAAAGTCCAGAAAGATAACTGGCACCAATGAATAAATCAAGTAGCCAACACTCCCTTCCTTCCCACTACACACACAACACACAATTTCATCTCAGAGGGCTCAGATATTATGACCTGTGAGTGACCTTTGGCCCCTGGTTAACCAACCCTAATTTATACCAAGCATTCTGGAACATCTACCTGAGACCTAACCCAGGAAGCCTCAGGGGCTGAATGGCCTATGGTGTTTGGGCCGTCACCTCTGTGCCACAGGTACCTGGGCTGGAAAGGAAGTGTTGGAGGGTTCTGGAACTATCTCACAGGCTCAGCCTACTTGGCCTTGCATGAGGGCCTATGTGTCATGTCTTGTTCCAGTTTACCCACAACCTCTTAGAGAGCAGGAGTGAGTCTTATTCATCTTTAATTTCCAGGGAAGAAGAGCTATTGAGAAAACACACATGGCTAGGCTGCAGATGATGACCTCCAAAAGCTGGCCCTGGGATGATGTTTGGAGAGGCAGCAGATGGAAATGACCCCAGACTCATACATCATGTGCATCACTGCTTCTGCTCCTAAGAGGACCCTCAGTGGTGATCTCTGCTGGCCTGGAACAAGGTAACCACAAAGGACAAGGAAAGGACTGAGACCCGTCTGTAGAGACTTCACCGAGACACCTTCTGGCTTCCCATTCCTTCTGGAAACATTGGGGACAATACCTAGGAAACAGGCCCCTGCTCTTCACTGGGCTTCATCTCCAGGCCCCTCCCAACCCTCCTTCTCCCTAGGGAGCAGCCCAAACCCACAGAGCCAGGAATTCCTGAGGAATAGATACATTATTTTCTGCTTTCCCCTACTCCAGGAAGAAAGCATATGAAACTACAGAGAGCAGGTGACAAAGGTGGCTGAACAGTGACCACACAGACTCAGAAACAACTGCTTAATAATCACAAGTATTTAACCAGAGGGTCCATCCCCAAACCAGATTTACTTCCACATGCCTCCATCACATCCTCCCACCATGAGTCCCCATCAAGAGGCCCAGCTCTACCTCTGAGAAGCACCCATATGTCTCTGGGAAGGCTATTGTACTGCACAAGATCTGGAGCTTGGGTTTGGTTTGAAAGAAAGAAATGGCACATTAGAGAGAGCAACACCCCTGGAAGGTGAGTGCATCCACCCAACTAGTTCCACAAAAAATAACCTCAATCTTACCTGGCCAAAGCTACAGCAGGGGTCAGTTCAGACACTAGGGACCTCAGGTCAGACTCAACAGGTCTCTGTACCACTCCTGTCTTCAAAGAGTAGAGGCAGCAGCCAAGAAGTTGAACTCCTTGGTAGAGGGCCAGCTTTGTCCCCATCTCCCACACCTGCACCTGCAGTACTCTCAGAGCAACCATGTTCCCTGCAGCTGAAATCTAGCAAAAGATGCCCAAGGCCAAGCAAGGAAGGGCAGACCCCGCAGCTCTCCACTCAGCTGGTTCCTGGCTTCACCTGCCCTCCCCGGAGTGACAAGGGATACAACGAGCCTCTGCCAACCCCCACCCCACTGCACCAGGCACCTTTCTCAAAGCCCACACTGGCAATTACTCCTAATTACACGATGTGACAAGGCGCTGGGGCCTGAGCACTTAACTCAGGCCCTGCATTATGCAATGTTTTTAATCCTCTTACTTAAGGTAGAAAATTGATATGGTGCTCTAAGTTCACGTGAATGACTGGAAAAATAATTCTAAGAAATAAAAACATCGCCATCAATATCACCTTACAGGCTCCCTGAAAGGATTAAAAGCATGCATACCTTGAATTGTCAAGTGCCCTCTGTTGAACTCTCCTTGTGCCTTATTGATGTGAAGGTTCCTCAGGTGGAGAGGGACCAAATGGGGATCCCCTAGAGATGAGGGCAGTGCTTCTGTGGCTCAAGGTGAGCTCCCAAGGGCCCATCTGCAATCCTAGGGCCTTCCAGCTCAAGCCAGTGCCACAGCTGGGCCTGCTTGGGCCCCCCACTCCCCTTGAGTAACAGGACACACAGACTGCCACCTGCCTGTCCACACAGACCTCCATCCCTCCCTCATCCCTAAGGCAGGCTCCATTTCATGGCTGGGGAGAATCCTCTCCTGCCCTGCTGAGCATGCCCAGCCTTCTGGACACAACTGCAGATGCCATAGGCCAGAGATAACCCTACACAAGGACTGAGATCACAAGAAGCAGGGAGGCCCTGGTGTTCCCATCACAAGATCCTCCATGCACTCTGAGCTCCCTGTTTTCCCCATGGTATGCTCTGTCACATATTGCTAGCTGATATGCCACGTGCAACTCACCTAAGGTGGCTGGACACTCCAATTACCAACCAACATAGGTAGACAAGCAAAAGCACCTGCCCTCCCTTACCTACACTCCAGCCCAGGGCCTGACCATTGGATGGGAGGGAGCAGCCCAACACCAGCAGGTACAATTACAGTGGCTGGGCCCATTAAACTTTGGGAATAAAGAGCTGGCCTAGTAATTGCCCCTAATCCCCTTCAAGCCTTTATCTGCTAGCAGCACTGCTATAAGCCTAATGGTGTGAGGTAAGTGCCCAGACGCCTCAGCCCTCCCCAGCGCTGCCTCAGGCAGTCTAGAGTGGGGACATTCAGTGCAAGCCTACCAGGATGCCTTTCCTAAAAGTCTCTCTTGACAGGACCCTCCACAAAGAGGAGTATCCATAGGATGATGAGGTTCCTAGGGCTACAAAATAGTGGCAACATTGGTGGCAGAAGAGGAGAAAGATTTCAGACCCTGCAGGGATCTGGTGGTTGAGCACAAGCAAGACTTATGCATCTGGATCCCATAGCCACTCCCACAATGTGTTCTATTCATGCACAAACATAATTCCTGTGCTTTAGGAGCTGCCCTAGATAGCCTGTGTTACAGAGCATTTCACCAATGGTGTCCTTAGAAATGCCTAAAATTTATCTTTCTTTATGGCAGAGGAATACTCCATGATATGTAAAAACATGCACATTGTTTTTATCTATTCCTCAATCAATGGGCATTTGGTTGTTTCCAAGATTTAGCTATTACAAACTGTGCTTCTATAAGCATGAGTGTACATATAGCATCGTGGTGTAATGTTTCTAATTCTTCTGGGAAAATATTCAGAAGGGGAATAACTGGGTCAAATAGGACCTCTAGTCCTAGTGTTTTGAGGAGTCCACACTGCTTTCCACAGTAGTTGCACCAGTCTACACTCCCATAGTGAAGACTGGTTCCTTTCTCCCCACCCCCTGCCAGTGTTTGTTATTGGTGATCCCTTGATGACAGCCATTCTTTCCGGGTGAGATGGAATCTCAATGTTGCTTTATATCAGATTTGCATCTCTCTAATAACAAGCGATATTGAGCATTTTTTCATATATTTGTCATTTGTACTTCTTCAACTGAGAAGTGTGTATTCATTTCAGATACCCATTTTTGGACTGGGCCTTTAAATTTTGGAGGCCTGATTTTTTTCAATTCTTTATATGTTCTAGATACAAATCGTTTGTCTGAAAGGCAACTGGTTAAAAGATTTTGTCCACTCTGTGGGTTGTTTTTTCACTCTGTTTTGCAAAAGTTTTTAACAGGTTGAGAACCCAGTTATTGATTCATGTGTAGTTGGGGTTTTATTCATAAAAGTCTCACCCACACCTATGTGTTATCAAGAGTTCTGCCCACCCTTCCAGCAGATTTAGTGGTTCTAATATTTAGGTCTTTGATCCATTTCAATTTTAGTTTAGTGCATGGTGATAGACATGGGTCTAGTTTTAGTGTTTGGCTTATAGAAAGCTAATTTTTCCAGCACCATTTATTTAAGAGGCTATCTCTCTTCCAGCGAATGTGTTTGGCTCCTTTGTCAAAGATAACATAGTTGAGTGTGTTTAAAGCTGTTTCTGCATCTTCTAATCTGTTTCATTGATCCTCAGGTGGGTCGGTCGGTCGGTCGGTCGGTCTGTCTGTCTGTCTCTCTCTCTCTCTCTTGCCAGTACCAGGCTGCTTTATCACAGTAGCATTGTAGTATAATCATAAGTCAGGAATTGTAATGTCCCCATCGTGCCTTTGTTGTTGAGAACTGGTTTTGCTTTCTAGGTCTGTTCAGGTTCCAAATGAATTTTAGGATGCATTAAATATGTATAATAATTTTGAGAGTATGGCTATTTATACTATGTTGGTTCTTCCTATCTGTGAGCAAGGGATATCTTTCATTTACTGATATCAGAGGGAAAGAGTTTTGAGGAGCATTAATGACAATGTGTCTTTTACTGTAAGTTTTAAAAATTGACACATTCACCATATTTTGATCATATATAATTAAATTTAAATGCGTATATATGTAATAGTTACAAAGAACAAAGAAAAAGCTCAAAATATATATATAAATAGGATTTTTAAAAATCCAAAATAAGTTCACAGAAGTAGGAAACATAATTTAGACAGCAATTCAAAATTAATTAATTAATTTATTTATTTATTTATTTTGTGGTACTGGATATTGAACTCAGGACCTTGCGCTTGCCAGGCAAGTGCTTATGTTACTGAGCTACTCCCCTGCCCCACGTTTTTTTTTTTCTGAGCAATTCAAAATTTAATGTTTACAGGGGCCAGGGAGATGGCTCAGTAGAATAAACACTTCCCTGGCAAGCACAAGGGTCTGAGTTCAATCCCTGCTTCTGCAAATAAATAAATAATGTTTTCAGGCCCCAATAAACCCTGATGCCTTTTAGAAGGTCCATGATGCCAAAATGATGCTCATAATCCCACACTAAGCAGTAGCTGCCTCTTATTTTTATTTTTTTGCCTCTTACACTGCACTGACACCTGCACTGATAATGCAGAACAGTTGTAGGTAAAACATCCAGCACCTTCGCAGAAACACAGGCAGTGCCGCACACTGTGACGGCAGCCACACGCTCTCACTGTCGTACACAAGGAAGGGTCATCTCCCTTAATAATGTACGTGATGAAGCAGTAACTTATTAATTCTATTAGTTCTCCAACTTTGAGTACTGTCCTTTTACTATTTTATGCGGCAGAGGAGGAAATGCATGGGAAGCACCCCCACCACGTGCCCACATGCAGTCGGCGATCACCTCGACAAGAAGTGTGTGTGTAATAGCCGAGTTGCAAGACAACCAGCCCCTTTTAGCATTGAGTATCATTTTAACACACACACACACACACACACACATCAACAACAACAATCACCTGACAATCAAACTATGGTTACCCATACTTGGGTACTGGGCAAACGTGTTCTCAAAAATGAACGGCATGAGCCTATAAATCCAAGGAAAATAAGAGTAGAATTTGACACTATTGACAGAGTTTGAGGCTTCACGCAAATTAGAGCTATACAAAATGTATCTACTACTATGGGCATGAGAGCTTTCAAGTGTGTACTTTTCAGTTGAAATCAGTGGCAGTATTTACAAATTTGATTGTCTGATATTATCTAAAGAAATGTGTCAACATTTGAAAATCTATATAACTCAATGAACCGATATTTTCCACATGACTACTGAGTGGTACAAAAGCAGCCACAGGCAGAATTTAACACTAAAACTACCCTCTAAGCATTTGCTGTTGTTGGGCTCTGCTATAAAATCAAAGGACTTTCACAATGATCCATTAATATGCTTTTTTCATTTTCCAACTATTTATCTGAATGAAACCAGAGTTTCTTCATATACTTCAAACCAAAATATATCACGAGAGTGAATGCAGAAAGAGCTGAGAATATAGCTATCTTAAAACACATATTAGAATTACAAAGACATAAAATAATATTTTTGATTAAATGTTTTGTTTTGGAAAGTATATTTTCATAAAATTATATTATGTATATTAACATGCAATGGGTTTATTTAAGGTAATACAAATTTTACATTTCTCAGTATTAATTTCTAATATGGTCAATAATGTAGACACAAACAGCAGCTTTTGGGTATCTGTAAGAATGAATAAAGTCCTAAGACAAAAGGGGACCAGCAACCAGAAGATTTAAGAACTGCAGGGCTAGAAAGTAAAGTGACAAAACTATGAAAATTAAGAGTAAAGGCTAAGGGCCAGAGAGATGGCTCAGTGGAATAAGTGCTTTCCTGGCAAGCGCAAGGGCCTGAGTTCAATCTCTGGTTCAGAAAAGAAAAGAAAAAGAGTAAAGGCTAACTAGAGGATCAACTTGCAAGTTTAACATTTGAAAAAAGGATTTCAGAGGAAAAGAGAAAGTGGATAAAGGGAGCAAATTTTATCAAATAAATAAGAGAAATCCCTAGAATTGTAGTTTTGTGATTTAAAAGTACATACATCAACTACCCAAAACAATGAAGTAAAAAGAACTAATAGTCAGCACTGGAAATGTGATCTTGCAGGGGATATTCCCCTGATGAAAAAGGGCTGATCTTCAGTGTTTCTGGGTAGGAGGAAAGACAGCCAGACAGAAATGGGCGCACTCCAGAGACAGGGCACAGGGTGGCACCTGACTTCAACAGCAACAGGGGAGGTGGAAGACATGTTGCTAAGGGAAAACAACTTCAATATGGAATTTTATATCCAGTCAAACTATTAATCTAGTATAAAAGTAAAACTAATATATTTTCAGACATGTAAGATCTCAAAAACATTGCCTCCCACGTAATGTTTGCTTCCTTTGGAAAACATTGCTCCTTCCTTTGGGAAACACGAGCTCCTTAAGGAAGGTTGTGTGTGAGGCACAGAAGTCCAGGAGATGACCCAGCAGGAAACACTCAAGGGACAGGGGGAGGAAAGCCAGCCTCAAGGGAGCAGCTACTTGCAAGACAGCTATCTCTAGACAGAAGAGGAAGAGGAACAATTGCCCAGTGCTTTTGCACAAAACCAGCAAGTACTTCCTGATTAGTCAAAATTAGTAATCAGTAACAGAAAACTAAGCAAATGAGGCACTGAATGCTGCTGGACTATGGACAGTCTTCTCAACAAGGTCAGTGGAAACTGGAGAGCCATACACAGAATCACAAGACCTCTGCCACATGCCTTATGTAAAAATCAACTCAAAGGGCTGCTGTGTAAGATTCAAAATTCTGAACGTACTAGAGGAAAACAGGGGAAACACTTAGGACATTAGGATAGGCAAACATTTTTTTTTAATAAGACCATAAAAGCCCAGGCAACAAAAGCAAAACTTGCCAAATGGGATATTATCCAACTAAGAAGCTTCTGCACAGCAAATGAAACTGTCACAGAATAAAAAGACAAACTACAACACACAAAAAGAAAGAAATGGAAAAAAAGGGCTGGGGACACAGTTCAGTGACATGGTGTCTGCTGGGGCAACTTGAGGTCCTGAGTTTGATTCCTAGTTCAAAAAAAGACCAACTACAGAATGGAAGGAAAGTTTTGCAAACTGTATGATGAGGGATTACTATCCAGAATATATCAGAGACTAAAACAAACCAACAACAAAATCAGGAAAAAATTTCAAATAACTTGATTAAAATGGATAAACATCTGAATAGAAATTTCTCAAAAAAAATATGCACGTACCCAACAAGCATATCAAAATGTTCAGTACTGCTGATCACCAGGGAAATGCAAATCCAAACTACAGAAAGGTCTCACCTCGCCCCAGTTAGAATGTCCATTATGAAAAGACAAGAATAGGCTGGGAGTGCTGCTCAGTGTCAAAGCACTTACTAAGCCTGAGCGACACCCTGGGTCCCATCCCCAGGACTGCAAAATAGAAAATAAAAGGCAATACTAAATGCCGGGGAGGATGCAGAAAGAGTAGGACCCATATGCTGTTGATGGGCATGTGAATTGGTACATCCATTATGAAAAATATTATGGGTTCCTCAAAAATTGAAAATAGAATTACCGTATGATCCGGCAATGCCAGGACAAGGTACAGGGCAATGGAAATGAGATCATTACACTAAAGCTGCAGCTACACACCCGGGTTTATGGCACCACTATTCACAACAGTTAAGATATGGAATCAACCAAGTATTTGTTTTATATTTTTTGCAGTATTTGAGATCAAACCCTGGGCTATGCTACCACCCAGTTATGCTCCAAGCCTTTTTTATTTTGGTAAAGAGTCCCACTAAGTTGTACAGATGGGACTTGAACTCTTATTCCTCCTGCCTCAGCTTCCCTTAATGCTGGAACTACAGCCTTGACTCCCAGCTTTAACCAAGATGTTCATCCATAGCTTTCACTGTGTGATACATAATGCATGGTGGAATATTATTCAGTCATGAAAAGGGTAAGATCCTGTCATTTGTGGAAGCATAAATGAAGCTGGAGGACAATATTAAGTGAAATAAGCTAGGATAGACAAGACAAATATTTCATGTTCTCGCTTATTTGTAGAAGCTAAAAAAGTAGATCATATAGAAAATAAGATAGAGATCACTAGATGAAAGGAAAGGAATAAGAAAAGGATAGTGAAAAGGGAGGTAACAGGTGTCAAAACACAGTTATAGTGTTATACGATATAACAGGGAAATTATAGTCTATAATAATTAATTACAGATTTTAAATTAACTAGAGAAAAAAAGTTTGAATCACAAAAATGATAATATCTACAGAACTAGAAGTGCTAATTACCTTAATTGCATATGGTATGTATGGATAAAATTACAACAATGTACTCTAAACATGTACAAATGTCAACTAAAATATTTTAAAGGAAAAAGAAAATCAAGAAGATGTGCAAGCTGGGAAGATAGCTTCCACCAAGCAAGGGCAAGGACCTGAGTTCAATCCTTGGTGCCACATGCTGTGCTGGCCCCGGAACCCTGGGGGCACTGTGCCAGCCCTGAAACTGGGTGTGGTGGCGCACACCTGTAATCCCAGGGCTGGGGAGGCTGAGACAGGAGGAGCACTAAGAGTCTGAGCTGCATAGGGAAATCCTGTATCGAATAAATATTTTTTTAAATGTGCACACACAAAAACTAGGAAAATAAAGAAACAAGTTAGATACTATGTATGTAATGCTAAAGTTTGTAAAGGAAAAATAAATACCTGTGATCCCAGGATGCTACAGAGCTCTGCCCTAGACACCTGCAGTTACAGCTGTGCGTATTAGATACTGCACTTGATCTTAGCCAAAAGGCTGAGAAGGATGGCCGTGCATATTAGAATTATGGTCAATTTTTAAAAATTCATAGAAGAAATAAAAACAATTACTTCTAGAAAAAAAGAAACCAAAGAGAGTCATGGGCAGTGGCTGCGACTTTTCATTTCAAGTTTTCTCTTCTTGACTATGAATATACATTCCTTTGATTAAAAAAAATAGAAAATTAAATTAAAAACTAACCAGGCACAGGGCCAGCCTGATAGCTCAACTGACTAACGCACCTGCTTAGGCAGAGCACAGTGGCCGGGGTTCGATTCCCAGCATGCTGTGCCAGCTCCGCTCGCGGGGTGTGCTGAGAGGGGTGGCACACACCTGTAATCCCAGCTCTTGAGAGGCTGAGAACAGGAGAAACTCTACAAGTCTGATCTGTGTATTGAGACCCTGTAGACCCTGTCCTAAATACAAAAAAAACACCAACTAACCAGGCACCAGAAGAGTTCACTCCCTCGCCACCTCAGCCTGCTAAGCATTCCTTGGATTTATACTTGACCCCACACAGTAACTCTGGGCCAGCTAGTTGCGAGCAGGAAGCACGCACACAATAAGGAGGAAGGGTCAGGCCCCTGCTCCTCTGGTCAACATCCGAAGCTGCCTCAGTAAGTTCTGCCATCATCACCACCGTTAGGCAACTCTCGAACGCAGGCAGTACCCGTGAGCATCACGGCACCCACGAGCCAGGCATTAGCTGGTTGCTTTTTCCAGGTGAGGCCAATGCTTAGGGTGGCTCCCAGATCCCTAGGTTAGTGAGGTTGTAGAGTAAGGATTTGAACCCATTGCTCAGTCTGTCTCTCAAATCCATGTGGAATTTCAGAGCTGGCCTTGCTCTTCCCTGGGAGGCTCCAGCCTCCTAATCCCCAACCTCAGTGGGTACCCAACCTCAGCACAGGCTGTATGGGTGCTCCTCCTCATCCTGAATGCCTGTCACCATTTGTAGGAAATTAAGGAAAAGGTCTGAGCCTTCCAGAGTGAAAAAGGAGCATAGCAGGTGTTAGCGTACCTCACTGGACAGAGGAGGAAGCTGAGATGGAGAAAGGATTCCCTGAAGCCACCCAGCAGGAACTGAAGTGGTCTGACTCTCCTTCCAGCATCCTTTCAGGTACTCCCCAAGTCTGGGCCCTCCTTGTCCACACCTAAACTCTGAGGGTGACCTATCTTTGAGGAGGAGGAATTACCCACAAGTTCCTAAGTCTCAGCTTTGGTGGCAGGTAGATGCAAAATAGACACTAGGTCCTATGATGTGTGGTCACATAAGGACATGGTGAGATTTGTCTCACTGCCTTTAAGGTCAGTGCCTGGCTTCCCAGAGGGGCACAGTGCTATTCCTGGAGTCTCAAGTAGCTTCGGGCGCAAAGATGAGCAGCATCCCCACGCAAGTACCCATCATTCTCCTTCTCTAAGCCCCCACGCTGGCAGCCCTACTGGCACCAAGAAGTACTCCTACAACTTCTTAGATTAAATGGTGCTAGCCACGTTGTACCCAACAGTCTTTCTAGATGCTAAAGATGTGTCATACCCAGGGCTGGGCACAGAGTAGATGCTAGTAGACGCCAGATAAGTGGATCTATAGATTCACAAAGCCACTTATCATCCCATGTGGCAGAGACCTGGCTTCTGCCCACCCAAAAGACTCAAGCTTCTTCCTAAATCAAGGAAATGATTCCACATACACCCAGAAATCTTTCATTCTATCAGAGGCATGAGGGATAAGCTTTCAAACTCAAGGAAATTTTGGGTCACGCACCAAAGCTCACATACCCCTCTGTCAAGATCAGTGGTTTTCAAAGTGTGATCCCTTGGAATTTGTGAAAAACAAAATTTTCAGGATCCACTCCAAGAGCTAATCAGAAACTGCCAAGATAAGTAGGGACCAGTGATGGTTTAATGAGCCGCACAGGTGATTCTAATGCAATACTGTGTGAAGACTTCTGCTCTAAATAAAATCACCCAAATAATAACCCTACCACAAAGCAGAGTCCTCGCTCCAAACCAGAAAATAAGTAGCTGATACCACACAGATCATTTGGTATGCTTCTCTTGTATCACCTCATACCTACATAGATGAGTGTTAAACCATATAGAATAAAGGGAAGCGAGTTCACAACTTATTTCAGTGATGCGTGCCTGCTTGTGTTTTTCCCTCCTACTCCCTGAATTCTCATAAACTCCCTAAGCAGGAGATAGCCAGCCCCCACTTAGGGAGCCTGCGGGAAAAGGTGTTCCGCTCGCTAGGAGGAGCTTGGCGCTGAGCCAGCCATCGTCCTGGCTGAGTTCACATCCCTGTTCCGGAGGCACTCTGCAAACTCTCTGAAACGCCTCCTGAGAATGGAAGAATACACGGTACTGCCCGCCTAGATCTCTCTCACTGTACTCTTTTGCTCCCTTCCTGCTCAGTGAGAGTCACAGTATGCATCTGTGAAAACCCTGGGCATCCTTCTGTTCCGCCCTCCATCCATCCACGGCCCCTGATTGGGCCTCTGCAGCTGGCTCCTCCCACTTACTTTCCCAGCCAGCTTCTCCCCAGTCAGCAGCAAGAAACCTTGTGCTCACGGTGCCGCCCTGCCAAAGGTGCCACCTTGTGTTTATCTGTTCGTAGTGTCATACCCCAACCCCACAGGGGTGCATGAGAATATGAGGAAGGCAGCCCCGCCTGTGTTTTCCAGGAGGGGCCCGGGAGCAGGCCAAAGGCAATCCCAGCTGGAGACCTGGGCCTGCACCATGGACTCTCTGAAAGCCTCATGAAAGCATTCCAGGATGTAATAAACCCGTCAGGCCCTGCCTAATTTATATCTAAGCGAATGATTTCCCATTTTTTAGAATGTAAATGTTTAGATTGCAGCATTCCCCTGCCCCGGCATCCGGGGTCCTGGCACGTCAGTGAGGGAATCAGCCGCCTTTCCTCAGGGATCCTTAGATGGAAGAGCCATGATGCCAGCATCCACTGCTGGGAAGAGGCCTGTTCTCAGCCGGCACGTGTGCAAAGCCAGCACCAAAAGTAGTGCACCACCATGTGCTTAATGTCAAGACATCTCAGCTGGCTTTACAGAGGATGGGAGCAGAAGTGGAGCTTTGGAAGGCAGGGCCTCAGGGTGGAGGGAGCAACTCAGATTAGCTAGGTATTCCAAGATCTCTTTCCTTTTGTACTTCTTTCCAAAATGTTCCTCTCTTGTTCAGGCCTCGAGTGCATTTTATTAGATCTTTGTATTTTATAAACAGACAAAAGTAGATTAGTGAAAATAAATACAACAATCCAAGAAAACAGTCCTATTTGGCCAACCACACTCTAAGCGGCCCACTGCCCGTTGTGTCCAGGGGTGCACGAAGTTGGGGACCCTGCCAACCAGCCCCCTGGCTGGTCCATGGGGTGGGGGGTAATTCTCTAGGAGAGAGTCTCCACCAAGGTGGCCATGTGCCCAAGGAACCACTCAGGTGTTCCTGAGTTCCAGGCACTGGGCAGCCAGCTCCCCAGGAGCAAGGAAGGAACCCCCTTGATAACCACATCCATCATCCTGGCACCATATGCCACAGACAGGACCCAGTGAGTGTACAGTATGAGCCATGTAAGCCACTTAGTCTTTTGGTTTTCTCACTGGCTGAGTGAGGCTAAGAATGCCTGACCCTCCCACCTCCAAAGAATGATGTGAGAAATCTAGGAAGACTCAAAATCCTAGAAAGACAGAGGCTGCATCCTTTCAAGAAGGCAGCAGAATGTAGCACCTCAACACTGGCCTGAAATTAGTCACTTCCCACATCCTGGTCTACTACCTCCTGGCTGTGTGTCCTTGGGCGTCATCCCCTGAACCTGTTTCTTTATCAGTAAGTATCGGTCTTCTAGTATCGATCTTAATACTAATACTTAACATGTACTGAGTATTTGCTACCCTAATCTGAGGCAGCCAAGGGAGATCACTTGAGAGGGAAATATTCACCCAGCTCAATTATTTACTCCCATGCATGCACTCTAGCTGGACTGTGGTGGACAGGGCTAAGGTAACACTGGAGCAGATGAGTCCCAACACAACAGATGTGCCATGCACAGCTGGGCTGGGAAGAAGGCAGATAGGAACCAGAGTGACTCCTGTGCTCAAGTAAAGAGTTCTGATCCTCCCAAAGACTGGGCTTCTCAGCCTGCAGCTCTTAGCTCCAGGCCTGCACCATCCTCTTTACAGGGGTATGAGCAATGTATGGCTGGACTAACCATTCCAATGATCTTCTCAGCCAAAGTATCCCACAGCTGTCCTCAGCACCCATAGCAGAATCGGAAGTCAAGCCCCTTCACAGTGATGGTACCTTAGCTTCACCTAGTTACCCAAGGACAAGGTTCTCAGGTAAATCCTCAGAAGTGAGCTCCCCAATTTCCATCTTAGCTTTTCCCAGGTCTGAAGTTCACAGGCAACCCACAGTTCCTTGTCCACCTTTGCAGGATGCCCAATCCAGTGCCTCTGTCAGCCCTGGAGACTGGGCAGGGCATCAGCAGAGCCTTCTGTCTCAGATCTCTATAAAACAAGCTATCATGAGCTTCCAGATCATTGCCATTTCCTTCCTCTTTGGGGCCAAGGGAAAAAGAAGTGGGACTGGCAATGACCCTTCCCCCACCTCAGCCCACTCATTTGCAGACAGCTAATGTTTCCCCTGCCTTGCAGTGTGACTGCCCCAAACATGTCCTGACCAACTCTGACCATGCAGGAAAACCTTCCCTGCTCCAGCAATGGCAAGTCTGGCTTGAGGTTTATTCTATTAATTTTCATCCTGATAATTAGAAGCAGCTCTCCTGGCTTCTGTGAGGTTTAATGAGCTACATAATGTCACATTTCCCACTGAGGCTTCTAAAACCTGCATTTCACCCCAGGAATACCACCACCCCATCCTGCCTTACCCCAAGTTGCTCCAGGCCCTACAAGCAGCCAGCTCTTCTGCTCCCTGGAACTCAGCCTCCTCAGAGCTCAGGCCTCCACAAAGACCTCAGACAAACCCCTTGGTAGAAAGCAGAATTGAATCCTCTTTGGACTCATGTCCATATTATGGGTAATAAAGGCCTTTATGTGCCTATAAAGCAAAATTCCTGCAAAGCCTTTCCATCCCAACGTGCCACGTGCAATAAAAGGACTGCTGCTAGCGCACAGCTCCTACACGTGCCAAGGTCTACCCAGTGCACCAAGACCGGTGACACCTGTGCCCACCTGACCTGTGTCAACATGGAGACGCCAATGCACACCCTAGCAGCTACCAGCTAGGTAGGTAGGTTCACCACCACTGCACTAGGAAATCTAGGCCTGTCATCTCACCTCATTCAGCCATATTTGTCTCCTCTGGAACATAGGATAACACCACCATCTAATTTACCAGACCATTGTGAAAACCCAGTTTGCATTTATTTATTCATTAAAATATGGAGCAAATACCTCATGAGCCCCTACCCTGGGCCTATTCCAGGCTCATGAGATGTGACACTGGTTGACAAGACCATGCCCTTCTAGTGCTCTTCCAGCAATAGAAAACAGAACAAGCATCAGGCAAGAAATGAGCAAATCTACATTTCAGCTGATGCCAAGAGCAATGAAGACAAGAGCCATAGTAGTGGTGGGGGCTACACTGGGCTGAGCATTGGGGTCACTCAAGTCCAGATACATGAGCACAATGTATCTAGAAAGGAAGCGATTATAATATGTGGCAGGAATAGCCAGCATCACAGCACAGCTGCCTTCACTGAATTAGAAAGTACCTGCAAGACCCAAAAGTCTGGGCAGCCTCATAAGAGTTGACAGAGTTCCTAGGGTTTTACTGCTACACAATCTAGGATGATTCTAGGAGACTCATCCCAGAGAGTCTACTCTTCCCACTGCTGCCCAAGGCCTCTTTTTCTCCTCTGGGTGAGTCTACGTGACCCCCTCACCCAGTTCCACCCTTCCCTGGTGATCCATGCCAGTCCTGTGTGATTACCAGCACATGCCAGATTCTCTGAATGAGTGAAGGAGCCATTAGGAAGCAGGAAATGCCATAAATGTGGCCCAACACAGCCTCAAAACAGAGCCAGCCACATACGGGGGCAGAAGAAAAGAAATTCCATTTTGTCCAGATTAACAGTAATGCTCAAATAGAGAAGAGACTCATGCTTTATCCTTTCAACTTCCACTTTTACTAAGTTAGGTTGCTTCTGACCCATCCATTGTCCATCTTCTTTTGCGAGACAAGAGCCACTTCCTTTCACCCAACCCCCACTATTTGTCCATTTCCCACTCTGCTAGGACTGTGTCACCCACCTCAGTACCACTGACCACACACCACACCCAGCAACTGGACTGTAGGCCAGACCCACTAACCTCATCCAACAGCTGGTGCAACAGAGGCAGAGCCAGGTCACTGAGGGATCAAGCTCATTTCCAACCACGTCCTGAGAGAAGCCTTGACCTATTTGCATCTGACCTCTTTCAGGGCTCATCAGGTCCTTCTGGACCAAACTGTACTGACTGGCCTTCCACCTCACATTAGGCCCTAGGCTGAGGGGCACAGCTTGCCGGGGGACAAAGCAGCAGCACCCTGCCATGGGTTGGGTTGGAGAAGGCAACAATTGTGTCTTCATTTTGCAGACGTGCACAGCATACCTGCTAGATCAACATCAGAGCTCCCCATCATGCAGAGTCGCACCCAGCAAGGGTTTGCAGCAAGTGCATTAGCCTTTTCTGAGGCTACATGCAGGAGAACTACATCCCCAGGATCAGGAACAACAGCCATTATGTGGATCTTGGAGTGTAAGTCTTGTACAGTCATCAAGTCTAAGGAATGCCCTGATGGTCTTGCTACCCTGGGACACTTCTGCCCCCCTCCTGCCCTCCAGAGCCAGCTGTAGGACTAAAGAAGGGATCATCTATTTGTAAAGGGAACCCTAAACTCTGCAAGAACAGGGTAGCTGCTTCTCTCAGGAAACCCTACAAAGGCACAAGAAAGTGGAGAATCTAAAGGGTGTAGGGCCAGGGTGTGGCATGGCACTGCCCAGGTTGTCCAACCTGCTGCAGAGGCTATAGAACAAATGTTTTCACACCCAGCATGGGTTGGGCACCCTTCCTCTCCAGTCTCCAGGGCTCTGGGAAGTTTGACAAAAGTTCCTCAGCACCAGCTTTCAATGAGGTAGAGCCTGCCTGCTGTGTCATGGCATGGGCATCCATCAGGAATGGGACACTTGGACCACACAACTGCCATTCACAAACACCTGGGCCTTAACTCCTCAACCCTGGCAGCTAGCTTGTGCCAAAGCTTCTCTAGACTGCAGGCTGAAGCGCCCAGAGAAACCTTCAACAATGAGCTGGAAAATCTAATGCTCCAACCTTTCTTCTAGATTGGAGGTCATGCTGCCCCGGACACACACAAATATGACAGTGGTCCCAAGGAGCAGCCCAGGCTGCTTCCGCATCCAGCTGAGAACCCCTTGGCTACTTTGAGGTAACACCAGGCCTCTCATCACTCCATAACCAGCAGCAGGGTAGGGGTTAGGTGCCAGGCAGTGAAGGAGACAGAGAAGAGGATGATAAGGGCCCTCCCCTGCAAAAGGAGGCCACTCAGGTCATTGATTCAGGTCATCACAGATGGAGACTAAGAACTGTGAGTGGGGGACTGCTTTGAAGGATCACAGTGGCTTCAGAGAGGAGGCCACATGGATCTGAAGTGGAAGATCAAGCCACAACGTGGCAGAGGGAAGAGCAGGTGCACAGCAGGGCCAGGACTGGTGAGTTCTGAGAAGAACAAAGACAGAGCCAGACACAGGCAAGCCTGGGAGCCCCATCCTTCTCCATCACCACTGCGTCCACCCAACAAGACACCTGCTCAGGCCCGTCACTGTTCCCCAGGGCTCCTCACTTCTCCCAGCTTCCCAGGCACCCAGTGACCTTCCTGGATGGAGAGCTTGCAAAACTTGCCCTGGCGGTACCAAGCCTTCATTCATTCATTCACTCATTCCTTCACCTGCTGGCAAACATACACGCCCCACACTAACTCACTCTCCCTGGCAGAACCCATGGAGCGCCTCTTGGCAGCTAAGGAGGCTTGTCCAGTTTGACATGCCTCCTCTCTCAGTTCCTAGGACCCTGGTGCCAGGTGAATCAAGATGGGCAGAGCCCAGATCACCATCTTTCCCATGCTACCTCTCCTGCTCCTGGCCCATGGAGAGCTGGCTGGCAGCAGAGGGGGAGCAGACAGAGGCAGCGCACTACCTTCCCCCAGGAAGTGTGTGAGGTTTTCTCAAGCAACAGCAAGGCTCTGGAGGAGACCCACACCCTGCCGCTGTAAGTCTCTAGGCCAGGCATGAGATTGTACAGTCAGGATGGGCTAGGTTATGCTGCAGGAACATCTACCACAAAACCTCACTAGAGTGTCTGCCTACCTTGTCCTTCCTCTGGACACCAGGCAGACAGATCTTCCAAGTCTGAAGCAACCATGTCAAAAGAAAAGAAATAGGCTAATCATAGGCTGAGTTTTAAAACTTCCACCTGGAAGTAACCCATACCACATCTGCTCACACTTTCTTGGCCCAAATAGGTCACTTGACCACGAGATCAAAGGGACAGAGAAGTAGATCTCTACCCCACAGCAAGGAGGAAGCCATACACATTGGTGGATAGGACTTAACCAGCACCATAGCAAATGCTTGCTTGCTGGGGGCGCCTCCTTGAAGAACAGGTTGCAGTGGGGTGGGCCCATGAGCTGAAGGAGCAGTTTCACTGAGCAGCCAGCGCTGAACCTCTCACAGAAGCATAGACTCCACTTGGCAATGGCAGCGTAAGTAGAGTCCTCATCGCGAGGCTCGTCTCTGGTCCTGCTGGCAGCCTATCCTTTGCTAAGTGTTTTACAATGACATTCACCACTCACAGAAACCTCACTGCCAGGCCCAGGTGTCAGGCTCAGCTCTCTAGCCTCTCTCCTTTCCCAGATTGGCCTCCACACGTGATCTAGAGTTCTTCACGTGATAGAGGTGACTTGAAGCCGCAGCCCGGGATCATGACAGCATCCCATTTCCCCATCCTTTCTCAAAGACTCTAAATTTCTTCCTCTGCTCTTCTTTCCTCCACTTGGGCCACCGAGGAGAGGACCTCAAACTCTGATGCAACCATGGCTCCTCTGGGTGAGGCCAAGAAACTTCCCAAACCATAAAGATGTCCAAACATTGGCCCAGCTTCCTCCAAACAGACATAAACTGCCTCCCTCACATCCGGGCCCACCATACCCCTCCCCTGGGCTTCAGGCACCATCTGGCACCTCCACCCACAGACAGCCGCAGCTACGTGGTGGCAGGAAATGGTGCCAGGAGAGAGGGCCACTGCCACACCCATCCCCCTTAGCTCTGAGCAGGGCCTTTGATGGTGCCTACCCTCACCCTTCGGCTGAGCAGTGACAGCCTGCTCAGGAGACTTGGTGCCAATCCACCCCAAATCCAGTTATTTTTAGTCTGTTTGTGTATCCTGTTTCAAGCTAACTCTGTGTCACCACTTGCTATCATAACAGAGAGCACCTGGACGCGTCTCAGAAAAGCAACAAATAAGCCTTGGAGAGTGTGGTGATTGCCAGGAGCACCAAGTGTGTTTCCAGCCTGGCGCCCAGCTGCAACAAAGCAGATTCCTTTCTTCCCTCCACGCGAAAAGCCTAATCCAGATAAGCCAGCCAACAATGGCTGCCTGGCTTCCCAAGAACTTCCTTTCCCTAGCAGCAGGTCTCACACCCAGTGACATCAGCCTGGCATAGGCCCGAGAGTGGGGCATGGCTACACATCAGGTTCTGAGGTTGCCTTCACATTATAGGTACCACATTCAGCCAAGCATGAGTGCCCTCTCCATGCCAACCTCTAGCCAGTCTGTCTGCCACCAACTAGGGCAGCTGGAAGGGCAGGCAAATAGGTGGCATGGTCACATATTTGGACAGGAAAGGAGGTTACAAAATAATCTTCCTTACTGTGTCCTGTCAACCCTATCCACTTAAGGTCATAGATAACTGCAGCAGGACTCGCTTTCTGCTAAAGCAGCTGGTTGTCCCTCAGGGGTAAGAGGAGTAGGTGCTCGGGTGGTGATCTAGAGTGTCTCTCTCACCCTTACCTGACTCGTGCTAGGTTCTAAGAGCCCAGTTCCCTCTCAGCATGACTCCTACCACATTATCATGGGGCAGGCTCTGTGTAGACAGAGCTTTGGGTGATCCTCAGGGTAACCCTCATCATTAACATCCAGATAGGCCGAACGACCTGCCACAGGCACTACCAGGAGCACGGTACCCAGGCTATGCCCCTTCCAAGGCTCTTCCTCTCTCTTGTTGCATTTGGCCTTCATCTGGTGTTGGAGAAAGGGAAAGGCAACAGAAGCCCATTGGCAATCCCTTCTCCCAGGATTCCCTGTCCCCTGAGCACCTGCTGTGTGCTGGCCCCAGCAAGGTGCTGTGCAAAGACACACTATCAGGAAGCAGCAGTCCCTGCTGTCAGCAAGGCTTACTGGTGGTCAGACTTATGGCTGGACATGGAGAGAAAGTATCCAAGAGAATGAGCCCCTCCTTCCTACCCCTTCTGTCCTCACTGACCCAGGTCTTAGCCCCGTGATTCTCACATCACCTTTTTAAAGATCTCTTCATGTCCAGTCTCTCCTGACATGACAGGTGACTCTTTAATGGTTCAGAAGCCTTCTGGGGCTCTCATCGTCCTCCCATTCATGCATTCAATAGCCACTGGCATCTACCAGGAGCATGGCTGTGATGACAGGCGAGACAGATGCAGGTCATGAGCAGCTGGGGAGACAGGCCCTAGTCTCTACAGGAAGACCAGATCGTCCACAAGTGTCCCCAGGTGGGAGACACACGGACACCAAAATGACCCTCCCAGCAGACAGAAAATAAGTGTGATGAAAATAGATATTTGGTAGTGCTCTAGACCTTGACATAAAGGTCTGCAGGACAGAAAACAGGTGAAGGGTCCCAGGCTAGAGGAAAGGCATGAACAAAGGCCACAGGAGCCAGAAGGCACAGAGCCTGCCTGGGCAGAAGGAGTGGACAGACTTGGATGGGGACTGAATGTGAAGACCAGGGCCGAAGGCAATGACAACTCACAGAAGCGACAGTTGCTGGCTTTTGGTCTTTATCTACAGGGACTAGTAGGCAGGAGATATGACATCCAGAGCTGACATAAAGGGGCAAAGAGAATTAGCTAAGTCACCAGAGTGATCAAGCAAGACAAGTGAGGAGAAACTGGGGAAGTCACCGAGGAGCCTCTGGGCATTTCGTCCTTGCTCTGGGGATGGGAAATGGAGGAGACAGAGGTAGAGCATGGGGAACAGACAGCTTTGAATGAAGTGGCTTACAAGGGCAGGGAGGAGAGGTATATCGTCAGCCTGATGCCTGGAGGCCCACTGCTCTGGAGCACTGTGACTCAGGAAGCTCTGGGCTAGCAGAGCCCAGCAGCTCAGCAAGGAGCGTGTTCCACAAACAGCACTACTCCGCAAACTGGAAAGCTCTAAGAGACAACACTGGGTCCCCCTGCCTGCCTCCAAGCAGGCTGCCTGCACCCCAGGCCAGGCAAGGAAGAAGGCTGCCTCCCACTCTTGCCTCAGTTTAAGTCTTGCCCATATGAATGTGCAGCTGAATTCACAGCAGTCAGAGCCCCCGGAGAGGACAACAGTCTTGAAGGGAAGCTGCACACACCAAGTTGTCTAACCCCCCTCAAGAAGCACATGCAGCTAGGCCGTACGGAAGCGCTTCGCCACACACAACCACGTCAATGCAAAACAAAACCACAGCAAGACTCCTTTTTCATCCTATCAGATTGGCAATGACAAGCAAGTCTGATACTCTTTTGTGAGGTGAGAATATGAGGAAATAAAACATCTCACTGGAAAGAGGAAACTGGTCCAAACCCCGTCTCAGTGTAACATGACCAAATCAATCAAACTTTTCAATGCATTGCACTTCGATCAGACTTTCCATTTCTAGGAATTGCTCCTAAGTGCACATTCTCATGGGGACATTTACCTCAGCAGCATTGTTTACTGGAGCAAAACCACATGCCAGCCACAAGCCTCCTCATAGGACCCCTGTCAGAAGAATGGCTAATCTATCTAGAAAATGGCAAAACACAGCTACCGAAAAGAATGAGGTGGTTCCATCTGAGCTGATATGGAACAAGCACCAGAAACATCCCAAATGGTACAAAGGAAAAACTGCGAGCTGCTCAGTATGTAGAATACACTGCTATCCGTGTAAAAGGCAAGTCAAGATTTATCAGATACACACACAAGCCCTGACCTCTAAACGCTTGAATAGCCCATTTCTGGTGGGCACAAGGGATACAGGTAAAAGGCTAATTGTCATAATCTATATAGTATGCCTGATGACAGTTTTGCCACGCATCTGTGCTACTCTAAGGAAGCTAACAAGCAAACCTATTCGCAGACGGCATTTCTCCTGCCTCCATCCATTGTTAGATTCTTCCTACCCTATCCCAGGCAATCCCTGACAATTGTATCGTGCTACTTTCCTCCAATTCTCAGCCCCCACCCCTGCCTGGCACATGAGCTATCTGAAAGGGGACTGGGTGGGGAAAGGGCCAGCATTTCCATTCCAATGGTTTCCACTTCTCTCTGGCAAGCTCACAAGGTCAGAGCCTGATTCTGAGCCCCAGATCTATGTGAAAACGTTGTGGGGCGAAGGGCCAGGCCCTGGACCCAATCAACGCTGCTGTGCAGTGAGGAGTGCACATCCATGAAGGCCAGCCCTGCACACGTGGAAAGATGCTCCAGGGCAGGCACAGGGCCCGCATGGTGCCCCCAGTGAGCTGACTGCGGTCCTGCGAATGGTCTCTGTTGATGAATTTCTCTACATAATTACACCCAGGATGAGTCACCATTAAGGGCAGACAAGACTTCCCACAAGCTGCCCCTGAAGACTGGCACAAAGGCTGAGAAGGCAGAGCAGAGTGTTCCCCAGCTGCTGAGAGAAGGGCCTCATGCAGCCCCAGGGTCAGGCTACCTCCACGTGCAGGGACTTCTGTGAGAATCCCCAGACTGTGTGGACCCAACTACATGGGGTGGGGAAGGGACCCTTTCCAGCCACCATGCCAGGCAGCCCCTCTCTCCATCCAGCTCTTCTGTGTCTTCAACTGGGCTAGACCAGACCACTCCACCCAAATCTTCCCAACTGCCCTCCAGAGGTAGCCACCGATTACACAATACTGCATTTATCAAGCCCCATGTCCCCAAGCAAGTCACTGTGACCTGGCGGTGGGCCCAGGGGCTGACCCTCTCCATCCCTGCCAGCACCTGCCTGAACAAGCAGGCTTTTCTAGCAGGTCTGATCCCACCCCATCACATGGTGCCTGGGTCACCTGAGGCTGGTGCTGGCATCTCTGGTACTTTAGTTTCTGTGCCTGTACAGTGGGCCTGTGACGCCTCTCCCTTGGGGATGCTGGGCAGATGCATGCAACCATGAACCCAGAATGCTGAGCGCACTCTGAGGACTCAGTAGCTGGCAGCTGCCATCTCAATGATCATCACCAAAGCCCACAGCAAATCCAACCCATTCCATCTCCTGGAGTATCCCCTGAAGCCCTGGGGTCTGGACAGGCAAGAGAAACTTCAAGGCCTGGCTGTGACACCCTGCAAAGACCAGTAGCAGAGCCTCTGTCTGCAGCTTTGTTTGCTCTCGCATCTCCTCTCCCCTGCATGGGCCTTCCCATCAGTGGCAGCAAATCCTTGTCAGCAAACAGCACATTAATTGCTTCTTGGCCACATTTCAAATGATATCACAGAACCGGACTGCTCAATTTGAGCAAATGGAAAGGAAGGAGGAGGGGGCACCTGGCAATTCATGCAAGAACCCAGGATGATGGGTAGCTCCAGTTACTAATTAATTGACTGCTCATATGGAACAAATCTGAAACCCCAACAGGTCAGGTGAGTGAGTCCTGGGCGCCTCGCCAGCCCTTTTCATCAGAGGAGAGCAGAGCCCTGGTACCCAACCACCTTCAGGAGGGGGAGCTCTGGAATACTGCTGCTCACTGCCCAGAGGAGCCTGTGGAGACTGAGGCCAGCCCCTACTCCTGATCGTGAAAGCTCCTAGCCCAGGCATGCAACTGCTGTCACTCATCTGGCTAGCCTGTGCTCCCAGGCTATGCCTGCCACTGGCCTGTGTCTCTACATAGCCCAGGACAGAAGTGGAGCATTCTCTGGTATACCCATTGTACATCCACAGTGCCGAGTTCCCCACAGTGCCCACACCGACAAAAACAGAAGGTGCTTGGGATACCTACATCAAGTAAGGAAAGAGTGAACAATAGTTCAAGCACAGTGCTAGGTTCTGAAGAGACAATAGCAAACAAACGCAGGACCAGCTCTGGCCTCTTGGCTTTTACATTCTAGCATGGGTGTTATGCATAGTTGAACAATCAGACAACTGAAGTGGTATCACAACCATGGTAATACCATGAAAAGGAGGTCACAGGCAAGAGTGATGACAGTGGGGCATATCCCTTCCTGGGAGCCCATGGACCCAGGCCCTGAGAGTTAGGAGAAGCTTGAGACTACCTGTGGCCAGCCCAAACCCATACCACCTAACTCCCACAACCCCACACCATAGAAGATCTGCTCAGTGACCTCATTGCCTACCAGGGGTGGGGCAGGCCTGGGGAGTGTGGGGGTCAGAGTGTAGGATGTGTGGTAGCTGTGTTAGCTGGGAAGCATGCCCTGGAGAGTTAGGCCGCCAGGGCCCTGCCCTGCTGTAGTAAGCCACAGGCCTGTGGGACACACAGGACCCAGCAATGCCCACACACCAGGAGAGACCTCCAATCACCAGGTCCTTTTCAGAGCTGGCTCTTAGTGACTTTCTGAAGACCCCCAAGCTATTATGTCTAACAGGAATAGTTGTTTCCAACAGAACAAAATCAAAGAGGGTAGACTCAGGCCTGACATTGACTCTCAGCTCTGTCCTTCCTCAGATGAGACCTGGAGGAAATCATGCATCTGTCCCTTTTCCATGAAATGGAAACAAGACAATCAGCTGAGGGGTGGGGACATTATCACATAAACAAAAATATTAAGACACACACAAGGCCCTGAAGCTCTCCACTGATGACTTTCATTCCCCCAGCTTCCTTTCCTGAGTGTGGAAGAGGGAATGGGAAACCCCCTAGGCCCCAATTTCTGCCCCACTCTGCAGGTGTTTTCACCTGCGCCACCTCTGACAGCCCCAGCACATATATCCCACCTACCTCTTCTCCCCTGAGTCAGGAATCATTTGCTCTGTATCGGGGGTCTTTCCTACTCAGGGCTGGCTAACATTTGAAAAGTGATAAATTATCCTGAAATGTTATTATCTTTACCAATATTAATGAGCAATAGTTTCAGAATTTCTAACAATGTGCTTGAAAGTCACTACCTGCTTCAGAGTGAAGCTGAGAAGCTATGGGATCAACAAATGAACATATCCACCAACAGATTAGTAGATAAAGAATGTACTATTCAGCCAAGAAAAAGAACAAAATTCTGTCACCTGTGGCAATATGGATGTGACTAGAAGACATTATGTGGAATAAACCAGACACAGAACGACAAGTGTTGCATGTTTACACTCATTTGTGAAAGCTAAAAATGTTGATCTTCAGATTAAAGCACCTGCAAGCAGGCTCAGGGGCTGGGGGTTCGATCCCCAGGCCTACAGCGCTGGCCCCACCCCTGGGGCATACTGAGATGGCAATTGAGACTGGGCGTGGTGGCACGCACCTGCAATCCCGGCTCTTGGGAGGCTGTGATCAGGCGGATCACTATGAGGCTGATCTAGTAGTGAGACCCCAAATACCCTGTAGACCTAAAGTACAAAAAAAAAGAAAATGTTGATCTTATAGAAGTGAGTAGAACTGTAGTCAGCAAAGCCTGGGGCAGGACTAGGGATGAGCAACAAAATGCAGTTAGGTCAGAGGAATAAGTTACACTGTCCTAACCAAAATCGGATGCTTGCAGTCTGTAGCAATGTATGCTATATTTCAAAATAACTAGAAAGGTCCAGAGGTTCCCAACACACAGAAATGATAAATGTTGGAGAAGATGGAAGTACTAACTAGCCTGGTTTGATCATTCCACACTGGATACATGTACTGAATTATACTGTACCCCATAAATAGGTACAAATATTATATGTCAATTAAAAATAAAAAAAAGTAGGACTAGGAAAAAAATCTAGGAGCCTATCTGGAAGCTAGGTTTAGGTAAAGTGGATACTGTTTTGGCATGAATATATTTATTTGGGATATTGTTGGAGAATAATAACAGCAATAACCACTGCCACTAATTGTGCAAAGCACTATGTTCAGGCCTTTACATACATGCCATTTTTTTAATTATCTTACTAACCAGTGAGGTATTGTCTCCATTTTATAGATAAGTAAAGTGAGATTTAGAGAAGCTAAGTAACTTGCTCAAGACCTTATAGCTGGCTCAGGACAAAGCCAAACCTGGAACCCAGGTCCATCAGATGCCACCTCCATTGCTGCTATTAAGTACAACCACTGCCCCCCTCCCTGCTGCCCCACACTCCACTCTGCTTCCACTTGGGGACACCCGCCCCACCACCCGACCACCCAGGCCGCCAGCCTGCAGCTGGAGGGCCTCAAACTTCAAACTTCCCGCAAATGGATTTCTGAGCAGGCCTTTTTTTTCTTGGCGGGAAGCTAAAAAGGCTGCTTCTCTTGGTAACTGCTGTCTCAAGCTTTTGAAAACATTAGAGAGGCTTAGACCAACTCAGGAGGCCCACAGGTGCCCACCAAGGTCAAAGCTCCCTGCTCTGGCCCTCCTCTAGCTGGGGAAAGAGCAGCGGCTGCGCCACATTCCCCTCTGAAGAGAGTGCTCCTCTCCCAGCCGCACCTGACACGTTCTCTTCCACAGAGGCAGCGCCAGCCCCAGGCTGCACTGCACAATGCTCCCCCACCTGCAAAGAATGTCTGTAAATCCTGGGGCTCTGTGCAGGGCAGCCAGATCTCAGGGAACGGCAGCAAATCCCAGGATAAAAGGAGAAGCCATCCTGTTGACAATTCATTCGTGTTTCTCCCCCAAATCCATCCACAACAGAACTGTTAAGCTCATGTTTCCTCTCCTGTTGCAAACAATTGTAAAAATGATTGGTATCCACCCTCAGCGTGGAGCCTTGTCTGCTTCATCCAGGCTCAATCTTTCTGGAAGGGCTGCATATGTGAGAAACCACATCCCCAAGACCTGAAGATAATGGTTTCTCTTAGAGACCCTAATCGCTCGGCTCAAGGAAGAGAAACACACAGGCTGGCCAGCATAGCCACGGACTTTCTGCAAACCAGAGGCCTGCTACGGACTCTGGGTGGGACACCTTTGGGCACAGTGGCTCAGGGCTGTGTCTAGAGACTCCGTTGTCCCACAAGGTGCTCTCCTGCCACCTGAGCTGTTGTCATGTGTCCTAGCTCCTGTCTGGGTAAAGACAGGGGCGTCTCAGTCTCTTTTCCAAGAAGAAATGGCATCTGGGAATGGGGAAAGGTATGAGGAAGAGTGCCCAGGCAGCGTTCAGGACTCTGTCTCTGATCCTGGCTAGTACCCACTGGCTGTACCTTCAGAGAACAGTTTCCACATCTCTGGGATTTTTGTGCTTTCACCCAAACTTTTGGGACAAAGGACCCGTAAGTGCCTGGCCAGATCCGGACACATGCAGATCTGAAGATATTTGAGCCAGATAGCACTGAGAAGCCCAGTGCCAACAGCTAGTCCTTATCGGGCCACAAGCTGGAACTGTGCAACACTGGCTTCCAGCTAGATACATGCTCAGTGTGAGACCACAGACAGGAATGCATGAGATCATGCAGATGACAGAAAATGAACACATCTTTTTAGACTGGAGGAACCCAGAAGCAATGCACTGAGGCACAGACTTTTGTAAACAAATTGCTAACTATGATAAACATAATTTATATTCCTCCCCATATCCATCTCCCCTTCTCCCAGCAACAGCATTTATCTCGTTGAAGGATCCATCCCTCCCACATCCTCTATGTAGAGTGGGGTGCACATTCCAAATGTAAGCCAATTGGTGTATAGCATTCCCTGGCCCAAGTCATTATGTCAAAGGAGGGCCCATGACCAAAGCCAGTGCAACAGAGTGACCAACAGAATCTCTGCTAAAAATGCCACAATGAGGAATCTCAACAAATCCCACTGGACTATGGTGAGACATAGGCATAGAGCTGCTGCAGCCATCTTTTGAACACATTTTGGAAACAAAGAACAGAATAAGGATCCAAGGTATGAGAAGAAAGTCTGGATGCTGAATCAAGCCATGCCAGATATACCTGCAAACTACTCAGATAAAGAGCATTGAGGAAACCTCATGTCTTTTTTTTTTTCTTTTTTTGTATTTAGTACAGGGTCTACAGGGTCTCACTACACAGATTGGACTTGTAGTGATCCTCCTGTTTTCAGCCTACCAAGCGATGGGATTATAGGTGGGCATCACCACACCCAGTCTGAGTGCACCCTGGTGGCAGGGATGGCACAGCATGCTGGGCAGGTACCCCAGTCCCTAATTCTGCCTAAACAGGTGCTTTAATCTGCTGAGCTATCTGACCAGCCCAAAAGCTCACATCTTATTCTTCACATTCTTAACCCTCTCTAAAGTATTCCTTCACCAACTGAGCGGTTACAGCAGACCTGGAAACACATCTAGCCAATTCTCTAGATTCACCTAATCATCTTCTAATTTAATGGACACTTACTGAGTATCAGGCCTGTGTCATCGGTGGTGTTCAAGGCAGAGTTCTTGCCCTCAAGAACTCTCAGATGGGCAAGACAAGCTCATAGGCCAGCAGCTTTGCCATGTTGTAACTATTGTAGAGGAAACACTGGGGGCTGTGGTCTCTGAGCTCTCGCCCAGTGGAGAGTTTGGTCAAGGAAGACTTCCAGGAGGCATCAAAAGCACAGTGACCTCTTAGATTGAGATCCAGTATACCTCTAATTCATTCATTGTGACATTTCCTCAAAGCAACCTTGTGGCAGAGACAGGCAAGGGATCGCCATCTCCACTCTATAAGGAGACAGAGACAAAGAGCTTAGGCTCATGCAGCCAATGGGGCTAAGTAGGGAGTGAAGAGAATGTCATAATGTCACACACTGTCACAACATTATGTCACCCTGATCCACCTTGTCACAAGGCCTTTCAGACTCAGTGACTTCTCAGTAGCCCAAAGGTAGCATCAAAAGGGCCAAGACAACTAAGTGCCCCAAGATGTCTAGAATATCTCAGGTGTGATACGGCATCAGAGGCAGGGCACACACCCACTGGCCAGGGACACGGTCTCATGGTCCACTGCCACAAAGTAGCAACCCTTCTGTATGTATCACAAGTGCAGGCCAAGCTCCCTCTGAGGCTTCTCCATCCCTGGCAGGAATAGTCTACATGCTTCATATGCAAACTACAGCAGAACTGTGACCAGGGTGCAGAGGTGAAGGGAGGGTGAGAAGCAGCCAGCACACAGCTCTGGTACAAGAGCAAGGGGCCCCACGAGGCAGGTAATATGGGATCTTCTCTTGCCTTTGTGTCCCTGATGTGACAAAAAACAAGAGAAAATAAAAGCAACTCAAAAAGCTTAAAGACCAACCAAATAGCTCAGCGGATTAAAGTGCCTACTTAGGCAGACACAGGGGCCGGGGGGTTTGATACCCAGGCATGCCATACCGGCCCTGCCCCTGGGGCACGCTGAGACTGGGAGTGGTAGTGTGCGCCTCTAATCCCAACTCTTGGGAGGCTGTAAACAGGCAGATCACAATGAGCCTGATCTAGTAGTGCAATCCTGAACACCCTGTAGACCCGTCCCTAAAATAAAAAATTTTAAAAAGCTTGAGAGCACAGACTCGGAATCCTGCACTTGAGTGCACTACCTTTAAGCTTTGTGATGTGTGCCCTAATGCAGTACTGATGACAACAAATGAGAATGGCCACTCAGGATGGCTGGAGAAAGTCCCTGCCTCCTAGAGTCTGTGGGGAGTACAGAAGATGGTGTAGATAATGAATTATCAGTGGTAGTAGTTGGATAGTTAGCAGTATCTTTTGATAATACCTGCTATTCTCATATAGACATGGCCACTTGATGCCTGTCCCCATAGCTAGAATAAAACTGGGGCACACTAACTGAAGATGTGGAAAAAAGTAGGGGTCTACCATGATGCTTTTGCACCGGTGCAAAATATGAAGGTAAAAGGTGTAAGTTCACAAAATCAGCCATGGAACCCATACAGCTCCACTGCCTATGACGGGAAAAGTGTGGCCCCATTCCTTGCCCCAAATGTTCTGCATGCAGCCAAGTGAGGACCACTCCCCCCAAGAGTCACAGGGCCAGAGCTCAGAACCTTAACTTTCTCTGCCTGTAAGGGAGCTCCAGGAAGCTCAAAAGGGGCCTCCGAGTCCTCTCAGGACATTTATCCTTATGCCCTCCACCCCAGCCATAGGACAAAATGGTATAGGTGTCTCCTTAAGTGTTCCCAACCCTGTAGCCCTACGTTCCATCAGGCCAATGGGTTGGTCCCAGACTTGGAAAGGTTTTCCAGATGAGCCCTTTCAAAGCCTCTTTCTCCTTTTGGTCTCAAAAACAGGCCTGTCTGACCATGATATCCACCTCACATGGGGCTCCTCCCAAGGCTGGTCACAGCTAGGTGACCCCAATGACCAGAGAAGAGAGAATTCAGGTCATCCTAGTTCACACTGGAAATAAAGAGCTCAGTTAATGGGGTGACAGGCAGGCTCTACAGACAGTAACCTCAACTCACATCCCTTCAGTCATAGTTCTAAAGAGCAAAGTATAGGCTCCACGGCCCCATAGAGCTGAGCAGGAGATTAGGCCTCACCTACCCATCATGCCCCCTCTCTCCTTATACTTTCCCAAGGATAAGCAGATACAGATGGCATCCTGAAACACCACCACAACCCTTCTGAACCCAACTTTGGAGTTCCTCCATAAGATAATCTGAGCATCCCAGTAGAAGTCCCCTGCCTTACATTTCATGCGAAGACCCCTGTTCCCTACCAAGAGTGGTCGTGGCTCAGGATAGGGCCCTGGTGAGTCTGTTTAGCATCTTCTCACACTGAGCACCAACTGACGTGTAAGGCCATATCCTTCAGGAGCAGTACTGTGGTGTTTTTTGTTTTGTTTTGTTTTGGGGTCTTTTGTTTTTTGTTTTTTGTTTTACTCAAACATCATTTTAGTACTCTGTTTTATAGCTGCACCAACCATGCCAACAGCATCACAGCAGCTCCCACCAAGACTTCCTACAAGACAGTCACTGTGTCAGACAAGTCTCTTTTTAATAATTCTACAATGTAAGCATTACATTCTCTGTTGCACAGGTGAATAAATGGAGGAATCAGTTAAGACTCCATTCCTCAAAATACGTAGATACCAAATGATAGCACTGATTTTACACAAAGAACGTTGACTTCAGGAGTGACCATCTGCTCTGTTATTTGTTGAACATTTTTCTTTAGAAACCTTTAATGATTGCAATAATAAAATTGACACCAGTAGAGTACTTACTACATACCAAGGACTTTCTAGATGCTTCCTATGCATTGACTCACTAAATTCTTATAAGAACACGGCAGGTAGCATGGAATATCCCCAAATTATACAGGAAAAGTAACCAGCAAACCCAGTGTCTCTCATTCTGGGTGTGGCAGTGCCAGTAGATTCTGCTGCCACCCATAAACTTGGGGTCTCATCCTTGGTTCTATTTCCTAAGAAAACACAGGCCTCTAGTGTACAGCAAACACACCATGACTACTGACTTCAAATAAAGCCCCTCAAGGGGCTGCATGCAGGCATTGTGTGCACTACTGGTGCTACACAGGCCATGCTCCAGGAAATCTAGCCTTGGGGAAGAGAGGTTCAGATAAAGGCAGGGGTCCTGAGAAGACTGGAGCCAGCACAGTTCCCTGTCAGCCTGTACTGGGTAGATGAGAGCCTTAGACTGGGGGATTCAGGGGAGCCCAGAAGAGTGACAATGGAGAGGCAAAGACCTTGGGGCTTGGCTCACAGCTGCAAGGAACAAGAATTGAGACACTACTCCTCCACACAGGGGCATGTTGTGCCTGATGCTGGGCCTTGCAGGACACTTGCTATGCAGAAACTGAATCTAGGAAAGACATAGGACAGAGGCTACAGGGTCATGCCCCACCCTGCTTCTCATAGGAGGTTCTGCCAACACAGCCTCCCCTCCTGCCATGTTCACTTCCCTCTAATTGTTTCCGTGGCAACAGAAGAGCATTTTCTTGGTAAATCAAAAACTGTTTTTCTTTTTCTCAAAAGTCACCTAAAATGAACCACCCATTCTTTGTTCAAGTAATTTTCAAGGCTTAAAAGCCAGTCACCATGTCACCCAAGAAAACTCCATTTCTCCAGCTGAGACATGGATGTCTTCTCACAAATGACAGCCCTGCCCACCCACACCTTCACCAGCACCAACTTTGGCAACATCAGTGGATCCATTTCATGACTTTGTCAGAGGTCTCTACTCTTTTTTTTTTTTTTTTTCAGAACCGGGGATTGAACTTAGGCCCTTGCACTTGCCAGGGAAGTGCTTATTCCACTGAGCCATCTCCCCGTCCCTCTACTCTTTCTTTTTCTTTCAGTTTTCTGGTTTGGAATCATACCAGGCAGCCTTCAAGTCATTCCTTGGGTAGCAGATCACTCCCAGGCACTATGCACTGCTGAGCAAAGGGGACCAAAGAACTCTCTTCTTCCCTAAAGAAGACCAAAACCCTGCTGAAAACTAGAAGAATATACTTAAATTGAGGAAAATATCCCCAGAAGACATTTTACATAAAACTCTACATTGTTTCTCAACCAATGTCCATTGTGTCACATTTTACTTATGATTCAAAAACCCCTTGGTCTCCACGTGCTGCTGAAAGCCTCACGGCCCCAGCATTTTACACAAAAGTTTTCATGAGGGTTCAGTTTCCCTCAACACACCTTGAAAGCAGCCACAGACTCCAGACTGAACAGTCCCCCAACCACTCCTCTAGTGGAAGAATCAATCTGTGTTGGCCATATGTGCCCTTGTCTCCTCCTCACTGTGTAACAACACACTGTGTACCAGGTAACAACCCAGCATGGACAAAGGACTTCCAACCAGCTGCTTCTCAGACACAAATAGCCCAAGTATTGGCTGCTTATAGGACAGGAACCAATAACAGGACAGGGCTGGGATGTAAATTAACAAAAAGACATGTTTGATGCCTACCTGTGGGAAGCAGAATCCGCAGGTTGGGCAGTGTTCCGTCGTGCCCATTTTCTGGTGAAAAGCCTGGAGAAGCCAGGGAGAAGTTCAGTATCAACCTTAGAGTGACTTCAGTTCAGTCACTTTTGCTTGGAATGAGGCTCTCGGCATCTATGGAGGAGGAATTGACACACTTTTCCCTATGCCTCAGAAGGGAAGTCTGAAGGGAAAGTCTGCTTAACCCCCTATATAAACAGCGAGAAGTCACCTTCTGGCCTGCTCTCTCTCAGCACCAAAGTCTGTCCTACATATCTCTGGGCAATGAAAGAAAACATACAAGGCAGATCCTTAGTCCAGTCCCCAAGTCTCCAGGGGAAAGGGCTGCAGAAGCAGGCTCAGCATTTAGTAGCCATCTCTTTACAAAGACTAAAGGTCCATGCCCTGGATCTTGACTGCCTCAGGTGTGAACCAGCTCCACACCTTGTCTGTGTGACTGAATAAGATGAAATTGCCCACACCTTCAACCTGTAGGTGATACTGTCAGCCTCACAGGTTGACTGTGACAGCTGATGAGTTAGTATTGTAAAGTACCTGGAACAATTTGTTAGGTTTACAAGCGCTGTTATTATTTTCACTGGGCCCCAGAGCACACCCCTGGAATAATTGCTCTCTAAATTCCAGTATTGAATCCTAACTTCTACCCCAACCAGAGACACACAGACTGAAGAATGAACGCCAGAAGGAACTGCGCGCATCGCCACGTAGGTGCATGCTTAAGAACCACGGCTGACCTCTTTGCCTCCCTCTCTACCTTGTACACCACTGCCTTCTCCGTCTCACCCCCATGCCAGCACTTCACACAGTTCTGGACACAGCTGATGTCCTGTGAGTGTTTTCTGGATTGATCCAGTGAGATATAAGGTCCTCCCCTGCCTCATCCCCAGATCTACTAAACTTCTGCGAAGTGTTACTTTATCTCTGTTCCATGGTTCCCCCACCTCTGGAAGCCCTTAAAAATACTAAGCCTACTCAATGGCGAAATAAAATTTTAGGAACCAAGACAATGATCATGACCAGAATGATGACACAGATAGAAGGTGCTCTTTCTTCACTTACAGAAGTCACAGAGGCACTCTCCTTGGAGACATATTTAGGAAGTGAAACTGAAGCCCCAGGACCCAACTTGCAGCACCACACACCCTTTCCCTCCTCTGTAACCCTACCACCTGCCAAAGCATGCCAGGGGCATGGGGCTGTGGGCTAGGTGTGCAAGTGCCGCCCCAGAACAGCTGCCCCAACCAGAGACACCCAGGCTGGGGAATGCCAAAGGAACTGCGAGTGCCCACATGTCTGTACCCTGCAGTAGTAACAGAGCCTGTCAGTGTCAAGGCCCCACATTTGTACAGACAGGCACCTGAGTGTTTACATAAGGCCTGCAAGCCCTCCTTGCCTGATGCAAGATACAGCACAAGCCCAGTTTCCATTGCACAGTGATTCCTAGGGCTAGACCCGGGGGACCCAACCTCTCTCCCCTAACAAGGATACCCCCAACGAGTTGCACAGCCCTTGGCTTGGGGGGAGCCTCTCATAAAGCAGCTGGAAGACCACTGCCCTTAACAAGGGGTCTCTTCCCTTTCCCAAGTGGCTTTACAAGGGCTTCTGCCACTGATGAGCATTCGAATGGCAGCAAATACAGAGAGAGAGAGAGATGCTTCACTCGACTCCCCAGAGCCCCAGACTGGCTCTTAGATCACTATGAGCCCAGCGTGTCAGGAAAGTAAAACCATGGGCTCAGGCTCTAAGAAGTATCTTTGATAATACGAACTTGACCTCAACCCTGCTGAACTCTCAGACCACACGATACCTTCTAAGAAGTGCCATGTAAGTATGTTAAAGTGAGAAATTACACCGAGGAGAACACAAGTCCTTACCATTTTATTCAAAAATGTTTACTTCATGTTTCCCTATTAAATATAAGCAACTTCCCCCTTGTATATATTTGCACCACATTCACACAATGTGTTCCCCATCAACATTTGAATTATGGGCACAGGCCCTGAAATGTTAGTTTTGTGCTAAGATAAATATTGGAATAATATTCACTCTGCTTTTTTGAAGTAGTCAACATCACAGTTTGTGACTGAAGAGCTAAGGCAGCATTTGCTTTTTTAAATAACAAAAAGATAACCAAGCAATCCCCTGGGGGAAAACATCAACAAGGCCTCCTTGGAAGGCTTTCACCCACAGCTTTGTCTTTGCTTTATCTGTAAACAGCACTCAAGGCAGAGCTTCTCTGAAGGCAGTGGGCAAATACCCTACATGTCCAAGCCTAGCCCTACAAGGGTGACATCTACTGTGTACCCAGCACCTGCCACTATAGTCCTAGTAAGGTAAAACTGAAGTCCCAGCACCATCACCAAACCCAGTACAGGTTTCCTGATGACAGTAACAAGATCTAGAATAAAAATGGAAAAGAGAAAGAGAAAGGAAGAGAGGGTCACCCATGGCCCTGGGAATAAATTCCCTCTTCCCTTCCTATTTGGGACACTTTGGGTGTAAAAGTGTTGGTCCTCCCCCTCATATACCCACTCAAGTCTCTCACAGGTGGTTTGCCCAAAGCCTACCTTACAGGGCAGGTTAAAAAAAGCAAGGACCCCTGGGGAACGGCTCAGAAACACAACACATTCTGCCCCACCACAGGATCACCATGATGGCTATGGTCTTAGAAAACCCCAAAACCAAAGTACAGTCCAGGCTACCCAATCAACAGCCCATCTCTTCCAAGATCATTCTGATCATTCTGGTCATTTTGAAAACTAAAAATGCTGCCAGTGTTCAGGCAGGCAGCCTCCCCCTTGCAGGTGAAGGGCCTCAGGGATGGTCCAAACAGGCAGAATCATGCTGAGTCCTCACACTGGGATCAGTTCTCTTTGAGGTCACAAACCAAGTCTGTGAGGGAATAAGGGCAGGAATAAGGATCCTCATTTTACATACGTGGAAATTGAGGCTCAGAAAGGCTTACTGAAGATTGGAAGCTAAGGACAGAAGCCTCTGTATGACCCCTTCCAGAGTCTGGGTCTATGAACTGCAACACTAGAGCCTTCCCTGTGTGCTCTGGGAAGTCTGAAAAACTGGATGCAGAACCTGTCACAGCAGCATATCCTATAGCTTCTTAGGAGCTCAGTCTCCTCAACTGTAAAATAAGGGGGTTGTGGTAATTACTAGTATGATTGCTACTACCTTCAGAGTATTAGCATTTCAAGGTCCCTTCTAGCTTAGCTTTTGCTCCTAACCTGATCATCCTTTTAAAATAAAAAGAATCATGCTCAACTGAAAGCTGCAATGCCACAGCCAGACAGCACCTGCTGCCCTGGCCCCCTTCCACTTACAGCCCCTCAGAGACCCAGCCCCATGGCCTGCACCCCCTAAAATTCAACCAAAAGATGCTGTAGTACATGAGGTTGGAGCCTCTTCTAGCTTCCCTGTAAGAAAAATGTGATGCAGTTGGGTCTGACTTGGAGCACGTGAGGTTATGATAATTTGAGCTCTGTTCAATTATTCCAATTAAATGCATGAGCGGAATAAGTGTAGCTGATGGGCTGGATTCTTGTTAAGGAAAATACACTGATTTCTCTTTCAAACTGGAAGTCATCTCCAAACAACAGAACCAAATGAATGAAGTAACTTTAGACCTTTTCCTTTCCAGCCTATGCTTTGCTCGGAGGAGAAATATGCCTGGCTCTCCAGAATGCTGAGCCCTTTCTGGTGATCTGCTTGCCTTAAATTCAACTAATTAAATTAAGTCACCACCAACTCACTCTTAACTAGGGAAGCGGGGGGCCCATAAATTATGCTACCCTGAACTCCCCACAAATTGTGTCTCCCCAAAGAGAGCTTTGCCATTTGAGAAAATGCATCCAAAGGCGGCACAAGGCAGCAAGACCCTGGTAATTGGTCCTCTCTCAGCCCGCCAGTGAAGAGATAATGAGTGCCCGATGCTTGTGGAAGCTCAGCAAACAAGATAGGCAAGGGCCTGGGCCCCAGAACTCAGACCAATGGCCAGCTGGGCTTCCTCTGCGAGCACACTGCCATAGTAGCTGCAGGACAAAGAGGGCATGAGAGCCTCTGGGGGTAGCCTCCCTGCTCTATCTCGAACATACTCCTCCCGGCCCCCAAACCACACAAGCGGTGGCAAACCTGGACAAGGGCAGCCCGCAGGACTTGTAGATGCTTCTCTAAGCCTAGCTTGCTCCACAGGACAGCACAGCGCATGAATTCAGGAGCGCCACACACGACCTATGGGCCAGGAGCTGTACAGGACGACAGCCCTGCACTCTGGGCTGCAGGGAAATGGCTCCAACATTATTCAGCAACTCTGGCAACTTTTGCAAAGCAAACCAGGCAGGACTTCCTGGAGGAAGAAGAGAAACAGGAATAACCCTTGGAAAACCCCTACAGTTCGCTAGAGGGATCCCCTTTACTCAGTTCCCCACGGTCCTTCCAAAGTACTCAGGGGAACAGAGTGGGGGGTAGGCTCCAGATAATGGCTCTGCCTCTCTGTGTTCCCAGAAGTTACTATTTTTCTGCCAAAGCAAAGGAAAAAGCTCTCCATCATTTTAGCAATGGGAGTGGCCCCCATTATATGCAGGGAAATCCCCTGAGTGTGTCAGGGGGAAGATCAGCAAGAGCCACGCAGCCGGGAAAGTAAAAATGCAGGCAGGCCTGGGATGGGAAGTTTGCAGAGAGCTAATCCCCCTGCACCAAGGGACTGATTTTAACAAGGCAGGCTGTTTGCAAGGCAGCACGAGCTGCCTCACATGTGCTGTTGTGGCAGGCTCTTCTGCTTTGTTCTGCATTCAGAATTTTCTCATTTCAGGCTTTGTTACCCAAAAATGACTGTACTGCAAAAACCAGCTCCATTTTGGACAACTCCTCAACTTAGGGGACATTTTCTAAACGTCATTTCTCTGTAGCACACTACCACTCAGAACGACAAGGTGGGTAGGGTGGTTTCAGGTTCTCTCCCCATCCACATCTGCCTATGCTCCCTGCTGAGCTGGAGCGCACCCTAGGGAGAAGCTGAGCGCCTGGGCTGAGGAACAACCTGGGTAATTGGGCTCTGTAGCTAGGAAAACCCAAAGGCCACAGAGGAGCCAGGGCTGGTTCCTCCCCACACTGCTCTCTAGCCCTGCTCTCCCAGGATTTGGACAATAGCTATAATAGCAGATATTATTGAGCGCCATGCCTCAGGCACTGTGCCAGGCACTTTACATGCACCATTTCATTTAATCCTCATGGCAACTCTGTGAGGTGGGCACCACTATCCCCTCTTACAGACAAAGAAACTGAGGCTTAGAGGAGCTCAGGAAGTTGGCCAGGGGCCCACAGCTGGCCCCTGATAGAGCCGGGTTTCCAGCACAGTGCTGAGTCCCAAATGCTGTTCCTAAGCTTGCTTACCCACTCCTCAAGCATGCACCTGCTCCACCCTGTGACTGGCTTTGAGAGCCACTGGGTACAGGATGCTGTGCTAGGAAAAGCTGGTGAGCACAGAGAAAGAACCCTGCTACTCTCCTGGCAAGCCAGTACAAGCACGCCACCACAGAGCCATGTGCTCCTGGGACACATCGGCCATAGCACACTGACTCTAACCCAGGGAACAGTATGAGACCCCCTGGGGATCCTGAGGGGCAGCATCTGTCTCAGTGCCAGAGTAGCTGGGCCATTAGAGAGCTGTCCCATCAGAACTACCCCACCATGTCAACCAGAACACTGGAGGCAGCCGGCTGGGCCACTTTCTGAGTCACAGAGGGGTGTGGGTGATGCGAGGAAGCCAAGCTGAAAATTGACCTTTTCCTGAGGTCACTGCCAGCCAGCACAGCCCTGCTCACAGGGCAGGCATGTGCCAATGGCTTAACCTACACAAAGGGGACCAGGCAATTGTGCCAATATGTGACACTACCATCACTGGGAAAATCCACCAGTGGCCCCAGCAAAGGGGAGCAACATCCTGGCAAAGTCAACTCCATGACAGAGGCCCGACTACGCACAACACTGTTGCGAGGGCCCTCATTCCCCAGCACATGGGCCAAAGTAGCCACACCTTCCCCTGCCAGCATCACTTCTCCCAACAGCCTTAGGTAAACACACACCAATTGGTACTCACTGAAATCTGAATACGAGAGATGGAAGCCCAGAGTTGTAAGCAATCAGACTTTGTTCATTTTGTCAGGCATCGCCCACAAGACGGAGCATGGCTATAGGGGTGTGGCCACCATCCACCAGAACAGCCACATCTGCTTGCATTTCATCACCAACGTGGTAAAGCTTGACTCTCAGCTGACCTTGAAATTCACAAACTCCAGCAGGGGTTGGGGGTTTGGATGGAGGATAGGAACCAAGTGAAAGCTGCTAAAAGGAAGCAGAAATAAAACAAGCTGGGGCTGCCCTGTGGCCCCCAGAATTAAAACCAAATGAATATTTGAAAGGGCACTTTTCCCAGATATTTGGGCTCCAACACTCCTCAGCTTTAATCAAGTTCTTGGGAAAGAAAGCCTCAAGTGCCTGTAATTTCCTACCTACCTTCACCTGCATGGCTCAGTCTGGATCTGGGAGTTATTTGGAGCTGGCTTTCCCCAAAGGTACAAGCCCCTCTGCAATGCCCTCTGCCAGGCCAGCCCTGGCTCATGGCTCCTGACAGGGCACCTGGGACCTGGGCTTTCTAGCCCTGGACAGCAGCCAGAAAGAGGTTTACATTTCCCTGGTGTGTCAGGAAGCTCCAGAGAGGGCCTCTGTGTAGGGCCCAGCTCAGATGGAATCTGCCACAGAGAAGACACAGTCACCAATGCAGGGGATGTCTGAACCTGGGGTGCTGATTAACAGCTGTAGTTACACCTTTGCCTTCTACTTCATGGTGCTTTTGACCAGCAGAGGCAGAGAGGGCACCTGGGATGAAGATGCAGGAAGCCACACTTGCAATAGGACAATAGAGCAGCCCCATTGTTTCCTGGGTCCCAGGGTCTGCCTCAGCAGCAGAAGACTGGAAAAGACAATGATGCAGCTTGTCTTCATGCAGCTACACACATTAGTATATATGTGCACAACTTTTCACTTTACAAAGATTCTTCATTCCTCCTAACAAAGCCCTAGGGGTAGGAGCTCAGAGAGGGGAGATGGTCTTCTCAAGGCCACAGAGCTGGCAGGCAGCAGAGCAGGAACGAGACTCAGATCCATGGGGCTCACAGGTCTGCACGTTCCATGGTTCCACATTGCCTCTGGAGGCCTTGCCTGCTCTGGCATTCACACGCCAGCTCTGGGACTTCCAGGATGCTTGCTCCTGGGGACTCGCCCCCAGAGAAATTATGGCAGCTGTGTTCTAGAGTGAGCCTCAGAGCCTCAGAGCCCCAGAGCCTCAGAGCAGAGGGAAGGCAGGGGAGGAAGAGGAAGCTACAACAAGCAAGAGGCATCGTGGGAGGGCCGGGCCGGGCCGGGCCAGGCCGGGTCCTCTGGCCGCAGCTGCAGAAAGCTCCATCAGTACCTCTCCGAGGACTTGCAGCAGACCAGGTGCTTCCCGCCTTCCTCTCGTTCCATCCACCACAGCCCTCTGCAAGAGGAATGCAAGTGGAGCATCCCAGTCCAAAGCTTTGAACTGTCAAAATTCAAAACCTTTTGAGCACTGACACAACATCACAAATCGAAAGACTATACCTGTCTTCATGCAATAGGCCATAGTCAAAACACAAGTATAGCTTGTCATGACATGCCAGTTGCTGCTGTGCTGTTTCTCGGGTAGATGATTGTTCAAAAAGAATGGGGTGGTGAATGAAGGCAAGAGATAGGAAAAGGAATATTGTGGGACTGTCCTGCTTCAAGGTTGTATATGGTTAGATTTTTGGACTTAGGTGTTAACATAAGTATATAATTCTTTATGCCTTTTTTTTAATTATATTCTAATTTTTAAATGTTTTTTATCTTATTCTATAGGGACTTAAAGTTCAACATATCAATTCTTGATGAAAAATACCCATTCCATGTTATGCCTAAGATGTTTGATATTCAGACAGATAGTGAGGTTAAGCTTAACAGCCTAGGTTGTATGGTAATAACAATAAGCTTATCTTCTGGATGGTTAACAACCTATGTTTGCAGACCAAAATTAGAGAAAAGAGAAGGCCACAAGGAAAGCCAACATTTTGGCCCTAGCCTTCCAAGGTCAATTAAGACTCAGGACATATGAGAACTTGTACTGTAACGTCATGTAACTCGGTAGTGTCCCAAATTTTCTGATCAAGGAGATTATGGGGCCAAAGAGGAAAGTGATCGATGATGTAGAGTGTGCCTAAGGAGAGTCACATAGAGAGAAAACATTCTCTCAGGCTTTCACAGAGAGCACATTGGCCAAGCAATGGCCGTGACTCATCTACATGGCTGACGCTGACAAAGGATCTACAATCAGAGGTACAGGATCTCAGGACAAATCCTGAGGGGATTTCACTGACCTTATCAGACCCAAAAGCTACAACTCTTGTTGCATAGCTCCTGCTTTATCTTGGTCTTAACCATCCAGCAGAAAAGTATAAAAATGAAATATAAGAAGTAAGCCATGTTGTTATGTTGAGCTGTAGGGGACTCAGGTCAACAATTTCTGACATTGCCAGTAAAGCGGAAGACCCAATACTATTATGGACTACTGAACTCTTTTAGAATATTTTACTGAGTTTACACACCTATAATATTTAAATAATGGAATTTAACAAAAAAAGGGGATACAGATGAATGTCCATTTTGTATCTGTGTATTCAAAGTGGTTAGGATAGATATATAGTTACATTCTCTTAATGAATAGAGGGATTTGTTCTAATGGTGTTTGTAAATAGGATATCAAGTCCACATCTTGTACAGCAATTAACCACTAGGAAGAATGTATGCAATGTGTTTATTATTGAAACTGTCCTACCAATCTGGTTTGAAACTGTCTCATTGCTATTTGTTTCTCAATAAAATTATGGAGAAAAAAAATAAAATAAAAAAATTAAAAAGGGTAATAAATGAAAACATGAGACAAAGTCACAGGACTGTCCTTCTACAAGGCTGTATATTGCTAGATTTCTAAATTTCTGTGTAAAAATAAAAAAAATTCATGGAAAAAAAAACCCAAGTATATTAAAATATATATTGTATAAAAAAACTATGACCAGGCTATGTGTATAAAGTTATATATTTAACATAAATGAATTTCATGTTTAAACTTGGGTACCATCCCTAAGATATCTCATTATGTATATGCAAGATATATATATATATATATATATATATATACACAATCTAGACATTTCTGGTTTCATATGTTTTGGATGAGATACTCCAACTATGTTATAATTCTAATTTTATAGATTCATTCCTTATCCACTCAACATGCAATTTTAAATGTTAGACACTCAATGAGAAAACTGGAACTTGGAAAAAAATATCAGTGACTTCAAATTAGGGTATAAGCAAGAGGCCCAGAATCATGTCCAGCCAAAATTCCCTGCCTACAACAGGAGTCACTGCAGGCCCCTCCAGCATAGTTAGATGGACCTTAACTCCTAGGGATACAACAATGCCACACAGAAGATAAAAGCAAACTCTCCCTCTCTCATGAGCCCTCTGCAGGAAATGGGGCAATGGGCTCCTGGGTTCAAGTACGAAGCCTGACACTTAGCTAGCTTCCAGTAAGCCCTTGGGCCACAGTTTCCTCCATTGAAATTAAAGGGGCCACAGGTTTATGTAGGGGCAGAGAAGATGAAGGAGTCATCAGTGAATATGTGAAGTCTCTTCTCTGCATACCCTTGGGTCCTCATACCACCCCAGCCTTCTGCAGCAGTGGGTCCCTGGGCCCTGAGTGCTGAGTGCCCTGCTGAGCTGCCCAGGAGCCAGGGAAGTGCCCTTCCATAAGGTGGTCAGGAGTCAAATGAAAAGACCTCAAGTGTATTCTCTGACACTGTGCACAGTGTGGGAGATTTCTGGGCAGGAAGCTGGTCTTTGCATCCCTTTAGGCCAAAGGAGGAACATCTCAGCCAGGAACTCCCGGAACAAGGTCTTTGCTTAGATTCCAGTCCCTTGAAGGAAAAAAGAAACAACCCTCTCCCATGGGTGCCCAGCCAGGACCCACTTCCAAAGCTACAAACCAGGGCACTTCCAGCACAAGCCGAAGACAGAGGGCTTCTTGATGGTTATTGGCAGGGCTGAACTCCTGCCGATGAGCAGGGGATGGGGGGGGGCGGGCTGGGAGGGAGAAGAAAAAGCCAATTTTGTTTCCCGGGGAGGAAGGATTGCTGACAGCTGTCCATAGGAAAGCAGAGGCGCATACCCACATAATCTAAACTCCAAGCAGCCCAGGTCTCCCCTCAACCCAGAAATGAGCTTGTTAGAAGAGCCTGGATCCCGGCCGTTTCCCTTGACAGCTTCCTTCCCCTAATACACGCAGCAAATTGGCAACCTGTCCTCCGGCATTTGCATCCGGTGTCCCTGGAGGGAGATATCTCTATTATTCTGTTTTGGATAAAAGAGGCTGTTTGAGATGACAGGTAGCAAACGCCTCTTTAATAAACCACACAAGCAGCAGGAGAGAGGCAGGCTGTGGAGAGGGACTTGACAAATAGGTAGATTTGCAACCCGGGAGCATTAGGGCCAGCCAGAGCAGGGAGCAAGGAAACGTTGGGGCTATGAGATAAATCACCCCCTTGTTAGTCTGGTTTAACCATCTCCCTGCTGGAGCTGATGTCCACCCCCACACCCACCGACAGACTCAGGAAATGGGCTCACGCTAGGCTTCCTGGCCCAGCCCCTGCAAGCCGTAACTTGCTCCAGAGCTCACCCTCTGCCACGGTACAGCTAAACTTCCACATCACCTCGCGGGTCTTTGAAGACTGGTGGCTGCCCTTCCCTCATCTTTATCTTAATCTCTCTGCTCCCAGATCAGTCGCTAGTTTCTCAATAATCCCAAATGCAGAAAAAAATGAACATTTATTTGCGCTAACCACGTTCCTCTGCAGTAGCTCATTGGCCCCTCACTTCCTTGGGTGCAAGTATTTCCCACAGTGTACAAACAGCAGCCCATTCGGTTTTCCTTCCCCAGGCTCTGCCTTCTCCCCTTTTGCCAAACCAAAGGAGTTGAGCCTCCGGTATTGAGCTCTGTCCAGTGGTATGCATGCAAATGTCTGCAGACAACTCAAAGAAAATAAAAGCCTGACTTGAAGTATTTGCCAGTTTCTAAGGTATAATAGTCCCGCTATGGCTGACATCAAGTTTCTAATGAGCTATCAAAACTGAATACAGAGTTGGGAAGATTCACAACCTGCCTGTGTGAACTGGCTCCGACACCTGCTGCTTTGATTCCTCCTCAGTCCCACCTCCTTCCCCTCGCCCCAAAGAACATTTTCAACTCCAAAAATTTAGAGCACACAATCAAACCTCTCCCCAGATCCTCACTGTTCTCCTCATGCCCCTGAGAACAGCACAGCTCTTCCCCTCAGATATCTTGGATTCAAATCACTCTCCTTTATGCAAAAGCCGCATGTGACTTTGGGCACATTCGGTAACCATTCTGTGCCTTGGTATCCGTATCTATAAAAGACACTCCTAGCTCACAAGGCAATGCATTATACATACCTGGCACACAGTAGGTGCTTAATAATATTATCATGCCTTCGTTTTGTTCACCTCGGGATCTGTCACACAGCTGAGGGCTGCCCATGAAGGACTGTAGGCTTGCTCGCTTCACAAGGGCAAATAGATGCAGCTGTGATTGAGCAGAAGCTAGAGCCAAAATCCCCCACCCCCACTCCCACTCCCTACAACACTTACTCTTCTCGTGTGGCCTGGGCACACCTGTTCTCCACTATGGTACACTTGGAATCACCGGGGAGCTTAACAACCATCTCAGGCCTAGATTCCTCATTCTTATTTCCTAGGCCTGAGCGCACCTCTGAGTGGCAATATTAGTTTTTCAGTCTCTGCTCGTAGTTCTAACATGCAGTTAGGACCAGGAGCAATGAGAGACTAAACAGTGGAGCTTCTCAAAGTATCAGGTCACCACCCATGAGAGAAGACAGCATTCACTGCCAGAAGCCCGTTCTGGTGTCCCAAGCCCATGCGCAGATAACTTCCGGGACTGAAGTAACCTGCAAAGGTCTTGTTGCAAGGTGGTTCCATGCCCATTGGGGCCCCAGACTGGGCAGGTGGGCAGGGCTCCCAGGCAGGAACGCTGAGGCTCCATGCAACACCCCACCAAGTGCCTACCTCACCTCCCAGACTCTCCTGCCCCAAGAGCCAAAGCAGGGGCACAGCCCTGTAGAAAGCACTCTTGGGGGCTGTGTATGCACAGCCCATGTCATTCTACACAGTAGCCAGGGCACTTAACACAAACAAAAGCCAGGGACTGATTTTTCAGTCCTATCCAGGAAGTCTTTTCGAATCCTCCCAGGCACTGCTTGGACAAGGGGCAAAACCCAAAGTATCCCCCCTACAATAGGGAGTGCCGTTGCCAGCTGCTAATGTATTGTCTACAAACTGATCTCTCCATGGGGAATTCATCAGAAATAGGAGAGAGGCCGGTTTAGATTCAAATACATTTGAAGGAAGCTAAATTAAAATTAATTTAAACAAAAATCAATTTCTTCACTGCAGGACTTCCTTCTCAGTCTCTCTCTCTCTCTCCCTCCCTCCTGCCCTCCCTTCCTCTTTGAAACAGGGTCTCACTATGTAACTCAACCTGGCCTTGAACTCACTATGCATCCTCGACTGGCTCAAACTCATAGCAATACTCTTGCCTCAGCCTCCTGAGTGCTGGGATTACAGGCATGTGCCACCCAGCATCAGAGTCCTTGATATAACAGTGCACATAAGGAATCTCCAACACAGGAGGCAGATGCATTGTTTCTCAAACTTCTGGGACCACTAAGCCACCTTCCCACATAAGTATCTCCAAGACCAGCAATCCTCAAAGTACACCTAGTAAAGCCTTAAGAAAATCACAGGACTAACATGGGGTCTGCCATTATGTCATGAAAAAGACGAACTGCCTGTCCCCATCCCTACCAAAGGATGTTCACCCAGAGGAGAAGCCACTTTGGAAGTAGAGGGGAAGACTGAACCTAGGATCCTCTCCAGATTCCACAAATAGGCTTGAGCAGGCTTGGGCAAAGCGTGGATTATGTAAATACGTATTTAGGGACTTTTTAAACACAGATTATTCACCCAATTAACTCTAATAGTCCCTCAGAGCTGAGAGAGACTATTGTGTAAACATGTAGGGCTGAATATGGCCTCAGCCCCAAGATTTCCTCAAAAGACGGGTTTATGAGTCCCCCAGAAGGGTTCCCTCTGGGCCCCAACTTGGCAGATAAGTTCATTGCCCGGAAGGGAATTCTTGTCTGAAATCTGAAAGGGGTAAGAAGAAAAAGAAGGATCCTGTCCCCTTTAAGTAAGCAAGGAGCTCTCTGGGTACAGATTTTATATATATTTTCATTTGCCATAAAACATGCATTATATGACACCAAACATCTGGTAGCCTCTGGTAGCCTAAATCCCAATAATGGAAGAAATTGCAGATTTCTCTCCAGAAGCCACTCCTATACACGTCTTCCAACTGTTTCCCACTAAACTCAACACAGCAGAACAGAGGCCAGTCCCATGTCTTCCCCAGAAACTGTGGGAGCCCCACCACTAGCCAACCCATATGTCGGCCCTGGGGTGTGCACCTAGGAGAAACTAGACTACTCCAGGAGATGGTGGGGGGCCAATTCCTCATCCTAGGAAGACTAGGGTCAAGGAGATTTGTCCATGGTCAGATCCACTAACCCACAAGAGACAAGACTATTTTCCAAAATTCAGCCAGGAATAAGTCTTCCAGAATCTCCCTAGGCCCAGGCAAGAGTCTAAGTCTCATCTCCCACAGATCTCCAGAGAGATAAACGGGCTGATCCTTGCTTGGCTCCAATTTACTCTCTATGTACCCTAATAGAAGAGTGAGAAACCAGAGATGTGTTTCTCCACCTCTCACTGGCACATCCCATACAATACCAGCCCTAATCACCTCAGTTTCCTGACTATCTTCCCAAATGCCCCCTGGAGTTCTCTCCATAGCCATACCCAAGTCTCTCCTTGGGAAAATACCTCTCATACTGGTCTCCCAGACTCCTCTCTGACTTGCTCCATCCAAAGTCCACTTGTGGAAGGCAAATATGATCTTGGCCCATTTTGCCACAGAATTCTTCCTACTGACCATTGGCAGAGACCTAACACAGCTCATGGATAACTGAACTTGTTCTCCAGAGCTCAGCTCAAACATTCTTTCCTCCAAAGTCCCTCCTTGATCCATGAACACTAAGTTCTCTTACTCTGAGCTCTCAAAGCATCATGCTTCTCCACAATTTCTTGGTGGTAGACTCCAAGCAAAAACAATTCCCAGTGCCTAGCACCTAGAACAGAGTAGGTGTTCCAACAGGTATCTGATGAAAGCACTCCACCAAGACAAACACCCAGATGGAATAAGGCATCTCTGAGCCTAGCACTAAGAATGGTGTTAGAAGCTACAAAGAAGAGATGAAGCAGTGGTAATGTCTGGGGCATGTGGATCCATGAACTACCTTGAGTTTGCCCTCCTGACAACCCTGGGAGGTCCATGCTGTTAGGCGCATTGTAAACCAGTAGTGAGATCGAGACGTAAACGCACATCCAGCTGACTTCAAAGTTCATTCTCTTTCTCTTACAAGTGTATACAGGAGTCTGACATGACAACTGGTTGTGCTGACAAGACATAGGGAAGGCCCAAGCAGAAAATGAAGTAGGAGTAAAATCATGGCAGTGTGAGACAGTCAGTGTGGTGCAGAGAATTTCAAAGGGTCCCCTAGGCTCTTGAGAACACAGAGGCCAGCGTCCAGAAAAGCCAGTGAATCCTAGGGGAGTAGGTTACACATGGCAGGCTTGGGGATGCCAGCATTTTCCTGGATGGCAGGGTTCTCTATGCTTATGGTGGCCACCAGCTGCCCCAGCATTACACATAGCTGAGTGCCATCTAGACCTTTTAGCTGGGCCTGGTGAGGCCCAGACCGGCATGAACAAACAAGTGAGAAAATGAGTGACAGCGCAGTCTGTTTCTCTCTCAAAATCAGATCCTGAATTAACATTACAATTAGCACCCCCTAGGATCTAAAGGAAAAATATATCCTAGTACAATCTTAGGGATCACAGGACTGGAAAGGATAAAGATCTGGTCCAAAGAGAGCCCTTGGGAGTGAACTGCATGCTGTTGCCTCATCCCAAAGCCCTCAGCCCTCCTCCAGGACGCCTTCTGATAAAGCAGTCAAGTCCTCCTATACTTGCAGCCTGACAGGGCCCCACCTGCACCCTTCTCTTCTCACCCACTGCCTAGTGCTGTTCTCTAGGATTTTAACAGAAGAAAATGTTACCAGATTCTTAACGCCAGTCCCATGTTATCTTGTTAATCCCTGGCCTTCAATGTTTTCTTTGGTCCATCACCACATGGCTTCTCCTGGATTACAACCTCCTACAGGACTAAAACTTGTCCCTTCACCCCTCAGAGTGGCAGCCAGCATGTGCAGGCAGGCGTCTCATGACCAATTCATCTCAAAAGCATTTCAGGTTGCTTTTGTGTATTGACTAACTCCAAATCCAGCAGACAGCCAACATTTCCTGAGAGCCTTCTATGTGAACAAAATGGAGGGAAACTGAGTTTGCTGCCTCAGTGGATCAACAGGAATTCATCTCATTAAACATAACAATACACCTTACAGGAGAAAGTTCAAGAAAAGGCATGTTGGAAGGCACCATGAGCTGAAATACCATATAAGAGCACAGCAGATAACTGCCAGCCTTCAGAAGAAATTACAAGACCTTCATCCTAGGCTGGAAAGCAGAGACTTCAGAAAGGAGGATTTGAAGGCCAAGGAGATAACTAATTAGAATAAGTGCTTGCCTGGAAAGCTCAAGGTCCTGAGTTTGATCCCTGGTACCACCAAAAAGAAGGAAGAAAGAAGAAAGAAGAAAGAAGAAAGAAGAAAAAAGAAAGAAAGAAAGAAAGAAAGAAAGAAAGAAAGAAAGAAAGAAAGAAAGAAAGAAAGAAAGAAAGAAAGAAAGATTTGAGCTGAGCTTTAAGGACCAGCTAGAATGTTGGTATATAGAGAAAAAGGAGATGTCAATACAACTGAGCAGAAGGAGTAGTCACTGAAGGTAATTCAAGGTAAAAATCACTGAAGAGGACTGGGATGGAGGGAGACTGACAGAAAGTTGAACCCAGAGACCTCAGCCAAAAGAATCTGTGACTAGTCTACACAGCACTATGGGTCCCAACAATTCACAGCGCTGCACACATGAATGTGTGTATATGTGTGTGTGTCCATGAGTGTGTTTGTGCACGTACACATGAACACAATGTAACACCAGCCAAAGTGATTATGCAAATCTGAGGCTAAGCTGCTTCTCCCATGGGAACCAGCCAGCAGGCAATACTTGGGGCTCTGAGAGTACAATCAGCAGGTGCCAATCCCAACAATGATGCTTATCTTGTTCTTGGAAAATACCCATGGTGTCAACCATGAAGACTATAGGCACAAGGAAGGCCAAGTAAGGAACTACAGCACACCACCCTACCAGCACTTTGCTATAGCCATTTAGCAAGGCCTGTGCCCAAGGCCATCCCAGAGTTCCAAGAGATTAGGCTGTGGTTCCATCTAACACCTTTGTATCACTGTCCCTGGCATCCAGGGACCCCAGGCACTTTTCCAGTTACAGCACTTACTCAACAGGCCCTCTTCAGGGTGAGGATTTTAAGAGTGTGCCGAAGCTCACCACAGTATCTAGAAAGGCTGAAATTGCTGTTCACATGACAGAAGACTTTGGAAGGAAATTCTGTCCCTTCTCTGGGCATCAGCTTCTTCATTTAAACATAGCAGGGCTTGATGATATATTTAAGAACAGTGTATTCTACAACTCTAAGGTCCAAAGGAATCATGTAATTCCTATCTGCTCAGCAATGGGGCCAGAGTTCACCTGGGCACCAGCCTGGCCTTCTTACTTTGATAAAGGACACTGCCAGCTGTGTCTGCAATGGTATTTGTGTAACAGTTCTGAGATTGGGCACACATAATCCCCTCGCCATATCAACAGGTTTGCTCTGTGTTGACACCGGTATGAAGTCTGTAGGCTGAGTTCCAGACTTGGGTCTTGTTATGATTTGGTCCTTAAATGACACCCAAAAGTTCATATGATAAAGACAGTCCTCAAAGCAACAATGATCAGGGACTGGGGAGATAGCTTGGTGGTCTAAGCACCTGCCTAGGAAGCACAAGAACCCAGGTTCAATCCCCAATACTGCATACTGTGCCAGCCCTAGAACCCCAGGTGCACTGTGCTGGCCACTGAAACAGGGCAGGAACATACCTGTAATACCAGCACCGGAGAGGCTGAGACAGGAGGATCACTACAAGTCTGAGCTATGTAGCAAGACCCTGTACCAGATAGATAGATAGATAGATAGATAGATAGATAGATAGATAGATAGATAGATAGATTTTTTTACATGATTAGAGGTAGAGCTTTGAGAAGGTGACTGAATCCTGAAGGCTCTAACATAATGAATGCAGTAATCTATGGTTTCATATGTGAATGGGTTTGGAAAGGAACTTTCTCATAAAAACAAGGCCTATGCTTCCCATCTCCATGAAATGAGAACCTTTGTTCCAATATGCACTCCCCGCCATTATGCTCTGCCTCCCCACCCACCGACCATGGACTGAAAGCCTCTACCTCAGTGAAGTAACAGGAGCTCCTCTCATGAAATATCATAACAATACAGTCCATCGACCATGGACTAAACCTCTGAAGTCATGAGACAAGATAAATCTTTCCTCCTTTAAGATGATTCTTCTCAGGTTTTTCACCTGAGCCACAGAATGCTGATGAACAACAAGGCTTCCCTAACCATACCTGTGGTTTGGTACAAGCCACTGCTCTTCATGGCCTCCAACAGTATGGAGTGAGAGCCATTTGCCTTCCAGCTAGTATCCTGTAAGTCCCCTCTCCTCACGCCCTAGAAAGTATAGAGGGGAGTTACCCAGGGGCAGTCCAGGCCTAGAGCCTGGCAAAGTACACAAATAAGTCACTCTTCATAAAACTAGAACAACAAAATGAGAATCAATAATCAAATACATGTAAACAGGCCCAGTAGTATATAATCTACTATAGCACACTCACCCCCAACAACAGTTTTGCTTTCTGCAGATTCTGATAACAATATATGGTTATAATTGCTCTATTTTATTATTAGTTGTTATTCTTAATCACTTACTGTGTCTAATTTATAAATTAAACTGTATCATAGTATCATAGGTGTATACACATAAAAGTATCACCCAATGTCTAGAAATATTAAATGGAAAATAAATAATTCATACATTTTAAGCTATGCCATTTTAAAGTATGCCATTCTGGTAGTACAATGAAGGCTGATGCTGTCCTGCTCATCTCACTGCAGCGTGAAGGGCCGCTTGTCCAGCACGTCCACTCCACATATGCTACCCACCAGATATTTACTTGGTAGGCATCCCTTAGCCTCAGACCACCCAGCCTAGTACCCGAGAGCTTGTGTTAAAGCAACCCCTAACTGCTCAAGAATGGACCCAAAGTACAAGAGAAGTGGTGCCAGCAAATCAAATATGCCAAGGTGACTTATGAAAGTGCTTCCAGCCAGGCATGGAATCCCATCCCTCAGTTTGAGCCCAGCCTGGGCTCTGCAGTGGGTTCAAGGCCAGCCTGAACTTTATGCTAGACCCTGCCTCTAAATAAAAAATAAATAATAAATAAATGAACAAATATGCCTCC
>NW_004524624.1:4332956-4346324 GCF_000260255.1 Octodon degus
TATATATATGACTTGGTACTACCAGTTTCAGGCATCTACTGGAAGGCTCTCAGAAAATAGCCTTCCTGGATAAACTAGGACTATTGTACCATACTGGCAAAGAATAGAATGATTGAGAAGCTAGTCATGGAAGCACACTTGTGTAATCCCAGCTATTTGGGAGGCTGAAGCAGAAGGATCACAAGTCTGTGCAATTTAGCAAGATACTATCTCAAAATAAAAATTTTGAAAGAGCTTGGGATATTATTGAGTGATAGAGCACTTGCTTAGCATGTGCAAGACCCTGGGTGCAATCCCCAGTACCACAAAAATAAAGATTAACAAAATTCAGTTTGGACAGGGTGTAGGCTTAGGGAACAGGCATTTTTTGCTACAGTGCCAGAGCCCTGTGTAGAGGGATAATTTGGTGATATGTATTGAAATGATAAATGCACACACCCTTTGACACCGCAGAAAGATGTATCTGCTAAGGTACTTGCCAGTTTGTTTTAAGAAGGAAAAAGCAGAAATAATAACCTAAAGATGCGTGAAGGGGGAGCTGCCATGATTTGATGGCGTTCGCACAGCACTCTACGGCTCTGAAGCAGCCAGACTTCTTCTGAGGCTGGCATGATGGGGACATTTATGAGCTAAGCTCCATTCCTCTACAACTGGGCAGTACAAAGTATCTATAAAATAGTAATTTAATGAATATGATTAAAAAGTCCACTATATAGAGTATGTGAAGAAAGAAAACCAAGTGTAGACAGTATGATACACTTATCTAATAAAGTACGTGTTCATAGTATTTTCATCAAAATATTAACATTTCCAGGCCATAGGATTTTCACTTTAACTTCCTTGATTTTTAAAATTTCTTTTGTACTTCTGTGTATTTCCTGAAAAACTTTAATTGAGCATGTATTATTTTTATTTTTAATAACTTCTCACTTCACTGCCCCACCCCAGCAAAATTGGATAATAAAAAAATTGACGTTGGTCTCAGAGTTAGGGCAGTGGCGGGTACAACATAGGCCCAAAGCACCATGTTTGTCTGAATAGCTAAAAATAGAGGGCAAATGTACTTCTTACATACATATGGGGCCCCCCATCTACCTCAGCGATTCTGCCAGCTGAAATGGAAAACTCCTGAGTTTCGTGTGCACCCAGACACCTGCCTCTACATCATCCAGCCTCCTCTGAGCCCTCCTGGGCCATATGCACGCACACGCACACACACATCACCACCACCACCTTTCTGCTACCCTACATTCTGGCCTTGGCTCCCAAGGAAATCTGTTCCCCTGTACCAGCTGCTCTGATCATAAAAGAGGTGTCCAGGTGGGAGGGACTAAAGGGGAGGTAGGCAAGGCCAGGAAACTCTTGTCACCATCATTGTACCAGATCCCTGTTGCCGAGTGCCCTCTCTGGGCCAGGCACCAGGTGCTTTCCCTGCACAATGCATAAGTCAGGATCCTCACTGAACAGGAAAGGAAATTTGGGCTAGAAAAAGACAAGTCACCTGCTCAAGGTCACACAGCTGGCAAATTGGGATCAAAATTTGGACTCCGCACCAAAGTTCGTACTTTCCACCATTGTTGTCTAAGGAGACAAGGTGGAGGGGGAGATGGGAGGGGAAGGCACAAGAGTGGAGAGCGGAGAGGCCCGTAGCCCCATCAGCAAAAGCCACCAGAGTGACAGCAAGCTAGAGCCTGAGTAAAGAGGGCATTCTCGAACATAAGTGTAGAAAAACAATAGACTCAACTTTGCTCATTATGTGACAGGTGGGGGATGACAGAGAGTGGCAGCTACTGAGTCCCAGGGCCCAATCTAGGGGAGGTTTTTGGTTTTGGGTTTTTTGGGGGTTTTGTTTGTTTGTTTGTTTTTTGTTTTTTTGGTGCCAAGGACCGAACCCAGGGCTTCCAGCTTGCTAGGTAAGCATTCTACCGCTGAGCCAAATCCCCAGCCCCCCAGGGCCCAATCTAGAGAAAAGACTGTTCAAACCCAAAGGAATCTGTCTCCATGCTCAGAAATAGAGGGAAGGGGTTTATAAATGACACCCTGGATGTCTAGCCTCCCCAGGGCAGGGAGCCAAAGAGCATCTGTACTGTGGTTGTAGACCAAGATCTCAGCCCAAAAGAGCCCCCTTCATGCTAGGTGAGCCCCGGGGAACATTGTACGAGTGGAGCTACAGCGCTTCAGGAGCCACACCAACTCATACACAGGCTCTCAGCCCAGGACCTCCACTCCAGCCCAGACAGATGTAGGGGCCACTGTTGGACTGGCCACACCTGACATCTCCAAGCCACCTGTCCCAGCTTTGGCTTAGAATTTACACTGATAAGCAGATGACATGGGTCCCAGGTCTGCAGCAATGGGCAGTAATGGTGGAAGTCGAAGGGAAGGCACAGAGGAACCCAGGACATAGAAGCACCTGGAAAGGAATTTAATAGAGCAGATTGGTAGGCCAGGTGTTCTCTACAAAGAAAATAGAGAACTCTGCTCAGACCAAAGTTCAAGAGGCAGTCACACTGGGGTCTGAGGATCTGCCATGTGCCAGCTCTGAGCATGTTTACCTCTGAGAAACAAGGGCAGAGTTCTGCCTGCAGAGCCCACGCTAAGGGCCAGGCTTATTTTAGCCTTTAGACAGCAGGGTCGGGACCAGGGAACTAGAAACAATTTCCAGAAGATCTGTGGGTCCAATTTGGGAAACAGACAAAAGTCCACTTAGGAATGGAGAAGAAACAACCATAGAACCACTCTAAGAGGTCTCTTCAAAAAGGTCTCTTCCAGGACATAGTTTGAGCTCACTGTGACCAGAGCAGAGAGTGTGAAAGGCAACAGGGCCAGACCTGAAGACTCACCAAAAAATCAGGGCGATCATCACGCATTAATTCTGTTTGGGCCAGGAAAATCCTGAGCCGCAGGGTATGACCCCTTAGCCCCACATTGTCAAGGCTGCCTACATACTCACTGCCACCTCCCCAATAAGCAGTACTGGGTTGCTCCAGGACCTGTTGGGCCCAGGCTTTCAGCAAACATAAGGAAGGTAAAAATCATAGATCTGGTGGTTGGAGCCACAGTGATACTAGGTGCAGAGGAGCCAGAGCCCACAGCATATTCCTATGCTTCACCTCCCAACAAAAGACTCCTTCTAAACCTGCAGAGGAGGCTGCAGCTGCAGGGCCCCATCACACAATAAACCCAGGAGACAGGTGCTGTGAACCAAAATCTTTACAGACACTTCGGCTGACTTCAGTCACGGAAGGGTAGAGCATGAGTGAGAACTGCAGGCTGACTCTCTGCTAGGCACTGTGCTAGGGGCTTTGTACAGATCAACTCTAACCGGCTGGGAGGTAAGCACTGCCATTGCCTCTAGTGTACAGGAGAGGAATCTGAGCCACAGAGAGATGAGGCCACTTGCCTAAGATCACGTAGCTAGTACATGTAGAGGCAGGACTGGACCCATGTAGATAGGCCATCATGAATTGCTATGTTATGCAAATTGAGTCCAAAAATAGAGGGAGGAGTGTGCAGAGGGAGAAAAGGACCAAGGCTAGAACCCAGGGCACCAGCCACACACTAGGAAAAGCCTGAGGAAAAGAAGGCACCAGGGAGGAGGGAAGAGGAAGAGGAGGGAATCGAGAGTCTGCCCTGTATAGTGAGAGCACCCAACATGCTTGAGTGGTCAATAGACAAAGACCAAGTGTAAGCAAGTGAGACAGGCCTCACAAACAGGTGATTGCAGGAAAGGGGTGGGATGGGCTCAGCAATCCTCCACTGCAGAGGCAAGAAAGCCCCTCACTTGGGGTTGACTATAAGATGCCACCCCTGCCGGTTCCAGACTAGCGGGGCTGGTGCTGGCAACCAATTAAGAAATGCCTCCATCCACTCCACATAGCTCTAAGACAGCCACTGTCTCTGCACCCTTTGGACCCTTCCTCTAAGCCAAGTTATTTCAAGTGCTGAAAGGATTTGCTTCCCAAACAGTTCACAGCTATTTCTAAAGCTAACACTGCAATATGTTGCATATTTATAATCAGAAATCTCTCATAACCAAACTGGACAAAGGAAAGTGGTACTCCATATTGTCTTTGATTTTGTTTTGAATAAGACAAGCTCAGAATCTTGTCCTTGACTGTATCCAAGTTACTCCTTTTCCCCATATATGGTCAGATCCACTGTTTGCCAGGACAAGCCATGTTTTCCTTATTAAGCAATATACAAAGTTAGCAAACAGAAACTGCTCACTGCCTCACATCCCAAGCCCAAAGTCACAGCTAGAGCAAGGGTCTGATCAGGCGTCAGAAAACTAGAGGGTCCCAGCAGCAGTGGGATGTGATCAGAACACTTGATTAGGAATCAGGGGTGGTCTCACCCACTGACCCAAGGGTAGTCCTGCCTGGACATCAACAAGTAGTGCATCCTGGGTACCAGGCTCCGAGAAAAATGATGTGCAATCCTCCAAAGAGCCCAAAGGGATAAGAGTTATTCTCTCTGATAGGTTTTCATTGCCTTGCAGCAGAGAAATAGGCAGAATGAAAAAGGGAAAGGCTTTATTATCCTCGAGGACACAGAGAGAATCTGGGGAAGATGAGGGATTTTCTGAGTTGCAACAAAGGGAGACTGAGGCTTCTGTGGCCTTTTGCCAGAGGTGGAGTTTGAGGGGGATGTTTAGATATACCTGAAGAGCTGACTGGGGTCTTCCCTGAGGTGGCAGGAAGGGTGGAAGGAAACTGTACCCTGCACTGAGCTGGAGAAAGGGGAAGGTGGTTTCAGGGAAGATAAGCTATTGTTTTAAATATTAGATGACCACCATAATAATTCAGCAAATTATACTAGGGCCAGAACCTATCAATCTCCATTTTACAGATGAGCATAGTGAGGCACCAAGAGGTCACATAATCCATTCAAGGTCATCCAGCTGGGATGGTAAAGATGAGAGATTCTGTCTGACCACCCCACCCATCTTTCCACTTCTCCATGGGTCATCTGTCATTACTGGGCCTTGATTTGCCCAACTTCAGACTGGGATGGCTGGAGGAGCCTCCAACTCTCACAGCAGCATTTGTTCTGTTATAGGATATCAGACCCACCAGACTTTTAGGCCAAAATCTGCAATGAATGAAGGGTAATAGGTATCCAGAAACACAGACTCATTCCATCCCAAACCAGCTTCCTGAGGCACCGTGATGGAGCAGTGAGGGGCCTATGTGGAATTCAGGACAATCTCCCTCCTCCCTGTTCAGTGCCTCTTGGCCCACAATATTTTCCCAGACCTCTAAGGCCTCATCCTCCAGGAAGTGTTTGGCCTGCATAGCCTATACCACATCCATTGCTGCGTGGGCTTCCTAAGCCTGCCTTTGATTCCTGGACCTCTGCTATTCAGTGCCAGGGAAACATGGGGTGAAAGAAATCTCCCAAGCACATGGGCCCAGTGTAACCTTGAAGCCAATGGCACCCATATTCTTTGGAAAATGCAATACTGGCATTACTTTTTCAGGGGACCTCTACTCCTCAGGGCCACTGGGGGCAGATAGCTGCATCAGCCTATGGGTTGTGAGCCTCCAGCCTAGGCACCTGGGGGGAATCTCTGGGGTTGGCCCCAAACATGAGTACTTAACCAGCACTTAGGACTTCATTATGACAGCAGCGAGACCAACTGCCCTAGGAAAATACATACTAGCTTCTACCCTGAGTCTCCCACCTCATCTACATATCTGAACCCAAACATGTGGGCTCTAATAACCTCACAAAATGACATCTGCCTGTAACTTTACATTATAAATTGTATGTCTTTGTGCCTTTTACCTAATCTTACAATACTAAATATCAGCCTGCACTTCTAGCTGTTTCTCTTACTCCTAGGAGCTGTTGTATTTTAATCCACATTGGGGCAAAAAGTAGACTCTTTCTAATTCATACGCTCTCAGGAATCCACCTTTAGACATTGCCTTTTGATATATGCTCCATGGAGGTTAATAGCTATAGACATTAGTTCAATAAATACCTGAATGAATAAATAACCATTAAGCAAGCCAGTCCCAAGCAGTTGATTTATTTCACACTGGTAAAATTTTAAAAGATTAGCAAATGTTCCGAGACAGTTATTAGGCCAGGAACACAGAAGAGTTTTAATCCGTGATGACAGTTCATCTTGTATCATAACCTGACATACCTTACCCACCAGGCATCCACTGGATGTCATGGTTTCCATCTCCCACTGCAACCAGGTGCCTGATGTGCCACACTTCAGAGCCACTTATTGGAGCCACTTATTAACCCATGCAGCCAACCACCACCCGTGTTACTCCTGACGCCCCACCTTCTTTTGCATTTAGAATTAGAACAAAGTACATATCATTTTAATTAGTAGTGTGCTTTTTGTAAAACTTCCAAATGATGTCAAATAGTATAAAGAAAAAGCTCCAAGCTCTGAGGGAGGACCAGGTGACAACCTCTTTCCTTCACGGGAAGATCATCACAGCCCCCAACCAATGGCACATTAGAAGTCACTGAGTACTTAACAGCTGGCATGATCCAGTTCTACCTGCGACTCCTGAGTACCCCACTGAAATTTTCACTGTGTCAGTTTTGTAGGACCAAATTTTACAGGACCACCTTGGTGAAGTTTGTGTGATGCTCCTTCTGACCTGGAAAATCCCACAAGGATCCATTTCCTCTGTGTCTAACCTCTCGAGTAGGCCAAGAACTCCATGGGTAGAGAGACCATGTCTCAGGCACCTGAGTCCTCTGCAAACCCAACAGCAAAACTTGCATAGTAGACAAATAAAGAACTGAGTGACACTGTATGGATGGGTGGAGTGTGAAGTCACTTGAACTACAACATTATGGAGCTGAGAAACATTAAGAAAGATGCGATACTCCAGCAATTTTGACGAAAGGTGGAAACACTCAGGCTTGCAAGACATGGCACCTGAAAAAGGACCTCCTACATGTGGGCAACAACCCAAGCATGGGCTTGGAGGCAAGAAGTGGCTGAAATGAAGATGGAAAGCATGAAAGCTAGGGTTCAGAGGATCTAAGTGCAAGAAAAAGGTTTAAAATCAGATTACACCTGGGTGTGATGGTGCACAACTCTAGTCCCAGCACTCAGAAGGTGGAGGCAAGAGGACGGCCATGAGTTCGAGATGCCAGCTTGGGCTACATAGTGAGTTCAAAGGTCAGACTTGAACTACACCATGAAACCGTGTCAAATAAATAAATAATCAGATTACAGACAAAGCAGAGCCACTCATCTGATTCCTTGACCTATTGTTGAGTTTAAGTAACATAAATCTCACCTAACCTCCCACTGGTCCAAGACTTTCCCTGTGTGAAGTGATCCCTTTGTCTTTATCTTTGTAGGTCATGTCCTCCCCATCCTCCAAGCATCATGCAAAAATTCCCTATTCCATGAAGACAAAGTCTTGACAATTAAGATGTAAGGGCTCAGAAAAAAAACTATCCCCCCAAAATGTTTGACAGAAGACTCTCAGCAGAGTTTCATTGGTCTTTCCCAGTATTGAAAGATGCTACTCAATTCAAAGCAAAAATATTGCTGGCACACAGCACTTGGCAGATTCTGGTCCCCAACAGCTAGCCATAAGTCTTTGCCCAATAACACAGATTGATAACAAGGAACAGAATATTAGCTCAATGTAAAATATAAGGAAGATCAAGAGGCAGCTTCCCTGTGAAATGACAATGAGCTTGAGATCAGAGGGCTTCATTCAATATTTATTCGTTTGAGAAACATAAATACCTACTGTGTGTTGAGCACTGAATGCATAGAAATTGACTATGCAGAAAGGAGTGGGGGGAGGAATGGAAACACTGTAAGTAAAAGTAATGGAATATTCAAAGAGGCAACGGGAAAGAGGCACAGGATTGGGCAGGCTGCTCTGCTGCCCAGGAGGATGGGGAGCCCAGAGCTGGTGCGAGTAAGGTGCAAGAGGATGAACTACTGTGGAGGCCATGGCTTATGGGAGAGAAAGTGACGCAGTTGGGAATACACAAAGGCAGAGTCTACAGCGCTGGTAACAGATATGGAAGGAAGCACAGTATTCTAACCAACACTAGCCATGGAGCAAGGCTCCGAAAGCCATGGGGCACTGTTACCCGGGCCACTCTTCCCCTGGACTGAGACAGGAGTTGTGACTGGTGCCCCAGCATAAGCCTGATATTCCAAATCACTGGCTCCTCTGAGGCTCCCCCTGCTCACTGGGTCCTCACCATCAGAGTGGACTCTCCCAGCCAGATGCTGTAGGAGGGTTAAGAACAAAGTGGCCCTAAAACCTTATCCCAGAGTCCCACCAGGCATCATATGGGTCACCATGACCATGTGTTAAGCCTTTTTATCTGCATATAAGTTGATTGTTCACAGACTAGCAAGGAATAAGGCTGGAGGTGGGGATGAGTAAGCTAGTGAATCCCCTGTGAGGTCCCAGTATAACATTCTCACCTAAATAGCTAAACTGATTTGGCGTGGACTGAATGGCAGCTTGCCCTTCAAAGTTCTAGTCTTACAGAGGAACATGGATAAAATTAGGGAAGCCACAGGCTGATGCTCATAAAATAATCCCCAAGAGAAAAGGATTCTGTCACACAAACAAATCAGGCGGCAGAGTTTAGGCACTGGAACAGCTCTTCTTGCATCTACTAATGCCCAAGATCAGGTGGTGTTCATTAGATAAACTTAACTTCACACAGAAAAATTCGTCTTTTGGGGGCAGGTCCCACTTTGCCATGCTGGCTTCTCCCTCCTCTACCTCCAGCCACATCAGCCTAACTTGGGGTCAGAAGAATGCAGAAGTGTCCACTACACACACACACACACACACACACACACACACACACACACACACCAGTAGACATGGGTAAGCTGTGGCTGCCTCCCATTCAGTACCACCCTTTGCCTGAGCTGGTTCAGTCTAGTATAATAACTCAAAGACAACAGCTTCAAGGGAAGGACCAAAGCTAGGCAGGCACAGGAGATGCTGCTGACTACCTTGTTTGGTCTCTGATCTGGACCTGTCCACTGAGTCTAACCAAAGATGCACTCCATGCCTTCTATGGTGTGACCCTCCAGCACCTCTGACACAACAGAGTCACCTATTTCCCCTCCAGACCTGCTCCTCCTCAGCCATTCCCAACTCAAGGGTGGCTCCAGGATAGCTCCTGTCACCTAAGCCCACCCTCAATGGCTCCCTCATGGTCCCTCCCCCACTTCTCTCTATGCCATTGCCACTGCTCCCATTGGGATTTCCCCAAGGGCTTCTGAGCAGATCTCACCTTCCAGATCTTTCCTACATACACAGAAACCATGGGACTCTCCTTAAAATGCACATCTACCATGCCGCACCCATCCCAAAACCCTTTCCTGGTAAAGTCCTCCCCATGGCTCCCACTCCGTTCTCACCTCTGCCCTTTACATTCTTCTCCAACCACATGGACCTTCCATGTACCTCCCTGGCGCAGGGCTGGTGCACATTCTCTGGCACTGGTCCCCATCCCTTTTCCCAGCACCATTACCTGGCCTGCAGTCTTCATCTCTGGGCTGGTTGCCTACCGGAAGCCTTCCCAGACCCCACTGCCACATGCCCAGCCACGCCTACTCCTACTGCTTGCCTTCCAGCTCCCTCTGTACTCACCTGGTACCAAGGAAAACATTCCATCCTCACAGGACATTCTGCTGGGCTACAGTGGGGCATAAGGGTCATTCGCTCCCAAGAGAAAGCACTCAGTCTGTCTGCTCCTTCCTACCACCCTATCCTGGCAGGTGGGAGGAAGCCAGAACATGGGAAGGGGCAGCTGAAGGGGAGAGCAAGTGGTGACAGGGCAATGCCTGCCTCATGGGGGAAGGCTGTCCTTCAATGGACTGGCCACTGGGGGCACAGGTGTCATCTAGAGATGGACCAAGGGCACTCTCTCAGCACAGACTCAACCCAAAGTCAAAAGCATGCAGTTCCATCTGTCCTTGGTTGCTTATATCCTTCTCCAGTCCATGAGGGAGCTCTCCACAAAGGGCATTGTCCTTCAATGTTCTGGCAAGAAGAAAGCTGTGCCCACACAACACGGCCATGCCCCAGGCAAGCTCATCAAGAGGGCCAAGCTCTGCCACTGGGGTGAGTGTTTGTGTCCAGCCCCAAACTCCAAGCCAAGCAGCCTGGGCCTCTGAACCTGCCCCAGAGCCTTCCCATGTGGATTTCTGGACTTCTCCTGCTCCCTTGGGTCCCATCCATCCTGAGGCCTGAATGTTCTTGGATCTATTGGGACACAGGTCAGGGAAGTGAGGCTCAGAGATAAAATGGGAGTCACAGTGTCAAACTTCACTCCTAGGACAAGACTCCAGCACCCTATCCCAGAGTGGCTGCACCTGAGGGGTGCCCCCATGACGGAAGGACACATTTCCCCAGCCCAGAGGCCAACAGCTGAGGGGCAGAGCCCAGCTCCACTTGCCACAGTGTTACGAAAAGTCAGCTCTCTCCTGGGGTGGTGGTTCTATGGTGTTTGTTTGAGCACCATTTATGAAACTGAGCATTTTTTGTATGTGATATATTTCACGAGGGAAATATTTTTAAGGGATTTAAAAAAAAAAAAAGTAACAACTGGCCGGCCAAATAACTCAGCCGATTAAAGCACCTGCAAGCCGGCATGGGGGCCAGGGGTTCGATCCCCGGGCCTGCAGTGCCAGCCCTGCCCCCAGAGCACGCTGAGATGGCAATTGAGACCGGGAGTGGTGGCACATGCCTATAATCCCAGCTCTTGGGAGGCTGTAAACAAGTGGATCACTATGAATCCAATCTAGTTGTGAGACCCTGAACACCCTGTAGACCCTTCCTTAAAATACAAAAAAAAAAAAAAGGTAACAACTGTCATGGAATGTACTCTTATGAATGCCAGCACCCAGGCCAGGGCCAGAATCCCTGACCAAGGTGCAGATGCTAACTGGACTACACGCAGAGCCTGTCCCTTGGCCACTTTGGCCCTGGGCACTGTCCACTGCAGACCAGCACTGAGGGGGGTGGGCAATCTGCACTCACCCTCAATGCAGAGATTTGGTGCAGGCAAAGCCAAGAAACCGGGGAGGGCCACACTGCTCTCTCAGCACCCTCCCCATCGTGGCACCACCACCACCACCTGTGCAGCCTGCCCAAGCTCCGAGCTCCAGGGCTCCATGGCACCCAGAGAGCCAATTGAGAAGGTCAGCCTGGGTTTGAGGGTGTCCTTCCCCACAAAACAGAAATCACGTGGGAAGCGAACAACTCACCGAGGAGCCACATGGCATGACACCCACACAAAGACCCAGCCTCACTATTCAAGGAAATGCAAATCAAAGCAGCAATAAGACTTCACAAGGGGCTGGGGAGAGGGCTCAGTGGAATAAGCGCTTCCCTGGCAAGTGCAAGGGCCTGAGTTCGATCCTCGGTTCTGCAAAAAAAAAAAAAAAAAAAAAAAAAAACTTCACGGTCACTCAACTAAGCTGCAACAATTCAAAAAAAAAAAAAAATGGTAAGGACAGGCAAGACATGGAGAAGAGCTGTGCCCTACCTCCAGAAGGAGAGTAAAAATTGATACATCTCTGTGGACAGCGATCTGACACTATTCACCAACATCTTTTTATTTATTTATTTATTTATTTATTTATTTATTTATTTGGTACAGGGTCTCACTACTTCCTGGGCTGGCACAGCATACAGTACCTGGGATCTAATTCGGGATCTTTCACTTGCCAGGCAGGCACTTATACCACTGATCTATCTCCCGCCCTACTCATCAGTATCTTTTTTTTTTTAATCTTGTATGTATTTATTTGGTATAGGGTCTCACTACACAACTTGGGCAGCTCAGATTCATAGGGATCCTCTAATCTTAGCCTCCCCAGCACTGGGATCATAGGTGAGCACCACCACAATGGGATTTCGGTGGCCAGCAGAGCCTTCCCAAGCTTCCGGGGCCAGCACAGCATGCAGTACTGGGGATCAAACTCAGGTCCTGGAGCTAGCTAGGCAGTCGCTTAGACCACAGAGCTAACTCCCCAGGCCTATTCGCCAGTATCTTAACCATGCATGCTCACTGGTGGTTCCACCTAAATGAAAAGTCACCAGAGACAAAAGGACAGGAACGCAAAGGTGTAGGCCCTCTACCACTCAGAATGGCACACTTTACAGTAACAAAAAACTGGAAACATCCTACACGTCATTGATAAGAGGTAAGCGATGGTATATCAACACTATAAAGCTTAATAAAAAGGAAGAAGTAGCTCCACATGTGTGAGTGAAAGACTCAAAACTGAGTGCTGAGGGAAAGAGTGGTTCCAGAGCATTACAGTATAATCTCATGCACATTGCAAAGTGCACATCTACGCACGTGAGTACTTTGGCTTCCACACGCACATAATTCACAAAGGCAAAACTATCTAGAAAAATAAATACTTAAGAGAAGCTCTAGAGGGGCATCTTTGCTATGGATTTCTTTATATTTTATAATGATGATATACTATTAAGGAAATGATAGAGGTCCCATTAAAACACTATGTAAGAAAAAAATTGCCCATAAATCCACAGGGATAGGAATAACAAGAGAGTAAACAATAGCAACAAAATTTTGGAAACAGGAAAGCCGATGGATGAGAAGCACTGACTTAACAAACCTAAGTAAACTAAATCCTAAGTCAGCGGGAAAGAAAGCCCAAAAGCCACCTGATGCTCGCCATAGAATTATATAAAGCCCTAGGAATTAGAGGCACCAGAGACCTGCAAAAAGTGGAGCTGTCAGCAAGAGCGCTGGCTGGAAGCGCTTACAATTGGCGTGCAAAGCTCAGGTGCCCACCTGTCCCCAAGCCACCAACAGCCCACTGCCCACAAACAGGGCTGAAGGGCCACTTGCACAGGATCACGTGTATTCTGGTTTGAGGACACCAAGCACAACTGAGAGCATAGGTATCATACAGGAAACAGGAAAATCAAGTAAAAGGTTATGATCTGAATGTTGAGATTCCCCAACCATGTTGTCCCCAGAAGATTCTGGGAACAACAGCAGCCAGGTGAGCACCCTCAAAGCTGCAGAATGGGAGGTCATCAAGTCAGCCCCACAGAAAAAGTCAGAAGTTCCCCCACAAGATCGCTGGTCTGTGAATAGCATGTAGACACACACACACACACACACACACACACACACACACACACTCACACATTCCCAACCAGATTTTTAATGACTATGAATGGACAGGTGAAAAATAGTGTATCAGACAGAAGCTAAGCATGGTGGTGCCTGGCTATAATCTCAACACTCTGGGAGCCTAAGGCAGGAAGACTGTAAGTTCAGGCTCACCCTGGCTAACTTAGTGACTTAGCAAGCCCCTGCCTTAAAATGAAAAAGTAAAAA
>NW_004524624.1:4346424-4349459 GCF_000260255.1 Octodon degus
CTAGGGAAATAACTCAGTGTGAAGGCCTTGGGTTCAAATTCCAGGACTACCAAATAAATAAATATGGTCCACAATAGCAGGATAAAAACTGCTTGGAGTAAAGAGACAATGCAGCCGGGGAGATGGCTCAATAGAATAAGTGCTTCCCTGGCAAGTGCAAGGACCTGAGTTCAATCCCCGGTTCTGAAAAAAAAGAGAGAGAGAGAGACAATGCAAAGAAAGAAAAAAAAATGTAAATAATAGTTCATGTAATGTGAAATGATATTGAAAAAAGAGAGGGCTGAGATGTCAGTTCACAAGGCCCAAGTTTTAATCCCAAAAGCCAAAACAAGAAAAGAAAAGCTATTGCTATTGCTACTGTAAAACAAGAACTGGATGCTACCGCACTGCGAGGACAGGCCATGAACCAAAAGCAGAGTTCCTGGAAGTTAAAAGCAGAAGAACAAAAATGAAAAACTCAATAGAAGAGATGAAGAATACTGTTAACGCCCCTCCAGAAAGCCTGGTCGTGGTGGTGTACACCTGTAATCCTAGTATTCAGGAAGCTGAAGCAGGAGGATTGCTGCCAGTTTGAGCCCAGACTGGGCTACCTAGTGAGTTCAAAGCTGACCTGTTGAACTACATAGTAAGACCTTGTCTCAAAAAAAAAAAAAAAAAAAAAAAAAAGACAAGCCAAAAAGATTCCCAGAAATAACAGTAAAAGAAAAATCAGAGGATTATGTTAAGTATAACATCCAAATATCAGCTATATCAGTAAGGCCACAGGCTTGAATAATAAGCAAATCTCAGGAGCACACCAGGAAGAATTCACTCCTCATGAATCTGGGTGGTCTGGGTCTGGCTAGGGGTCGGCTCCACTCCACCTGTGTCTCACGCTGTCCTGGGACCAGCGGGCTAAACTCAATGGGTTCTTCTCCTGGCAAGGGGGAAAGAAAGAGCAATCAAGCTCAGTGGCATAAGTTATTGTGAGTTCTCTACTTGTATCATGATCACAAACACCCTGCTGGCCAAAATTAGGACATGCTGAGCCCAGCATCAGCATAGCAAGGACCGCATACTTACATGGCCAAGGACATGGATAAAAGAAACCTGACTTTGTGATCTGCCACATAAGAGTTGAAAAGGGAGGCAGATAATCAAGAGAAATGATAGGAAGATAAATAATTCTAATAGTCTAAAATAGAAGACATTGGTTTCTAAATTGAATAACCCACTGAACTCCTAGAAAATAAAACTAAATCAAATCATACCAAATTAATACCAAATATCAGCATCAGAATAATGGAAACAAAAGTTTCTAGAACTCTCTACATAATGTGTAACAAATTTCTCCCAAAACATGAGAGCCAACATGGCATCTGAATTTTCCTTAACCACATCAAAAGCCAGACAAAGCCTTAAAATTTAGAAGGAAAATATTTTCCTGATGAAAATTCAATATCCAGCCAAACGATTGATGCAAATGTGATGGGAAAATCAACAGTTCATAACCTGACTAATGTTTTAAAAACATCACCTCTAACATACCCTTATCTCAGGAATCCCCAGACTGAGCCCTGGCAAATGAAGGGAAATCAAGGGGGAGGAAGGCATTGGACTAAGGAAACAGAAAATTCTACTCAAACGAGAAACAAAACTAATTTCCAAGGTAACGATATAGGGAAATCTCAAGATGTATGGGGCCGGGGAGATGGCACAGTAGAATAAGTGCTTCCCTGCCAAGCGCAAGGGCCTGAGTTCAATCCCTGGTTCTGCTACAAAAAAAAAAAAAAATACAGATGTACATCACACAAGAAGGCAACCTCTCCAGAGGAGAGCAAATCAGAATGTTCTAGGACAGACCTAAGTAAGAAAATCCCTGATGTGTCAGAATACATGGAGAGAAAATTTATACAAAAGGATAATATAGAAACAAAACATTAATAACTGCTAGACAACTAAGCAGATAAAAATTATTAATTAGGTTGAACGTCCCAGTGGTAATGCTCCTTGACTAATATGACAGCTCATATAATGTAAACACTCACAAGTGACCCATCAAAATACATTCTGATGACAAAAGTAAACAAAAAAGGGAATAGTAGAAAAAAAATTTTGTAGTAGAAAAAATTTTGTAGTAGAAAAAACATATATATATATACAAAATAGCATAAATATACAGCTACTTTCTCTTAGTTTAATGAGAAAAAGGTTTTGAACCAACAGTGTTTAGACAAGATATCATGTCTGCATCTTGTACTAGGAACAACTACTACAAAGACAACAATATGCAATGTATTAATTATTGTAACTGTGTTACTAATCTGTTTTGAAACTATCTCATTGTTACTTCTTTCTTAATAAAATTATTAAAATGTACAAAAATACATACTGAACAGTAATTCTCAGTAATGTGGGGGACAATCACAAAAGCATGTCGGGGAGCAAATGGGAGAGAGGTGCAAAAGAAAGTGGATAGTCATCGTCTACATTAAGAAATAGATAATGCGCTGATATTTCAATTGGTAGAAGTGACAAAATTGAAAAGTTGCAATCTAAATATGTTTGGTAGAATTACAGAAGCAAATACTTTTTTAAAAAACAGCTAACAGCAATTTTTTTAATTTAAAAAAACAGCTAAAAGCATTAAAATTGCTTCTCTCTGAAAAATAGAAAATAGGAATAGATGAGTATGTAGGATGTTTTTGTTCATAATAGATATTGTATTAATATTTAATTTTTATATGTATGAAAGGTTTGGTAACTGCTATGATTTGATCTAAAATATCCCCTCAAATTTTTTTGTGTGTGGAAAGTGATTGTGTTATGCAGGTGCTATAGCTGACTTGCTGTTAGAAGGCAGGGCCTGGATGAAGATGGGTCATTGGGAGTGTGCTCTGGAAGAGCATATTCTTATCCCCAGTGCCTCTCCCATCCCTTCCTTCCACTTCCTTCCCCTTCACTTCTCTATCTTGTCTTTCCTTTCCTTTCCCTTCCCTTCCCTTCCCTTCCCTTCCCTTCCCTTCCCTTCCCTTCCCTTCTTCTTCTTCTTCTTC
>NW_004524624.1:4349559-4357479 GCF_000260255.1 Octodon degus
TCTCTCTCTCTCTCTCTCTCTCTCTCTCTCTCTCTCTCTCTCTCTCTCTCTCTCTGATTTGGGATAGGCAGCTGTCCTCCACCCAGGTCCTTTTACTGTGCCATTTCTACCTTGAAGCCAGCCAACCACAGACCAAAAATGTGAGCCAAAATAAACCTCTCTTCCTTTAAGTTGTGGGCGTTGTGTATTTGTCCCTGGAATAAGAGGTGACTAAGGCAGATTTGGGTTCCAAAAGTAGGTTTGTTGCTATGATGACACTTATGTAGTTTAGAATACTTTAGAACTAGTTTGCAGGAGTTTGGAAAGGTTTGAAGATACTGGCTAGAGAATCCTTAGAATGTTGCAAGCTGAACTTGATGGGAGACTCAGGTTGGAGCTCAGAGGACCAGAATGCTCATGAGAACCAGACAGCAGCAAAGACCAGGTTCAGGTGGTTTCAGTTGGAAACAAGGACTGCAACTGACAATTAGACTCAAAGCCATATATGGTATTCTCTGGCAGAAAATTTGTCTACCTTTTCCCATGAGACTTTGTCAACTATCCAGGCACTCAGAGGTTCTGCAGCCATGATCCAAGAAGGCCTAGCTATTGCTCAAGCTAGCAGAAAACACTGACATCATCCATGTGGTGCTGGTTTTACAGGCATGCAGAATGCAAGCATTATAGGAGGCTTCTGCACAGATTTCAGAAGGCCTGGAAGACCATGCAGTATGCTGGTCACTCCCCGGAAAGGGGAGTGCATGAAGTTGTAAAAGTGAAACCAAAGATGTCATGTGGACCCCAGGAAGTTGAAGTTTCCAGGAACTGGAAGGTTTGCTGAGGAAAGTGCAAGCACTAAGCTGAGTCACACCAAGAGAGAGGCCATCAGGGCTGCAACAGCAATGTTGTTGGGGCAGGACCACCCAAGCCATGTGGAATTCACATCTCTCCACAACTTGCTGAGAGTGCTAGATATGGAGCTACAAAATTTAATCTTTTCTCTGGTTTTGGTCTTGCTTTGGTCTGTTCCATTCTATCTCCTCCCTCTCTGCATCCAGCACATCTCTGATTTCATGATGTGATAGCTTTCCTCTGCCTGACCCTCCACCATGCTTTCCTGCCTTGGAGCCAGCCAACTATAGACTAAGTCCTCTAAAAATTATGAATCAAAAATAGGCCTTGCCTTCTTTAAGTTATGTAGGTCAGGCATTTTGTCCCACTGATGAAAAAGTAACTATAACAGTAACAAAAACTAACTGTGAACAGCAAAAAATTTGAAATGTCTCTTCTTGGGAGAAAAAGAAAAAATAAAAAGTCTGGTAGCCATAATCAAGAGCTCAGAAGCCAGCAGGTAAGAAACTCGCCCATGCCAGTGACAAGAGGATGAAGGAACAAATGGCTGGCAATGGAGCTGGGAGGAAGAGGCTTAATTCTCAGCAGCTAGATCCGCAAGGTCTCTGAACAGTGGGTGATGGATCATGTCCAGCATGGAGCTACTGTGCTCCAGAACTATTCCATCCATCTCAAAGATGCCTTTCAAAACATTATACTACTTGTAACATTTTTTAAATGAAAAACTGAAAACATCCTAAATGTTCATCCAGAAAGACCTGTCAAATAAACTGTAGAACATCCATATAACAGAACCCAAAGCAGATATCTAAAAGGAGGTGGAGCTCTGTGTGCAGAATGTGTGGTAAGGTGCCCAAGACCCACTGACAAATGAATGCAGGACAATATGTATCACGTGAATTCATCTGTGGGAAAATACATACATGTGCATGCATGCACACGTGCCTAGAAAAAATAGTAAGCTTATTCAGCCAACTATTGACAATTTTTCTGTCTGGGAGGCAGATCAAAGGAGCTTGCACTTTATATATTACATGCATTTGTTCTTCAAATATTTATTGAGCACTTAAATATGTTATGCACTGCATTGTTTGGTATTTTCACAATGAGTATCAACAGAAAAGATAAAGATTTTAAAAAGAAAAAATGTAAATACTAAAATAACTATTTCAAATATGTTTTCAGCTTTTAAAATTAAGATGCCACCCCGAGTATATACGAGAATATGGTCCTCATCAACCCAGACTAGGGAGGGACTTCTCAGAAACCTGGGAGTCTATGAATAGACCCCCTCAATTGGTAAGACAAAATTGAAAAGTTGCAACACCTGATCTAGAATGTTGGCCACACCATCCCACAGCCTTGGTCCCAAGAAGCAGGACATGATATGATGTTCAATGCAGGGTACTTGGCTGGAGGAGGAGCTGGCCCGAACCAGGTAGGGCTGGTGTGGGGTCACCGTGGTTGTTATGTCCAAACGTTCTAGCACTGGAAGCTGTCCTTTGCATCCTGAATGAGGCCTTAGGTGCCCTCTAATCCTGAGTCATAGAGCTTCTCTGGTGATGGCTTCCAGACTCCTATTAGGATCTACCTCTCTTGGGCAGCATGAGCTACCAGAAGGACAGGTCTTGGGATAAGTCAGCTCAGCCTGCGCCATGGACTGACTTTCTGGCTTATGGCACGTTTCAAAACCACTCTGCACCTCTACAAACTTGGACAATGCTAAACTCCTAGGTTGAGGGGGAGGACTGTCTGGTCTGGTCTGCTGGAAGCAAAATATCTGCTAAGGGGCTCAAGAAATCCCTACCCACTTCTCAGAAAAGGTCCCAAAACTCACCTTCTGGCAGAAAGCTCACATTTGTAGATTTCTTCAAAACCAGGGAAAACTACACTTACTGGTAACCAACAGCGCCAAAAAAGTCAGGAGGGTGTGGGCGTAAGTGGAGCAGCCAACAAATCGAGAGCATGATCCTCAGCAAAGCTACACTATGAGACGGTCCCTTGGCAGAAATCCAAAGGTTCTTACCAGAATGTCCTTCCAGAAACAGCAGCAAACAATGGGCACACAGTCAGAAGTGAGGACGCTTCCTTGGACTTCATGAGGTGAGCTCCCAAGAGAAACGAGGGTGCTTAGAAAGCTCAGGACAGAACAGTCATGAGATGTTTGCTGGAAACATGGTCCCCATTGGGGGGTGAGGGTGAGGCTGCTACTAAGCAAAGAAGAAATGCAGATCAATGTACAAGTGCCAAATGGTTTCTGTTTCCTAGTAAATAGACATTTCTAAATTTATAGTCCATATGTTAGCAAACGATGTTGGGAAACAGACATTCTCAGACTCTGCTGGCTGTGGTGTCAATAGGTACAGGCTTTCTGCAAAATAATTAGTTAATGAATACGATGATGTATAACATGTACATTGATTTGGCAATAGCTATAAAAATTGTAGATGATCTGGGGGTGGTAATACACACTGTAACTGCAGCTAATCAGGAAGCTTAAGCAGAAGTGTCACAAAATTCAAGGCCAGCCTTAGCAAGAACCTGTCTGAAAATAAAAAGATCTGGGGACATGGCTCAGTGGCAGAACACTTGCCTAGAATGTTTGAAGCCCTGGAAACCCAAACACAGTATCTAACTCTCCAATTCAGCCTTTCTACTCCTGGTGTTTGTCCCATTATGCTACCAAACCCAACAAAGACATAAACATACCCAGTAAAGAGTTTTCTAATGCTTTGTAATTTTTTTAAACATTGATAAGAGAATCTTTCCATTATTCTATGAAACTGTCATGTTAATATGGGAAGTTGCCAAGATACATAATAAACTAGAAAAATTACTGTTCTTGCTATTATGAATATTGTAGATCAATTTCTATTTTAAAAAAGTAGATACATACACACAGTTTAGCCCGGCAAAGCCACTTGTAGGAATTCATCCCAAGAAAAATGTACCTTGCCTTCAATAAATATTCATTAAACAATACCTGTACTCACAGCACTCAAAATGCTGAGGCAAGAATCACTGCAACTTCAAGACCAGTCTGGGCTACAAAGTGAGCTCAAGGCCAGCCTGAACTGCACATTGAGACCCTGTCTCAAAAACACACACACACACACACACACACACACACACACATATATATATATATATATATGAGAAATATATATATTTGCTAAATAATAAATATGAAAGAGACTTAGGTATGAGGATATTATTACCATACTTCTGAGAAAAGCAAATATATACTCCCACAAAAGATGGCCCCAGTGAATGACAGGGAGCCGCAGGCCTAGGGAAGAGGTGGCATAAGGATATTCCATGACAGGCACAAGCATTCATGATAAAGCAAAAGGAAACATTTTGAGTTACAAAACTGTTACATAAGGGCCGGAGAGATAGCTCAGGGGACTAAATGCCTGCTGAGGAAAGTGCAGGGACCAGTGTTCAATCCCTGGCACCACGTGCCTTGCCAGCCCCGCCCCCAAGCTCAATGAGCCAGTACCAAAGTCTGGGTGTGGTGGCCCACACCTGTAATCCCAGCACTGGGGAGGCTGAAAACAGGAGGATCACTATGAATCCAAGCTGTGTAGTGAGACCTGTACAAAACACATTAAAAAAACTGTTACATAGCTAGCATAATCTCACTTTTCACCCACGAAGGTAATGAAATTATTAGAATGTTTTGTGTTTTTTCACTTTCTATAATAACCCTACTTTTAATAAGGAAAGAAAGCTTTCTTATAAGTAAATGACAAGTCTATTAAGAAGTCTTGGATGAGATGAGGTGCTTGTCTCTGTATAAAAACAATGATGTCCATAATCTCAGAAACAAAAAAACCAATCATGGAATGTAATCAGATTTGGCTCCCTGCCAGTAGGTCGCCAGCCTATTGGCAGGGATGAGTGACTGGTGCTTTGATAATAGGGTATGGTCCACACCTGGGTGTGGTCTCAAAACACAGTCTCTCCAGTTTGGAAGCCCCTCTCCACCTGCCACTGGACCTTGCAGGAGGACAGAGAGCTAACAGTCAGGCTGGGAATATGGCTGTTGGGAATGAGATACTAGCAACTTGCAACAGCGTTCTAGGAGAGCCCAGCCCAGCTCTGGCCTTCCAGGTGCCTCGAAAGTGCCCCACCCCCTCACTGAGTACCTGTTATCTTTCTATCTGATGATAACCCTGTCCTCCTACCCTACAACAGGACTGATAGAAGGTACAAATGAGATGCCAGGGTCAGGCACTGGCAAAGTACTGTGTGTCTGGCCCATGGCTAACATGCCGAAGCCAGAACACACTCCTGGAGATAGCCCAGGAACTTGTGGAGGGGCATTTCTCACAGTCCTCCCTCCCTTCCAACCTTCTACCAACCCCCTGCCACTTCCCAGAGCACTCAGCTACACACACCTGCCGCTCCCTCCCTGCCACATCTTTCAAGGAAGTCAGAGTCCCAAAGAAAAGCAAACCCCTTGGGCAGCTGCTGGAAGCAACAGTAGCCCTACTGTCCCAGTTATGAGAATCCCTCTGCAAAGAAAGTTTTCACAAAGAGAAAGGCAAAGAGAAAGGGGGGTTGTGACAACAGAAGGGGAGAGCAAACCATTTCAAGTCCTGACACAGGCAAACTGGTTCTGAAAGTCACCTGTTTCTGAGCTGGAACGCAGAGCTCTGTCCTGTCATGCCACACAGCTGGGCCGCTGTGCATTGCCAACTGACTTATGTAAGCTCGTGAAAAACTCCATTCGTTTGAGTTCCCTGTTTGTGCAAATAGTGTCAGGGGCACATCCGAGCACCCCAGCCATCCATCATCACCAGTGCATTTCCCAGGCTGGCAATGACTCACCTCAGGCCGAACCCGTGCGACGCATTTGGTAGGCAGCTTCCATCACCACAAGGCCTTACGGCCTGTGGATGCCTCTTCTCCATTTATCAGGCCCACAATAGCTGTATTAGAAATGACAAAACCTTGAACACCCAGGGGAGAGAAAAAGATCCGGGTGATAGAGAGGATGTGCGTGTGTTGATTTTTGTCTTTCAGCTTGGGCAAGGCTTGGAGGTTCAGAAACGACTTCCCTGCAGAGTGTCTGCTCTGGAGAGAAAAAGGTCGTGCACCTTGGGATCATCTCACAGTAAGCCCCCATGCTGACCCAGAGCACAATCAGCAAAAAGGGAGAAGGCTTGGGGACCTTAATGTCTGCTCCCAATGCTCATGGGGCAAGGTCAGTCTAAGACCCCAGGTAAACAGCTTTTAGTGTACGGTGAGCACCTGGATCTGAGCAGGTAGCAACTTCCACGTTCAGACTGAGTCAGTCACACCCTCAGGAGACCCCGCCTTTTCTTTTTTCCTTAGGAAAGGGTTACTGGGGATTGAATTCAGGCACTGTCACAGCACAGTGTCCGTGGAGCGAGGGCTCAAGTGCACACACCGCGCCCAGTCCCTCTGTGCATTCAGAGGTATGATTTACACTGCCTCATGTCCAGGGCTTTGGCTTTACACATCAACAAAAACAGACCAGCTGCATTCATACTCCCTGAAAATGAGTTCTGTGTGCTTGGCTACATACTTGCCATAATCGTAGGTGAGCAGGCAAAGCAACATATGCCATCCCGGGGCCGTGGATGCTCTCAAGAACATCACACCCAGGGCTAAGTCTGCTTCTTAGGAAAACAGGTCACCAGTAGTCTTTCTGTGAGCTTTCACTGTGGGCTCTCAAGTAGGCTCCCAGAAGCAAGGAAGAAGCAGCGTGCTTTCCTGCACAAGGACTGCAGCAGGGCTCCGGGCTGGCAGAGGCGAGGCAGACCCCAGTGGAAAGGCAGCTCTGTGCAGCTCAAGGCAGAGCAAAGACAACCAGAGAAGGAGGGCACAGGCGACAGGCAGAAAATGAGGAGGGCAGCGCTGGCACTGCCCTTGCAGGCTTCGGCTGTAATCTTCCTGCCTGAGCCCCTTTACCTGCCGGTTCACCCAGGAAAGGTCAGCCTCAGAGATCCCCCAGCCAGCCAGGAGGAGGTGGAGTTTTTCCAGGCTTTTAATCATTCTCTCATTCAGCTCCCAAGAACCCAAGGGCAGGAAGTCTCGCTGAGTGTGTTCAGAACTGGGATAATGTATTTTCTAACCAGAAAACACATCTCAGCAAGTTACCACCTCATTCATCTGTCCAGAGTGGTTATAATTATAGTATTCATTTCATAATTGCTGCCTATTTGCAAATACAAAATCCCTGAATCTTAAAATAAATTACAGTTCCCTTTGCTATTTCATGGCCATTGTGCTGGGAGTTTACAAAGAGCCAATACCTCCAATTAATATTTTAATAACAAACCCAAGGTGAGAAAGGCTTGAGTTTTCAGAGGGTGTCGTGATGTTAGTACAAAAGAAAATGATTGAAAATCATTTGGGGGGCCAGCTTAATTGTGGATTTCTCAACTCTGGGCTGGAGGGCTAAGGAGAACAACCTTTGATCTGCCCTTTCTCGGGCTTGCTGCTGACCTCAGCCCAAATGATAAGAAAATCCACTCTGGCTGTGTGCAGCGGCCCCCTCAGAGCATTTGGTATTACTGACTTAACCAGTGACTCTGATTATTTAACTCATATTTAAAGAGGGCTCCTGACTTCTCTGGAGATGAGAGTGTGCAGCACAGGGATTATTCTGCATCTAGGGACTATCAAGAAACCTGCACCGATTGGGCCAGTCAAATAGCTCAGTGGACTAAAGCACCTGCTTAGGCAGACGCAGCGGCCAGGGTTCATTCCCTGGCATGCTGTGTCAGTCCCCCCCCCCCAGGGCACGCTGAGATGGCAAAAGAGACTGGGAGCTCTTGGAAGACTGAACACAGGAGGATCACTACGAGTCCGATCTACATAGTGAGACCCTGTACATCCTGTACTACAAAATACAAAAAGAAAGAGAGAAAGAGAGAAAAGAAAGAAAGAAAGAAAGAAAGAAAGAAAGAAAGAAAGAAAGAAAGAAAGAGAAGGAAGGAAGGAAGGAAGAAGAAAGAAAGAAAGAAAGGAAGGAAGAAAGAAGAAAGAAAGAAAGAAAGAAAGAAAGAAAGAAAGAAAGAAAGAAAGAAAGAAAGAAAGAAAGAAAGAAAGAAA
>NW_004524624.1:4357579-4377677 GCF_000260255.1 Octodon degus
AAGGAAGAAAGAAGAAAGAAAGAAAGAAAGAAAGAAAGAAAGAAAGAAAGAAAGAAAGAAAGAAAGAAAGAAAGAAAGAAAGAAAGAAACCTGTGGTGAGATGAGCCCTACATGCTGTTTCGAAGGCAGGCAGAGGACAGATGAGCACCTGGGGCCAGGGTAGTGAGACCCAGGGAGGCAGCAAGTGACAGGTTTAAACTTTATTTTCAACATGCCTTTTGCTGCTGAGTGATCCAGCAGCCGACACAGCTGTCAGAGCCCAAGTGCAACTGCTACTATGCGGAGAGGAGGGCCCGAGAGTCACTCCCAGCCCCTGAGATGTTTGAGCCAGGTGTGCCCAACAAAAGGCCACGCCACTGCTACCACCTACAGAGCCCGTGTTTGCTCATCGCAGCAGCAGGTGGGAGGGGCCTACACAGCCAAGGCAGGGGCTACTCACTGCAGGCAGCAGCAAAGACAAAGCCTTACCTATTGGACCGGCACCACCTTTCCTGCTAGGGGCTGCTCAGAGGTCTCTAGCCCCAGGCCCTCACTAGTTTCCCAGACAGTGTCACCCTCACACCAGGAGAAAGGCATGGCTCCACCAAAGAAGTGGAGTTACCTCACTGCAGCCCCACAAGGTCTGAGCACACAGCACACAGGAGCAGCCAGCATGGACGGCCCTCTGCCTCACCTGCCACCCCTGCCTGCCTGCCAATGGGCTTCTACAGCCATCATGAAAATCCCTCTTTATAGAGGCTCTTCAAGGCCACACCTCAGAGCTGAGCTTGAGGATGTTACCGACAAGTGACAGAAAGCTCAAGGAGTATCTTTCACAGAGAAAAGCATCTTTTATCCCCTTGGTTCCACGCCAAAAGCCCATGCCACATGAGAAAAGTGTCCAAGATGCTCTACCCTTATGTGGTTGTCAACCAGTATGGGCTGCATCCCAACACCCTTTGTGCCAGTCACATGGTCCATCTCTCTGACCAAAACTGTCATTTGAAGAGAGAGACAAAGATACTTTCAGAATGATCAGATAGGGGGCCAGGGAGATGGCTCAGTAGAATAAGCGCTTCCCTGGCAAGTGCAAGGGCCTGAGTTCAATCCCCAGTTCCGAAAAAAAAAAAAAAAAAAAAAAAAAAAAGAATGATCAGATATTGATTAAGCATTTCCAGATGCCACCTCAGGAGAGACACCTTACAAATAGCTAAGAGCACCCCCCTGGGTTCGGGTCCCAGCTCCACCTCTTGCTAGCAGTATACCCAGAAGCAATAGGCATATACTTTGTGCCTATTCCTATGTGCCAACTGGCCAATGGTACTGGCATGGACTCGCCTGCCATGCTTGAGGCCCTGGGATCAACACCTAGCACAACAAAGAGAAAGAAAACAGAACACAGTTACCTCGCACAGCTGATACAAGAAGAAAATAAGTAAGCAGCTACCCAGCGCTGAGAGCAGTACTGGTATGCGGGTGATGCTTACTGAGTGCTTGTCATCCTTGTTATCATTGTGGTCACTCAACATATGACCACACATGATGCTGCGATGTCACAGTGGGGACAAGACAGCCCATCACTGAGAAGGTGGGACTGCCTGTTTGCTTGTTTTGCACAGTGAAATCATTGGTTCCTTGAGAATCCAAGCCCAGTCTTGGTGGGAACCAGAGTTGCCCCCTGAAGAAGGACATCCCAGTGGACAGCTGGCAAGTGTGAGCCAGGCTAGGCCAAAGGAGGGTGGAGGAGGCAGACCAGACAGGTAATGGTATGTACAGAGGTGCAGAGCCCAGGGGGCGCAGGGTGAGCTGCTGAGGGGCATGCAAGGTGGGTGCTCCCACTGGCTAGTGAGGGAAGGCAGGGCTTTGTCCACCAAAGAGTATGAAGTGCTTGGCCACTATGGCAATGCAGGACTTTCCTTAAACTCTAAGACGAGGATCTAGGGGTCCTAAGAGGATCCTGGGCTGGATCCAGATGGCCTGAAAAAGACCCTGTGCCTGGTTCAGCAATTTCAGGGTCCCCACCCTAAGCCCAGAGCTCAAGCAGAGTCTGCTCACTCGGGCCAAAGCACTCACAGAGGTGAAACCCAAGGCTCACAGGTCCCTTATGTCTGGGGCTCTTCTCTGAGATACACATCAGTCCACCATAGGGCTGACAGCTCACAGGACTCCCCACATCAACAAAACCAATGGTGGCATTCTCTGACACGTACTTCATAAGCAAGGGTGCCTGCTACAAACTGTTGAGTCCAACTACTCTTTGTTGGCTTGTGGTTTGGGGTTCATGTTTTTAAAACAAAGTTAGTTTCTACCCTAAGGACTTCTCAGAGTACATGAATGTCTTACTATACCTGACTTTGCAAGGTGCAGGCAGCCTGGGAACAGGGAAGGAAAGCTGGGCCTGCCAAGAAGGCAGACTGCAAGGTAGGGGTCTGCTTAGGCTTCCTTCACTGAGGCCACCAATACCCATTCTGGCAGATGTGGCCAGAATCTGACCCTGAGCCTCTCCCTGAGTGGCTCTACATTAGCCTGGTTAAATCAGGGAAGGATGCTGCCCAGCCCTTCTGATGGAGATGGGAGAGGACCTTGGCACTGACAGCCAAGGCCCCAGTCCTGAATTGTCACTTCCTCGCCTTCTCTGCACCTCAGTTTCCTCACCTATAATTAAATTCACTAATAGCTTATACCTCAAGATATTGTTTGAGGATTAAAATAATGCACATGATTGGCCCAGGAGGGCCTGATGCAGTCTGACTCTCAGTACTGCTCTCTATTATCTACTCCAATTCGTTAGTGGAGGGGAAACCTAGTGAGGAACCTGTTTGGGGCACCTCCGAGCAGTGTTTCCTCGCCTTCTCCACTTCAGGTACACTTAGGGGGGAACAGAAACAATCCTGAGTACTTCTTGTTTACTGGGGACAACTTTAAGGAAAAGAAAAAAATTTTACCAATTAAATTTTTATGGATACTGTTTTGAAGAGACTTGAGCCAGGCAATCCATCCCCTCAAATCTACCTGAAATCTAAGTCCAGACAAACAGCAGGCACCCACTTGGAACCAAATATGGACCCCAGAGGAGCTGTTCTCGGGCACTGCCTGCTCATGCTCTACTGGGGCATCCTGTGTGTGATGAGTGTGGACGACACATCCACGTCCACTGTAAAGCCAGGGATCTATGCTTTGTTACTGTAACCGTGTGACAGGGACTGAGGCTTGGTGGGCTTTTTGTCTGTGACACTGTGTTGACTGAGGTTCATATCATCCCTTCCCCAGATCTCCCTCCAGGGATCCCTGGAGACCAAGACCACAAAGCCCTACACAGACAGACCCAGCAAGGGTACCAGCACAAGGGCTTCGCAGCACTCCTGGGAACTGCGCTGTGCTCCACAGAAAGCATCCACATCCCCAGGACGCACGCTCTTCATGTGCACTGAAGACCCTAGCTGGAGTCCTGGCTCTCACTCTGCCTCCCTTTCTTCTCCAGCTGCAGAGGCCAATGCAACCTCATAGTGCTCAGGGGCATTCAGACATCCCCCCCCCACCCCGTGAGAGCCCTCCACTGCACGCTACTCCTATACCTCCTTCCCCAGGGCGATCCCCAAAAGAGTCCTGTGACCTGCCCATCAGTGAGGCTGTCCCCAACAGGAGAGCAATGTCCCTTCCCAACATAGCCAGCACAGAGCCCACACCACACAACACTCAGCGCGACAAGCTGGGGCCCCGGAATCACTGCAGAGCCTTATACCTTGTAATTAGTCCATGGGCCCAGGCAGAGGACAATGGCCTGAAAAAGCCAGCAAATGGGATATGTGCATTATAATCAGGTCTCCGTGCCAAGTGTGCAACTTAATTACATAGCCCAGGTACTCTCTTCTCCTGTGAACTCTAACCCAACCAGTGATAACACAAAGAGAGGATTAAAGGCTGCCTGCCAAGGGCCAGTGAGGCCAAACCTATATCCTCCTAGCATGCTAGCAAGGCTACTGCAACAGGGGACAAAGCAGATGGTCAGGTATTCGGTAGCTGTGACCTACATCAAATATTGGGCCTGTTTCTGCAACACCTTACAATGACAGGACAGAGAGTGAGACAGTACCTGCCCTCTCTAGCCCAGAGCAGCCTACTCTGCATGGTAGACACAGGCCCAGAAGATTCCACCACAGCTCACACTGCTGTCCTCTCTGTAACCAAGGGCACAGTGTTGGGCAGAGTTAACCACTGCATTGGCCTATCATCTCCACTCTTTAGCCCCAGACTCATCCCAGCATCCTCCACTATGCTGATGCAAAATCATGTCTAGGGAGAAGCAATGGGGAATTGGACTGTTTGGGAAGAAAACATGGTTACTACCTCTGCTAGACTGCAGAACACAACCACAGGAAGCTCTCTGTCTGGAGAGTGAAGTCCTTTCCAGCCTGCCAAGTCCTAGAATGGCTGAGTTATAATGCCTTCATCCCCTGGCAACCTAAGCAAGATGGGGCAGAGACCACAACCTGATGGGGGTGGCTCTCAAACTATGCTGAGCACCTGCACTGATGGTGCCTACTTTCTGGGCCTCCTGTGCTATCTCTAGAAAAACCTGTGGTTAACTCCTAACAATGTTTAGCAATAGGTCAGAGGTAGACACAAGGCATGATTGTGGACAGAACATCCATACCCATCTGCAAAGCCAGGGGTCCATGCCTTACCAATGTTGAAGAGCCTGACCCAGGATTGTCTGCTGAGGTATGCTGGCTATGATAGACGCAATGGGCAAAGGCTCTTATCAGTGTAGACTGGGTGCTCCATTTGGGCCATTTCACCCAATGCCTTATAATGCCCCCCAAACCCAGCCTTGTGTCTAGGAGATAGCCAGGCTTCCAACTTGCAAGGACCTAGTTTACTCACAGCAATGGAAATACAGTCTTTCATACCGAGTTAGATGGCTCCAAAGGTTGTATGCGCAGGCAGAAATGAAGGTGCAAAGCAGCCTGAAAAGACAACAATGGGCATACATGGGTCTACCAGGGCCAAAGCCCTGCCATGAAGAAGCAGAGACCAAGAGTCAGGAACATGGGGGCTCAGGGGTACAGTGTACCCTCCCTGCCTTGCAGCCACACAAACACAATCGGCTGCACCTCTGGGAGGGAAAGGCATAGGGTCTCAACTACGGTCTGAGCAAGAGGCTTATGCACCAGTGGCAGGGGTTCTGGAGAAGGGGGACCCCACATTAAGGGGGCTTAGGCCCTCAGCCCCTAAGGGCTACTGGATATCCTTGTCCAGGCCACCTGTGCCCAGCATTCGTGAGCCACTCTCTGTGCTCCAGGCCTGCCGAGGTCCCACCACTGCACTGCGCTGTATGTCATGACATTAGGTTCCAGTAAGCACCGTGGTCTGATTCCCCTCCCTGGGCACAAGGGGAAGGGACTTGCGTGAGTGGCACAGTCAGCACTGCTTACACCCCTAAAATACACGCTGCTGGCGCTGCTGTGGCAGGAAGAAGGGCTCTCCAGGAGCCACGCTGAGAGCCACAGCAGCCCTGAGCCACCCAGTGGGCCCTTTGGCTGGAGAGCTCAGCAAGCCATGACTCCCCTTGCTGAGGCATGAGCAACCCAATCATGTCCCCAGAACCTCTGTTTCTGCATGTGTGAAGTGGTCCTGGTGGGACCCTACTTCAAGGGAAGGAAAGAGGCAATGCCACAGAGCACCTCGCTCAAAACATTGCTTCTGACTTTCATTCTGTAAGCCCTTCCCATGCCCCAACTCTCATCCTCGTATACATGCCCACTCTGTGGCTAAAATGAAATACCAAATTTGGGGACTCACTTGCCACTTCTGTAGATTTAGAGCAGATTTCAGAAGACATCTTAAGTCCCTTTCATGGCTGACTTTCCATGTTTCTCTCTCTAGTGGCAAAGATGAGGCAGAGCATCAAGAGAAGAGAGAAAAAAGGAGACCTCTCACAGGCAGGCCACGCCTGAGAACACAGCTGCCACATCACCCGAGCCAGGCAGCACTGCCCAGCGGTGCAGGCATGCTCTGTGCTCAAACTACTGGCTTCCAATTGCAGGCCCACTGTGCCCCTGCCACATCATAGTGGGAAAGCTGCTAGACCTTCCTGGTCTCAGTGTTCTCATCTCTAAAATGGGAAATTACACCTACTTCCACCTGCTGAAGCCATGCATGGGAAGCCAAGGCTCAAAGCAATCACTGGCCCACGTATCAGCCTCTCCACCACTGCCAACCCCACTCCCCAGTGGAAGGGCATGTGCAGGGCAGCTGTCTCCTCAGGATGGCTGCAGAAAGGCTGGCAGCATGCAGGCCCAGGGCAATAGCAGCAGATAAAGATGCTACCCCGTGCATCCCAACCCTGGCCTCCACAACACCAGCACCCACACACACATACTTGCAACTCTTCTGAGAGTCAGAACAGATAGAACCAGAGGAGCCAGAAAAAGCAGGGATGAAAGTATCCAGGTGCAAGAGCCCTAGAATTGTCCCCCTTCAAATGGTGGTAGGTCAAAAGATCTGGGGGACCCCAACAGAAGGGACCAAACTTGTAGAAGAAGGATCCAAAGGTCCAAGAGGCAGGAGTCAGGAGGGCATGTACCCTAAGTTAGATCAGCTTCACAATGATCATAGGAAATAGGATTTTACAAAGGGAGAATCCAAGGTACAAAAAGAGCAGGTCACTTGGCCCAGGTCACACAGCTCAGGATAGAGGTGCCACTCCACCCAGGCAGTCTGAATTCAGCACCCTTACTCCAAGTTCCGCAGGGTCTTCTCGACCCCAACCTTCCTCCTGCCCCCTTGACACCTCACACTGACCACAAAAAGCAGGAGATGCCAAGAGAACCGCTCTCATCTGCTTCCTTCTTCCCCTCAAGGGGTCCCAAACCTCCTGGGACCTCGGCTCAACTCCAGCTCCTCTCACCATGGCTACCTAGGACTATGGGCAGGCTCAGGCCTGGGAAAAGTGACTCCATTCACAGGTTGGAAAGGGACTGATGAAACATGGACCTGTACCCCCCATCGCAAATGGGGAGCCAGCACCTCACCATCCTGCTGCCAGCCAACAGGCTCAGAGCAATGCCACACAGACTTCGGCAGCGGGCAGGGCAGGGTGAAATCCCTCTTTATAGAGTTATTTTTGCTGTGGAATTTTCACTGGCCTGTAAAATATTTTTATATTTATTACACGTTTAACGGGAGCTCCTAGAACCAACAGGGTGTAAATAATGAAAACTAGGGCAGTAAAGGCCCCAATAAACCTCGCACCAGCCCTTTGATGCTCCCTGTGAGCTCCAACTTCTCCTTCCTCCCCAGGCCCCATCCTTTTGCCCCTGAGCAAACCCAGAAGGCCAGGGGACCGTCAGGAAGCCCATCTTTGGCTCCCAAAAATTAGGTTTAACCATTGCCATCCAGGTCTGAGCCATTAACACAGCCCACTGAATGCACTCACCAAGAAAGGGCCTACTGTGTGCTCAGCAGATGCTGGAACTCACGGGAGCTTGGCCAAGAGAAGACCTCCATGAATGCCTCTGTCTTCCCCAGCTCTATGACCTCAGATGGTTCCTATTCTCCTGGATTCCAACACCAGCCTCAGTAGTACAAACATGTGATGGGTCACCAAAGGGTCCCACTGGGAACCAGATGTCTTACAAGAAGGTGATCCAGCCATAACTACTGGCCTCCACAGCTCTGTGGCACTATGGCTTAGGGTACCTGTACCCTATACCAACAAAGCCCCAATCTGCACCCTACTACCCACATCACCTTTAGATCACCATAGGACAAAAATCACAGAGGAATCAGGGCTTTAAATCCTGTCCTAGGCAGGGACACAGAGGCATGGAGAGGAGAAAAGACTTGCCAAAGTGCAGGTGCCAGTTGGCAAGACCCAGGACTAACCTCAGGGATAGAGACCCTATGCCCTATGTCCAGGACAAGAAGCCTAGTCTGAGCTCCTCCCCAGCCAGACTCTTCTCTCCAGTGTCAACACCATGTACTCTCCCTCTGCGTGTGATCAGGAACTTAGTCCCTGACAACACACTCCTCTCCACTCCGGGTCAATCAGCAGCAGCTAAGCCCCAACCTTCCTCCCCAGAGATGAGCCCAGCCAGCTGCTGCCTCCTCCTCTCACATGCGCACAGGTAAGTGCCCTTTTCTAGACTCACCCTAGATCCTGAGCCTTCCCCTTGACAGAACAAGTGCCAGGTTCTCACAGTTCCTGAGTGCCTGGACTTCTTACAGTAAGAACCCGTTTCCAGAAGAACACCCTGTGCTCCCACCCAACCCAGATACTAAACATCAGCTACACATCTGGAGGTGGCCTTCAGAGATGTTTATTAAGCAACCATAGCATGTGACCAGTTGACTCCAACTTAAAAACCTTGCTGTTGGGTCTGGTCTGTCCCACAACAGACTCAAGGAAATTGATTTCCTATGCCACCTGAAAGGCTTTGCTTGTGTCCTGAGAAAAGTACCTTTGCTAGCTGCAGCCCATTCCCACGCCAGCACCCATGCAGTCAGATCTGCACCTCAACCCCAGCAGGCAGCCTCAGCAAGGCTGCAAGACCACACAAGGTGCTTGTCCTTCCTCTCAGACATTTATGAGCAGTGCAGCCCCACTCCACACCAATAACATGAATGAATCTGCCCCACCAAGAGAGGTCACACCACCAGACCAGAGGCAAAGTCTCCACTGTGCATCAGTAAGACAAATGCAAGGGTGAAGGGCATGAACTCTGGCAGCTCTTCAGACACGAGGCAACTGGAGCGGCTCCTCTCTGGGGGCAGATCAGGCAGTGGCTCCTGCCTGCAGCTGCTACAGCGCCAGGAGATTCTTGTCTCTCAAACCCCCATAATTATAGTCCCTGGTGCTTGGTTAACACCCGTGTCATTGCAGGGTGTTAGAACAAGTAGAGTCTGAGCGAAGAAAATTAAACAATAGCATTTGACAATTGGCCCATCCCCTGTGGCACCGCACTGAGCCTGGCCACAGGGGATGGTGGCTAGACCTCCTGGCCCACCCGGGAGACGATGGCACCTCAGAACAGACAGGAGAGTCCCAGTAAGCAGATATAGAAGCTCAGCCAAAGAAGCCAGGGTGAAAAGGGGGAGTACAAGGTCCTCAAAGGAAGATTCTGGAACATCTATCCTCCCAGGGGGAAGCTAGGCAGGCCCCATGGCTTCTGCAGGCAAGAGAAGCCACCTTGACATTGGCTCCCCTGAGACCTGCTCACCCAGAGAGCTGCGGCCACAAAGTCAGATTCAGAAGCATAGGAAGGTGCCCTAGCACAAGGGCCCAGGACTCCAGACCTGCTGCATGGGCTGAGAAGAAGCTATCCTTGTTGGAGAGGAAGCAGTACCCACAGGGTGAGGCTGAAGCTCTTGCCCACCCCTGAGAGATGGGGACCATGCAGGGTTGCATCAGGGCCTTCCCAAGCCTGTTTGTTTCAGCCTGACTCAGCTCACTTTTCCAGTTCTGCCACCTCAGAAGCTGCAACACAAGGCACTGGCCCTGAATCCTGTGTCACCAAGCCCACTTCAATGCCAAGTACCCTACTAGCCCTCCTTTCCCTGCTCCCTGAAAACTCCCAGATTCCACGGTCAACTAATAAACAGTAACAGGTGTCAGCCACACTGGGGCAGCCAGTAGCAGATCAAGGGCCAGCAGAATCTTTTCTGAGACCTTGTGCTGCCAACCCACACAGTGCTGCTCCTTGTGGTCCCTCCACAGCACCAACCTATGCCTCACACAGGGAACCAAAGACATGCTGGCTGAGGCCTTAGGCCAACCTAACCATTTGCATACACTCCCACAGTGGTTGCACACACACACATAACCATTTTATAAGAGAGAAATTGAGGCAGCTTCAGGGTTCAGGAAGTTCCCTGATGTACAGATCCAGCTCTGAAGCCCACATCTATCTCCAAGTCCTGGAGAACATCTGAGGACAACTCAAGCTTTCGGAAGGGCAGCTCAGAGGCCCCTCCAGACAGCTCTGCCTGAGCCCCCTGCTTCTGGTGCAGCCCCCACTGCCTGCTCACCATGCTCTCATCCTAGGCTACAGCTGCAAGGAGGGGTCTGGTTCCCCTCATCTCCTACTCAAAGAGAGGCGCTGAGCAAACTTCAGCTTCCCAGCACCCGCCATGAGATGAAACACATGTTTTCTGTGTTCCTTCCGCCTCGGGCTCCCCAAACATGCTGGAGATATTATTATTATTTATTATTTGCTGAGTGCTGACAGCATGCTGAGCATCAGGCCTGGGAACCCGAGCCCTGCCAACACGGCTTGCAGTCAGCCAACCAGCACAGCATGGCTCCCCGGTGACCCAGACGCACACCCAGCTGCCGGGGCTGACTGAGCAGGACCCCAGCCTCTAGAACCTGCTCTCTTGTCTTCCGTGCCTGCAGCCTACAGTCTTGGCTCATCTCCTACCCCAGTAGGATGGGAGCTGCCAGGCAGCTCTAGCCAAAGCGTCTGACCCCAGGAGGAATAGACGGCCTCAACCTAGGCTTGCTGGGCTGAGAAGGCTCAGGAACAGCCCAGGCCATTGTGGCCCCTCTGCTCGTATCTACAGGTGGCTTTCTTTGGTAGATGCTCAGGGAAAACAACATGGTCACATCGCAGCCCCTCCTGCCCTGCCCTCACAGCTTACTCCTGCCTTCCTCCCTGAAAGAAGGGATCAGAGAGCAGTGCAAGTTCCTGAGCAGGAAGGATCCTCTGGGTTTGTTCTGAATAGCAGGGCCAGACTCCAGCGCGCAGGTGAGAGAAAAGGAAAAAGCAGCCTAAAACTCAGGAATCAAGACAAATAATATTTCTGTGCAATGCTTTTTAAATCAGAATTAATATAAAATTCTATGATGAGAGATATCCAAGTTTTAAATTCAGAATCAGCATTACTGACTTTTTCTTTGTTCCCTGGCTACAATATAATTCAACAAGGCCACTTGGACCAGCAGGGCTCCCCCAGGGCCTGTCCTCTACATTAGAAGAACTTTCACAATGCCACAGCTATGCCATGGGTCAACAGCCCCCCTCCCTAAGTGAGGATTCCTAGAGAAGGGCACTGCCCATCCCATGTCTGGGGAGGGAAGCACCCAAGATTAGCAGGATCCAGCAGCATGCAGGCATGGGATGGCAGCAGGTGCACCTTGATCATATGTGTTGCCCAGTGCTAAGCCCCTTTTCCTCTCCCCTTTTCTTCTCCCATGCTGGGGGCTCAAAGGCTGCATGTCCCTATATCAGATCAGCCCCAGCTCCCACCTGGTTTTCCAGAGCTCTAAACAATGGTCTTGGTCTGAAGGACAAGTGAAAGGAAATTCAGAAGATCTGTCCTGCTGTCACATGGTCAAGAGTGACTTCAAAACATGCAGGTCTGGAGAGATGGCTCAGTGGTCTAAAGCACCTACTTGGAACAAGCTTGGCAATGCACAGGGACCGCGGTTCGATCCCCCAACACCACATGCCAGCCAGCCCCGCCCCCTGGTGGGCTGAGCTGGCGGCGCGCGCGCACACACACACACACACAAATAAATAAATGTTAAAAAAAAAAAACATGCAGGTCTGATTTATTTCACTTAGGAGTATGGTCTCTAGTTGCATCCATTTACTTACAAAAGACTCAAATTTATCCTGTTTTATAGCTGAATAATACTCCATTGTGTAAAAATACCACATCTTCTTTATCCATTCTTCAGTTGATGAGCATCTGGATTGTTTCCAAGATCTAGCTGTGATAAACTGCACTGCTATAAACATGGGTGCACATATATTGCTGTGGTATGAGGTTTTCAGTTCTTCTGGAAAAATACCCAGGAATAGCTGGCTTGAATGGGATCCCCAATCTAGCTTTTTAAGGACTCTCCACACTGATGTGCCAGTCTGCACTCCCCACCACAGTGCAGAAGGATTCCTTTTTCTCCACAGCCTCTCCAGCATTTGTTACTGGCCAACTTCTTGATGTTAGCCATTCTTTCTGGGGTGAGATGGAATCTCAGTGTTGGGTTTTTTTGTTTTGTTTTGTTTTGTTTTGTTTTGTTTTTGTGGAACTGGGGATTGAACTCAGACACTTGGGCTTGCCAGGCAAGCACTTATTCTACTGAGCCATCTCCCAGGTCCCTCAGTGTTGTTTTAATTTGCATTTCTCAAATGACCAATCATGATGAACATATATTTTTCATATATTTACTTGCCATTTGTATTTCTTCCTCTGAGAAGTGTATATACATCTCATATGTGCATTTTTTAATGCACATCTTTAAAATTGGGGGGCTGTTTTTTTTAAGTCTTTATATGTTCTAGACAGAAGGCCTTTGTTGGAGGGACAGTCAGCTATAATTTTTCCCAGTTTGTGGGTTTTCTTTTTACTCTGATGGAGATTTGCTTTGAAGTACAGAAACTTTTCAAAAAGATGAGATCCCAGTTGTCAATTCTTTGAAGTATTTCCCTTGCAATTTGGTTTTAGTTCATGAACTCTCTGCCTACCCCTATGTCTTTGAGACTTCTGCCTACATTTCCTCAAGAAGATTTAGTGTTTCTGTTTTAATATTTAAATCTTTGATCCCTTTTGACTGTAGTTTTTTGCATGGTGATAGATATGGGTCTAGTTTTAGCCTTCAGCATGTGGAAAGCCAGTTTGTCAAGCACTATTTATTAAAGAGGCTAACTGGGCCTGGGAAATGACTCATTAGAATAAGTGCTTGCCTGGCAAACAAAAGGATTTGAGTTCCATCCCCGGGTCCACAAAAAAAAAAAAAAAAAAAAAAAAAAAAAAAAAAAAAGGCCCTCTTTCTTCCAATGATTATGTTTGGCCCCTTTGTCAAAGATAAGGTGGCTGAATGTGTTTGCAGTTGTGTCTGCATCTTCTAATCTGTTCCATTGATCCTCATGTCTGTCTGTACGTCAGTACCATGCTGATTTTATCACAGTAGCTTTATAGTATAATTTCAGGTCAGGGATTGTGATACCTCCTGCCTTTCCTTTGTTTCCCAGATTACTTCTGACATTCTGGTTCTCTTCTGGTTCCAAATGAATTTGAGGAAAGTTTTCTCTAGCTCTGTGAGGAATACTAATGGCAAACATTGTATTGTCTCCTTAGTGTGAGAACCTGAAAGAGAAAAATGGAATCTGAAAGGTACAATAGATACTGGGAAAAGGGAACTTATTCAATGGAAAGAACTTATTCAAATGGAAAGAGCTACTGAGTTGAGAAGGACAGGAGAGGGCATAAGGGAAAAAGATTTATTTATGTATGTAAACAGGATGATTTGGACAACTGTACTGTGCATTCCTGTTGATCTGTGGAAAGGAGCAGTTAATGCTTTAATTTGTTTCATCTTCTTTTTTCAATTGTTCGTACTTTTTCTCTTTTTATTTCCATATATTTCTTTCTTTTTTTCTTTCTTCTTCCAATTTTACATGCATATATCTGGTAATATGAATAACTGGTTGGAAGACAAAACTATATATTACAACTAGTACATTGAAATTCATATTACTTTGTTTAGTGAAATTATGTATCACTTACAATTTTTTGTTTTAATTCTAATTTGTACTCTCTTTTAAAAATGAAAAATAAAGGCAAAAAAAAAGAGTGACTTTAACAAAGGGGCCTCTAGATAAGGTGTGATGCTCTGACGTGAAAGAAAAGTCACAAAGCAACAGAGCCAACCCCTTCATACCTGTTCTGTCCCATAGCATCAGTACTTCATGTCTATTGATGTAATTGTTGGATCCACATCTATCTCCCTCTACAGACTGTGCACACCATGAGGGAAGGAACTGTGCCAGGTTTGTTCCCACCTTGGGAGCCCAAAGGTATGATGTCTGTTACTTTGGAATTGATAAATAGATGATTGAGAGGGTGAATGAATTAAAGAATACCCTCTTGTAGCTACCTACACACAACAACAACAACACACACACATACCCTACTCCTCAGCATCCTAACTATAGGACACACCTCATCTGAGGACTGTACTTTCTGGGGCCCTGGACAACCACACTGGAAGAGTTCTGGGGAACAGCTGGTCCTGTCTGAGGTGCAAAGAACACAACCAGGCCAGGCCATCAGCACCTCCTCCAGCTTCCTTTCGCTCACTGTTGCCTGCATCTTCATGCAGCCCACAGAGTTAGCAGAGGGGAGGGGCTCCACATGCATGTTCACCAGGGCTAGATATATGCATCTACAAGAGGAAGGGCAAGTCTCCAAGAGTCCATGCTTGCCAGCAGCACCCCAGGCAGAGCCTGCTCCCCACCTCACCACCAACACACACACACACACACACACACACACACACACACACACGAAAAGGCTACTATGAGGGAAGGAGAACGAGAAGAACACCTCAGGGAGGCCTCAGGCATGGCTTGGTCTAAGCACTCAGGGTCGCTGCCTTGAGCTTTGTTTGCTCCCACTCAACAGATATTTATCAAACACCTACTATTCCCCAGAGAATTGTGCTGGCTGGGTGCCCGTACACAGTAGGCACTCAAGTCTGCTGTCTGCTGCAGCAGTTGCTCCCAAGGAAACTTCCCTCAGCCACGCATCTGCAACCAACATCCTGACAATAGGCTCAGCTCAAGCCTTCAAGCAATGTGCTTACATTCTAGCTTCCAATGTAAGCTAGAAAAAGGCTCCGAGGGCCTGTGAGATACTATCAGGGAGACACTCCGATCTGTGTATCGCGCAGTGATTCACAGCCCAAGACATCCCTCCCCAGGCTACTGCCAATTTATCAGCCCCACCATCTCCAATTACGAGGCATGTCACTCATCTCCAGCCATCAGAAGGAAATGAGTGAGGAGATTAATGTCTTTTTAAAAACTGCTTTCATCCCTTAAAAGGATTCCTCCTCCAGATGCCATTTGCATTTCTAAGATGAAGGGCAGAAAATAAGGCTGCTCAGAGACTCCTGATGCCCCCCTCCTCAGCCATTTTCCCTCCTCTCTGCCTCTCAAGGCCACTCTGGAAACCCCTCCAGCAGAGACACTTGGGCCCAAAATCCACTTTTCTGAGCCCCTTCAAGAGGAAAAAAAAACAACCGTGTCCCAGCAATTCTGCAAAATGACTCTCCAGGATTCCCATTAGGGAATCTGTTGCATGTTGAATTGTGTCCCCAAGAAGACATGCTGAAGCGCTAGCCCCCCAGTACTTCCGAATGTGACCCTATTTGGAAGTAAGGTCATTGCAGATGTGATTCACTGAGAGACACTGCAGCAAGGTGGGCCCTTAATGTAATATGAAAGGAGTTCTTATAAGAAAGGAAAAAGTTAGACGCAGACACTTGGAGAGCACCATGTGAAGATGAGGATAGACAGGCACCGTAACTCCACAAGTCAAGCAATGCCAAGGTTGCCACTCCCTGCCAGAAGCTAGGAAAGAGACATGGTACATTCTTCCAGAGAGCCCCTAGAAATGAACTAACAGTGGGTCACCCTGACTTTGGACTTTCAGCCCCCAGAACTGTGAACCAGCAGACTTCTGCTATCATAGTCCCCTAAATCTGTGTTCCCTCATCATGGCAGTCCTGGCACACTAACATCCAGTCCATGGCTCCCCCAGTTCCTTTGTCCAAGGCAGTGATGGCAAGCCTATGACACATATTATTTGGTTTATTTTTTTAAGACAGAAGATGTTAATGTATGAGTTGTTTTTTCTAAACTAAAACCTCTGAATTAAGTTTAATTTGTGTTGGCACTTCAAGTTTTGGCTTGCAGTTTGGGTACTCATCTCTAAAAATCCACCATCACCAATCTAAGGCATCTCTTCTGTGGCCCACGTAGGGGCCAGAAGACACAGAAGCTCTGTAGTGGGTCTCAAGAACCGTACGGGTCCCACAACTTACCACAATACTCCCAACTACTCCTGTTAATTCATTAAAGAATCACTGCCCCTAGCTGTGCCTTCTACGATAGCAGACAAATATGTTGTCCTAAGACTCAGTCTTCAGTGTATCACTAAGGCACAAATTTGACTTCTTAGTCCAACTGTCCGGAGCCTAGGCAACAGAGCCCTAGACAGAGGCAAGGTGGGGAAGGTATACAGCCATCCAGACATGCCTGGACCACCCAGGAACCAAGACAAATGCAAACAACAAGGAGTTCCAGACTCTAGGGCCTGGGCAAGGCCTTCCCTGTTAGACTGGGCATGAGAACCATACTTGTTGGCCAACCATGCTACCTGGAGCAGGGGTCTCTATACCCCAATATTTAGCACAGGACAGCCAGGTGCTTCAAAACTGTATGGATGGATGTATCATGCTGGAAGAAAGGCAAAGGAGAAGGTACTCCCACTCCCTGTGTGGCAGGCAGGGGCAGGGTGTACAAAAAATATGCTGAATGTATCACTGGGATAGGTCCAGGACAGCGCTTGTCCTCTGAGGACATTCCCACCACCTCTGCTATCCATGTACCCATGCAAGATTACCAATAGCCACCCAGCATTGCCAAGACCTCCAGGAATGGGGCTGCCCTTCTCCTCCAAGGGCAAATATCACCATGCCTACAGGAAAGGAGCTGCAAAGTGTGAGTAGGATAGCTTGGTTGCATAGGTTCAAATTCCAGCTCATACACTTTGTGGCTGTGTGAGCCTGAACAAGAAATTTACCACTCCTGTGCCTCAGTTTCCTCACCTGCAAAAGGAAGGAGAATGTACCTGCCTCTTAGAATTAGGAGGCTCCAATGGTTAAGACACGGAAAACACATCCAACAGTGCCTGGCACATAGCATGTGCTTACTAAGTGTAAAATGACACTATTTGCTATCATTATCTTTACAATTCCAGGGAATAGGTCCTCCCTCTTGCTTTGTTGGCATTCACTAATGGCTCATCTTCATAGGATGATACCCAACAGCTATTTACAGAGAATTATTCCTTGGGCCAAGAACACAGAGGAAAGTTACCAAAGCCCAGAGAAAAAAAGCAGACACAACACTCCAAGAATATGAGAGATAAGATATCACCATTAATTGAGGAGGAGCACTTGGGAGGTCATGCTAGCAAAAGCATATCAAATCAAGAGAAGGTTTTTGAGGGTTGAATAGAAGTTTACCAGGCAAGTCTTGCCCCGCCCATCATAATTTCTCTATAAATAGGTAGTGGCTAAAGGATGCAGACTAGAAGAGGAGCCTCCCAGCCTCAGGAAATTGAACACTGAAGATGTATTAGAGGACAGAGAAGGGATAGGATATGGTTTAGCTAGAGCAGGGAGTGTGTGGAAAGTATGAAAAGGAAAACGGGAAAAAACTCGACTGAAGTCATGTTGGGAAAGGTCTTAAATAGCATATTCAAGGGTGACAGTTCATTCATACGCTCTGCCAAGCCACATCAGGAGTGACAAGTAAGAGTTGAGTTTAGAAAGAGCTTGACTTGCAAAGCAGCTGGCACAAGGCCGAAGGAGTCCAGGGAAAAGGCCTCCGTGGCTCTGTCTGCCCTCACCACCTGAGTGAGCCCTGTTCTCCATTTGCCCTTGCACTTCCTTCTTTGTGGAGACATTCTCAAGTCTGCACCCCTGGAGACCCACACTTGGAGCTCTTCCGGTTAGGGACATGGAGCTCACAGCTGCTGGCCATCAGCACAGGTCCTCAGCTAAGACCTTTCCAGGGTGCTGTTCCTGTCTTCATGCAGCTCTCCACTCCAAATGGGGTTGGGCTGAGAAAAAAGGTCAAGCCTTGACTCAGAAGCCCTTGAGGGCAGGCTTGCTTCTGGAATTTCACCAAACTGACCCTGACTTTGAGCCGCAGTCCTTTCTTCTCCTTCACTGCCCAAGGCTCCCCCTTCTCCTCTGTTCAGTATAGAGATCGTGGCTAGAAAATTTTTCCAAATGCAGGCTGTGATGTTCTGTGTCGTGGACACTTGAGAATCCCCCCAAGGTGTTGTGACGTTCCCGGCCAGGTCCCAAGCTGTGTTCTGACCTCACCAGCCTGGCAGAGATGTTGTGACACTGTCAACATCACCCTGACCATCTGCCCAGTGGCTGGGGCCACACTTAGGCAGCTGCACCAGCAGACACTAAAATTAGGTGACCTATTAGGCCCAGGACACAGGGATGACAGGCAGGTTGCCAGCACTGCCCCAGAGGAACAGTCCTCCCAGCCTAGAGCTCCAGCTCCTGGCAAAACAGCAGCCCAGGCTCTCATGCTCTGCCCAGGGAATGTAGGTCTTGCAGAACTTGGAGTTGCATTTATTCATTTAATAACTGTTCCTGTAGATGAAAAGTCATTCATATCTCTAGTAGAAATTTACAATGTACTCCACAAAGAGGTAACTGAACTAAAAAAAAAAAAAAAAAAAAAAAAAATCACAACCTCATCACCTGATCTAGCACCCACTTACATTCTTGTGCCTTTCCCCTCCTTTGTAAATTGTTTTACACAACAAAGAGCATATGTAATAACTTATAAAATGTTCTTTTATCCTATACTTGGGATCATTTTGACACATCATTATAGTCTTCATGTACATCAATCCAAATCCATATACATTGCAACATTCCGTGTTATTAATATGGCAGTTAACATAATAAAAACCTGTTGAGCATTTATTTCCTCTTTTGTACTATTATAAAGAACACCTCAGTGAAAACCTAAGTTCTTGAATTTTTCTACAACTATGATGATCTTCTCTCCATCAGGAAGGATTCTCAACAGTAGTACCAGTGGCCTGTGGCAGGAGCACAGCACGAGGCCTTCTTTCCACAAAGAGCCAAGCCAGGGACCAGCCTTTGGTAATCACCCCACCTGCCTTTGCCAGTCCTGGCCACCGCTCCCCATAGACAGCCTACTAATCCCTGGGATGATCTCCCCAAAGGAATTCAGCGTCTCCAAAACCTACCTGTGTGACAATATAGCTTCTCCGTTTCTCTCACTCACACTCTCTTCTCTTTTTATTGTGTGTGTGTGTGTGTGTGTGTGTATGCTACTGGGGGTTGAATCCAAGCTTTCACACTAAACTATACCCCGGCCCCTTTAAAAACATTTTTAATTCTGAGATAGGGTCTTGTTAAGTTATCCAGGCTGGACTGAAACTCTCAATTCTGCCTCAGCCTCCCAGGGTGCTAGGATTACAGGTGTGTAGTTCCACACTCACCTCTTGAGCATAAGGCTGAGCCACAGTTCCTTCTCCCTAAACTAAACTAACCATGGCATCCAGGAGATACAGGCAGTAATCAAGTCGCAGGATGTAGGGTATCAGAGTTGCTACCACTCCAGGGTACGTGAGGCTTAACTAAGGGTCAAAGTGAATGAAACCCAGTGATCCACCCCGCAAACATCCTCAAGGCCCACTCCATCTTCTCCCCTCACCCCAGCTCACTCTGCTACACACACACACACACACACACACACACACACACACACAGGAAACAGTCCCTTTCAGTGGTGCTATCCGGCCCCAGCAAGGTTAACTGATGACCCAAATTATGACACCAGATCTCAGCCAGCATCCCATAAAGCAACTTGGCCCAGAATGGAATTGCCTTTGCATTTCCCAGCAAAGAAACTAAACTCCCAGCTCAGTGTAAATAGGCTGTCTCTGGTCCGACGTCAGCTCCCTTGCCGGCCAGTTATGGATGGCACTGCCGTATCACCCCTCATAAATACAGCCCCTCTGCTAAACAAAGCCGACAGCTTTGTGCCAATAACCTTTGAACCACTCAAGCCCAGTGTCAATTGTATTTGTCTTCAAGCTGAGGTTTACTCTAGACTGTTTGCTAAATCAGGGCTCATCTGTGGAGATAATTCAAATATATTACAGGCACCAGGCAGACATGAGGGCCTCCCCTGAATGGCCTCCCAAGGATCTCCACAACAGCAGCCTACATGCCCCTAACCAATAAGTTTGGTGGGGAAAGAGCAGAAACAAGGGCTATGAGGAAATACTGGGGTCAAGATAACCCAGGCTCTGCTGCCCACTCTGCTTGACTCCAGCAAATTCAGATGACAATGAAGAGCCTCTGTTTTCTCCAGACGAAGGGAGTCCCTGTCCAGAAATACAAAGAACCTACTTTTGGAAGGTAAGTCATGTATTAAACCAAGCCACATGAAGGAATCTGCTTTAGAGAGTAATAACCCAGGAAGTGGAGAAATACAGACAATTCCCACCAGTGGAAGAGTGATCCATCCTGCAAACATCC
>NW_004524624.1:4377852-4435168 GCF_000260255.1 Octodon degus
CATCCCATAAAGCAACTTGGCCCAGAATGGAATTGCCTTTGCATTTCCCAGCAAAGAAACTAAACTCCCAGCTCAGTGTAAATAGGCTGTCTCTGATCTCCGATGTCAGCTCCCTTGCTGGCTCGCTCCTTATAGGTGGAGGTGAATGAACTGAGAGCAAAACGTATCCATGCCCTACTATGGGGAGAAGGAGCCAACATGCAAACTTTCACAGGAGTAGAGGTTCTAAATAAATATGACGGAATACTTATATGCCTTTTAACAGAAGTGATACAACAAAGAAGAAGCCACATTGTGATCAAGAAGGGCATAGTAGAAGGTTGAGCTAATTTGGGTCATTTGCATTTCTTGAATGTCTGCTGTATGCTAAGCACTGGCTACTGCCAGGGAGACATAGAACTCACTGTAGCCTCAAGATCCATCAGCCAGAGCCCCTCCCACACTCACACTGACCACCCCACCATTCACCTTCCAAACCTAGGCCCTCTCAGTCATGGCCAATTCCCCAGTGCTGCTCACCTTGTGGGGGCTTTGCCCAATGCAGCCACAAGCCTCCAACCTGGCAGGAACCCGAACACACACACGCCACTCCAGAAAGTGGGACAGAGGCCAAGGAAAGTACCTTGCTCTGTTTCATCTCATGATTATGAAGCCACCACCTTGATAGGTTGGGAGGTGAGAGCAGACAGACTTAGATGTTAAGGGCTGTGTTTAGATTATGTCCCATGAGCCTCTTTGCAAATGAATGAAATGAAACTCAACAAGGAAAAGACTGTGAAGAATGGAAATCAGGGCTGTGTCTAGAGGTCAGTGTCTAGAGGTCAGCAGAGGTCCCTGGCAAGCAGCATGACCCCAGGCATCTAGCACCCCTTACCTGTCAAATTGGAATAATTTGCTTAAAGAGTCATTGCAAAGATTCCACTAAATGGGAACCACCACAGCCTTTTGTACCCTGAAACATGCTTTGCAAGCAGAAGGCATTGCTACTGTTATGGTTGAAGGTTGTGCTCCCCCGCCCCCAAGAGGCAAAAAGGCCAGGTTCTAAATCTGGTTCCACTTTCTGCTCTGCAGTGAAAAGGCAGGGAAAGGCCCCCTCACCAGCCCTGGGCATCTCTGGAATAATGGGGAACTTGCATGAAGCAGTCTCTCTAAAGTCCATTCAGCTCGGATGCCCTAAAAATGCTTCTGTGGCATGGCTTAACTACTGAGGCCAGTCCCTGGCCAAACACCCCAGCAGTCACCTTGACTCTTTCCCCATCAACACCATGGGGAAGCCAGGAAGGCCTTGGGCAGAACCAGGACCCAAAAGGTCACCGTCACTCACCTCTGGGGCTGTGGGACCCTCCAGTTTCGACTTCTCATCTCTGCTGGGAGAAGGGAGACAAAGGTCACCCTGCTGGACACCTAGACCATCTCCGTACCTGGAGGAAACGAAAGAGCAGAACAGCAGCGCCTGTGCTGAGAAGAAAAAGCAGAAGACATTTATAAATGACCCTCTTAGCTGTTTACGAGACACCTTCTGAGAGAAAGCAGAGGAGGAGAAATAAACTTGAAGTAGGGAGCCCTGGCGGCGTCCTCGACGCGCTTTGATACGCCAGCTGTGCCAGCATTTCTTCTCTGTTTTTATGGCTAACTTTACGGCCCTGTGTTTGGGACTCTTTATCAGGGGCCGGAAAGAGAGAGTGAGCAAGATCCAAAGCAAAGAGCCTTCTCCCGCAACTCCAAAGCAGATACTACCTCATCTGGAGATCAAGATAACCTGTGTCCCTCCCAGTCCAAGCAGCCACCCCCAGACACTCAGATCTGGGGTGGACACGACATTCCTGAGTGCAGCAGTAAATGAGCAGGTCCGGGCCCTCCTGGAAACCCTGCCTGGGCTGAAGCCACATGAAAACAAAAGCAGGGCTAGGGCTAGGACAGGTTCCCCTGAGGCCGGTCAGCAGCCCCCGTCAGGACACTTCGATCCCTTGTAGCAAAACTCAGCACTCTTCTGGCACAGCCTAGGGCTCTTTACTGACAGGGCCTGGGGTGGCACCCAGGTTGGGGCTGGCTGGGCCTCTACCATTCCTACCTCCCAACTGACTAGAATTGTGTCATTGTTAAAAACACTGGGGCCAAGGGGAGAGCTTACATCAGGCAACCTATATCTAAATCCCAACTCCTCCCCTTGCTGCCTGATACACTAACTTCTTTTAGGCCTTGGTTTTCTCATCTGTAAAATGGGTCATACGAAAATGTCCCTAACCCTGAAGGACTGCCATACAGAGAGAGCTCAACAAATAGAAGCAGGCTTCATATTGGGTGACCAGGCAAAAGTTGCCAAGATGACAGCATTCCTGACTCATTTTCTCAGCCTGACTATGCCTTGGATGCCTGAAACTTTCATATCAGCTTCACCTGAATAACAGGGACCCTAACTCCTGCCCTATATGTATGGTGGACGTTGGGGCAAAAGAAGGTGGAGGTAAGAACTGGAGAAAGACATAGACCTGACTCCCAAGGAGCCGGGCCTCATGGCCAGACACAAGCACCATACAATACAGTGTATGCTCAGAGCAGAACTTGGCATAGGGCAGGGAGAGTCAGAGAGCAGATATAATCGTAGTCTGTGGAAACAGCATGAAGACTCTGCAAAAATAGGGTCTGCAGGCTGGGCTCGGAGGAAAAGTTTGCCATAAGAAAGTAACAGGAAGACACTACTCCCTGAAGAGTCTGATGCCAGGTTCTTGGGGAGCCCAGTGGAGTACTGCAAGGTGCCAGGGAGTGTAAATTGACATCCAATTAGCAAGAGCCTTGAACGTAGGCTGGGCAGTCCCTACGGAAAGCTCTGAGCTGGGAGCCTGGGGCTGTAGAGCAGTAGGGTAAGGCAGCCACATCAGTTTAGACTGTTGTTTTTTTTTGTTTGTTTGTTTTTTGTTTTTTTGTTTTTTGGTTTTTTTTGTTTTTTGTTTTTTGTTTTTTGAACTCAGGCCCTTGCACTTGCCAGGCAAGTGTTTATTCCATTGAGCCATCTCCCTGGCCCGTTGAGACTGTTTTAGGGAGACGCCTTCTGGGTCGAAGAGAAGGACTCGAAATGGAAATCAGATAAGGCAGCCAGAGAGGAGAGTGCTCTCGCAGGGCCTGAGCGTCAGCCGCCTGCACGTGGCAGCGGAGCCACTTTCTGGGTAATGGGCTCCTCCACCACTGCCACCATCACCCTGTGGCTTGTCCCGCTATGCATAGCTTGCTGTGCACCGCTTGCTCTTTGGTGCAAATGCTTTTCTAGGGCAAAGGAGAAGCCAAACTGGGAGATGTCATTGCTCCACCGGTCTCCAGGTCGCACAGTGGACTCTGTGGTGCGCTCTGCGAGCCTGGGTGCACTCACCCAGCTATGCAAACGTTGCCCCCGCCTCGAGAAGGACAATGAGGAGGCTCCAACAGCCTGCGAGTGCCCTTTCCCGGTGACCGCCTTAGCTGCTGCCTCTGGTGGTCAGAACCCATAGCAGGCGAATCCTACAAGCCTGCTCCCTCCTTCCTGCGCACATTTCAGCTCAACTTCCCCCACGCTGGCATAGGATGCACCGGCACCAGCTATGGGTCCACCAGTCACTTCCGAAGCATTCTGTAATTCAGCGCGACTGGAAAGGCATGCCTGGGTCCAGGATCCAGCGAGCCTCATCTCTGCCTCCTAGCTCCAGCTCCTGGCCCGGCTGCCTTTCCAGTGGCTCCTCCAATGGGTCTTGTTGGCCTATGGATACATGCCTTCTGCCCCCTAAGTAGAATGCTAAATCTGCCTTTTATTAATTTTAGGAGCTTTTTTAAAACGTTTTACTTTGAAATAATATAGATTCATAGATGCCAAGACAGCACAGCCAAGTCAGCTGTGTATCTTTACCCAGTTTACAATATCAAGACCAGAAAACTGACTCAAGTGTAAAGTGTAAATCAAGAAACTGAACTAGTGCATTAGCACTGCGCTCTCCTCCGACAACCCTGATAGCCCCCAACTCTTGGCAACTACTAATCCATTTCCAAAATTGTCAATGTTATCATCTTCCTGGAAGTGTAACTCAGTGGTAGAACATGTCCTTGGCATGCTCAAGGCTCTGGGTTGGAGCACCAGAACCAGGAGAAGTTTTTGTCACTTTATATAAATAGAATCTTCCAGTGTATGAACTTTTGAAACTGACTTTTTTTAAAAATCGAGATTGAAATTCAGCCAAAAAGAATCAATACTTCATTCTTTTTCGTTTTTGAGTAGTGTTCTGCAATATGAACATACCACAGTTTAGACACTCAACACTGTAGGATGTTAGTTGTCTCCAGTTTTTAGCCATTCCAAGAAAAACTGCTACAAAAACTCAGGTGCATGCCAAGAAGTCAAGCACTTGTCCTATTTATGAACTGTTCAATGCATTTCTTCAAAATGTCACTTCTTAAAATTCACTTTTTTTATTCATTTTATTGAGAAACAAATAGTTATGAGACAGTTTCAAAACCAAATAGTAGGGCAGTTTCAGTAATTAATACGTTGTATATTGTTGTCTTTGTAGTGGTTATTCATAGTACAAGATGCAGAAATGTTATCCTGTACAAACACTATTAGTACAAATCTTTCTTCTCATTGAATTATGAGAAAGTAGCTGTATATCTATCCTAAAAATTCACATTTATAATATAATCATGTTTATATATTTATGTCCACTTCTGAGACTTTGATATGAACGTTGTAAAGTACATACAAAGAACTTAAATCAGATCAGGATGGGAAATAGAAACTGAATTTAAGAGATTTAGCATCTGACTTGCTGATCAGTCTATGCTGCTTGAGGTAGGCAAGGGGATTGGAAGCTGGTGTCTCTTCTTCCACTTTCCTGCCACCGAACCCATCCTAGCCTCAGGGAGCAGAAAGCAAAACAGAAATGTAAGTAGGAAGCAAGGAACACAGACATTTGGACTCAGCATCCTTTCTTTGCAGTGCAAGGTACTGACCAAGGCTGAGGACCCATATCACAGTTGCAGAAGCTGAGATGAAAGTAGGGAAGTATCTTGCCTTATCACACCCAACTTTGGTTTTCCCTCTTCCTCTGAAGAAGCCTTATTTGTCTGGACTATGTGAAGAGAGAGAGAGACAGACAGACAGACAGACAGACAGACAGACAGACAGACAGACAGACACAGACAGACACAGACAGACACAGACAGACACAGACAGACAGAGACACAGACACAGACACAGAGAGAGAGAGAGACAGACAGAAAGACAGACAGACAGACAGAGATTTTGATCTCCTGAGGGTGTTGAACCCCTCTCGGCATAGGTATGTTTAGATGTCACAAGCTTCCAGGTCCCAGTCCCAGTCCAGTTCTGCCTCTTAGAAGCTCTGCCACTGTTGACTGAAGTTTAGCCAAACTTCCTGGTTCTTAGAGGAAGAGGAATCTTGGGATGTATAGGACACACAGACTTCCCACCCTGCCTATGCCCCCAGCAACTGCTAGAGAGCCATAGCTCAGCAGGTAGAAAAGTTGCCACCAGTATAATCCAGGCTCTGGCATTCTGGGCCAAAGCAGATGGGATAGGATGATGGTATGCTTTGGCAGAGACAACCTGGGGACAAGGTCCTGTGGAGCCTTCAAGCCCAGGCCACTCCTCCTTCCTCACTATTTATGGCCCCTTACAGGCTGTTCTCCCCTTTGTTCTGCCAAACAAGCTTGCTCCTGACTCCCAAGTCGGCCAGGGACTTGGCAAACATTTGTCAAGACTCGTCCCCTCACCCTGTGTTTATCTACTCGGCAGAGATGTGGGCTTTGTGCACAAACAAGCCTCACCTCTAAGGCTCAGAGGCAGCCCCCATTCTCTATAGCCCCATGTCCCACCTGCAGGTGTACCCAGGTGTAGGTCTCTACCCACCAGAAATCCAGCTCCCTTGCACCCTATCTAATCTGCCACTATGGTCCCTTGAGCATGTATTGAAGGGAAGAAAAGGGGGAACCTATAAGGATCTGAGATTTGGCATGGGGGACTGAGTATAAGCTAGACCCCAATAGGAGAAGCAGAAAGAATAGACAGGAACAACCATTATTGGCTCAAAAACAGTTCCAACCTCCATGGGAGGAGCTGGCCCCACCCCACAGCCTTGTTTCCTAGGATGGTGCTGCCCAACCAGGCAGGTCAAGGTGCCCTGCTGGATGGCAGACAGCCCCCAGAAAGGCAGGTTCTCTGGGAAGATGCCAGGCCTTGATTTCATAGTCAGCACCAGGAAGGAGATAGACAGATGGCTGTGCCAGGTCGAGGCCCAGAGGCCAAAGACACGGGGGGGGGGGGGGGGCAGATCTCTGGGCCTCAGTTTCTCTGTATGATAGTGGGAACACAGAGAGGAACCCATTTCCATGGTGTTGTTGCATCTGACTTCATAGGCATATTGGCAGGCTTAAGGGGAACAGACAAAGAGCCCAGGAGCCCAGACAGAGCTCTGTCACTTCCTGGGTTCAATTTCTTAATCCTTGGGACTCAAAACAGTCCCTGTACTACATGTTTGCTTTGAAAACTGAAGGAGCTAATGTATAGGAATTTATTGGTGAAGGCCTGGCTCACATTTGAGTCCTTAATCCATGGGAGATGGTGTTATTCTTACCATTATTTGGGATCTTGTTCTAGTCACTGAGCCTTTCCCTGCTTGACAGCAGGGCTGACAGTTGGCCCTGATGAAGAAGTGGCCTTAGACAAAAAGCCTGAGCAGCTAGGCATACAGCTGGTGCTCAAAACTCTATTAACCCCTCTACGTATATCCAGTAGGCATTCTGTAGATATTTTCTGATTCAAATCACAAATGGCTAAAGAGAAATTTAAAAGGAGCAATAAGCTCCAGGCCCCTGCCACCCTGAGCAGGTCCTGAGGTCAGGAAGCCAGGCTGGTGCAGCCCACCAGTTTTCTCTGCTATGACAGGGGCACACTCTGATGAGCAGAGACCTCTGAGGCATGTGGGGATCCATACCAAGAACCAAGGCACTTCACCCATCAAAGGTGCCTGCCAGACCAGCACATACCCTTCTAGCATGAATATTTAGAATTTGAAAATACGGAAAAAATGCAAAGTACTTCAAAGCACTCAGCAGAGAAAAAGGGACTCAATAGCCCTGTAGATTCAGCCGAGGCCCCTATATGCAGTGGTCAGCTGACCCCAGGATCTACAAAGGCGGGTCTTGTTGAACACCTGATGTGGCTCAGGGTCACACCCTCCACATATGGCAGCCCCTTACCTCACAGCCCTGCAAGGGAAGAACTCTTAGCATCCCACACTGGATGACTGAGGAACAAGATCCACTACATGAAGTGGGCAGAACTGGGATTCACACCCAGACTAACGTGCAGCAGCCTTTGGTACTGGGAAGAATGTGGATCTACTGTAAACACACAGAGCCTCTCCAGCCCTAGATTCTGCTCCACTAGTGTCTGGTAGTAAGGCTGGAGCACTATGTGCACAGCTGGGAGTAAGGCGACGACAGGTACAGGTCCCCAAACCAACGTTAACTCTACACAAAAACATATCTACCTCTGCTGGGCATGGTGGTGCAACAACCCCAGTGTTCTGAGAGGCTGAGGCAGGAAGAGGGCAAGTTAGAGCTAGCCTGAGCAATGAATGTAGTAACATGACAGACCTTGTCTTAAAATAAAAAATTAAAAAGGACTGGCGATATAGCTTGGTGCAAAGGCCTTGGGTTCAGCCCCAAGTACCTCCAAAAAAATCTTGGGGTCATCATCCCAAGGACCCCTCAAGCACAACAATGGTCACACAAAAGCCGCTACCTCTGTGCATCCAGTGTTCCCAAGATGAAGGGGAACAGCCCCACAACACTGAGGAAACATAAATATTTCATGGGCAGTTCCCACCTGGTCGGTCTCCAATCATGTTTTCAATTGTCATGAAACAATTCAGAATTTCCAACTCAAGGCTAATAGGCTGCCATCAGCCAGCCAGCACAGGCTGAGATAATTATTTTGAAAGCCTCTAACAGGACTGTGTGTCTTATGCTGGGTCCTCAAATTGTCTGCATTCAATAGTGGCTGTGCCCCTTCAGGCCCCAAGCACCCTGCTTCATCATGCATGAAGCAGACACCTAGAATGCTGCTGAAGTGTTGGCCACAGAGCCAGTGGTCAAGAGAACCTAACCGTAAGCCTGCAGATAGTTAAACTGAGGCTCTCCAATGGGGCAGCCCCAGAAAAAGCAGGGCAATAACTTCACACCTTCATATGTTCCACATCAAACTGTAGCCTCCTATGCTTACAGTCACTGAAAAGGCAGACAGACAGATGGAAAAGCAGGACAAATGGAATGATAGTGAATTTGCAGTAATCTATTCCCAGCCCACCTCCCCAATTCCACCTTCTACTGTCTAGGAAGGGCAGGCTTTCTTTTCCTTTTCTTTTCTTTTCTTCTGATGCTGGGGATCAAACCCAAGGCCTGCATAACCTAAGTATGTGCTCTACCCCCAGAATTACACCCCCAGCCCCAGAAAAACAGCCTTTCCAAAATATAAATCTGACCAAATCTGTCACCATTCCAACCCTTTATCTGTTCCTCTTTGCCTTCAGGACAACAACATCTCCAGCTCTCAACTGAATAATTATGAAGCCCTTAGGCAACTGGTTCCCATTTCATTCTCCAACCTCTTCTTCCCCGGCACTCTGCTTCTTCCCCTGTTGCCAGTGAACGGACAGGTGCCCATTTATGTAACCACCTGGCTTTCTTTGAGATTGTCAAGGGAACCACAGAATCTTTGCATATACTTTTTTTTCAGATGATACTTTCTAGAGAGGGGTGTCAGAGGAAGAAACTATCCCAGGAAACTCCTTAGAATGTCATTCAACATCCTTCAATATCAGGCTACAGATTTTTCTCTCCAGCACTGTGCTCCAAATGTGGTTAGTGGTTGGGGTGTCTGCCTCTTTGGCTCAACCCAAATGAGCAGGAGCCACCGCAGTCACAGAATGACAGGCACAAAATATATTTTCTCAAAACTTTTGCTGACCTGAGAAGGTCCTGGGCCAGGACTTCTACCATTCTATGTGGATGCTTACAGAACTGCAACAGAAAAAAAAAAAAAAAAGTGCTGGAGATGACTGAATAGCTTCTTTTTTCATGATAAAAGTGATGTTGAAACACATTAATATCTTATCTGATCCTAGTGGGTCCTCTTTACATTTAGAGCTTCCAACGTACTCCATCTCATAAATGTAGAGGAGAATGCAAATAAATCCTCTCTTGTTCTATGAATTCATCTTTGTTAGTGTTAACCAGACTCGGAGCCTCCAGAGACCTTCCAGTAACCCTCCACCTCTACCCTCAATTCTGATTAACTTAAGACTCTGCCAACAGAGCTTATGTCTCCTTGTCACATTGGGGTGGACCCTCCACCCATAACATCAGCAGCCACCTAAGAACCTCCACAGAGTCAAGGCTTCTTTGGAAATCATCTCTTTCCCTGTCATACCAACTCAGAGAACTTACTGGATTCTTAAGAAACTAGAATTCTTCTCTTAACTCAATGAGAAAAAAGATTTGTACTAATAGTGTATGGATGGGATATCATGTCCCCATCTTGTACTATGAATAACCACTATGAAGACAATATGCAATGTATTAATTATCGAAATTGTCCTACTAATTGGTTTTGAAACTGTCTCATTGCTATTTGTTTCTCAATAAAATTAATTTTAAAAAAATAAATAAATTTTTAAAAATAAAAATAAAAAAAGAATCTAGGATTCTTAGGGCAGTGTGGTGAATATTCCTTCTAGTAGTGGCAGCCTCGTCTTCTGAGGAGAAGTCTGTGACCTTAAGCCACACCATTCCTGAGTCATTCTTCTCCACAAAGTGACTGGCTCAGGAATGGATTGCCCACTTTAGGGAGGGGTCTAGTGTTGGCAAAAGAGGCTCAATTCTGTCATCAAGAAACTTATAATTTGTAGGAGCAACAGGTTTTAACTATTGCTACCCAAACAAATTAATTTCAATACATTGCCATTAAAACAATAAAGGGAAAAGACGCTCTCCCTACTTTTACTAGTATTGATATAAGAATGCCGCTGAAAGGGTTGCTATGTCTTTCCACACGACTGTGGCTGCAGACACTTGCCTATTATGTTTTTTGTGAACCTATGTGACAAATTTATCTTAGAATTTTGCACTAGGAGAGAAACTCCTATTAGAGGAAGCATGCTACCTCAGAAGAAGAGACACAGAACGGGTGTCACCCGATTCTGCTGACCTTTTCTGAACAAGCACCGGGAAGCGCAATGCTGAAGTGATTGGTACTCAAGGTCTGCCCATAATAAAGCCAGCCCCAACACTCCTCTCTGATTCCTGAGCCCTCCATCCTCCCAATAAACATACATATGCACCAAGACATCAAACTTAGAGCAAATTGTGAAGTATTCTTTCTGGAAGAAGGGGAAATAAGAGCATAAAAGGTGTATTTGGGCTCATCCTAGTTCACCAAGAATATCCAAGTTTCCAAGCCCCTATCACACTCCACCCCACCCCACTTGGAAGGAAAAACTTCAAGGGGCCAAGCAGAGGAGAGGGACAGTTCTACTCTGTCTATTCTTACCTGACTCAACTAGCATGACCACACTGAGAAAAGAGGAAACAAAAATGAAAGTAAAGCAACCTGGAGGATGCTACCATTAGTGTTCAGTCCAGAAGCCAAGACCCTCACCTTCATCTTCCCCATCCGTGTCAGGAAGTGAGAGCTCTTATTCTCCCATTTCACAAGATACAGAAGCTGAGGCTGGGAGAGTCCCATGACTTGCCCAAAGCCCCACACCCAGTAAAAGACACAGACAAGATTCCAACTCCAGGCAACACGTGGCAGAGAGAGTGCACTGTCTGGGAACTAGGGCACTCAGAGAATCACATTGCCAGTCACCCATAAAGAACAAAACCCAGGAAAATCTCCATTTTGCAGAGGTAAGAAGGTGTGACTTCCCGCTGCAGACACGGGAGTAAATGCCACTCCATGTAAATGCCTGCATTTTCCTCCACAGTGAGGCTCTAGAGGACGTATTTATGGCCAAAGACATTGGGCATTGTTGGAGATGGGCACCTAAGCTTCTGAGCTCAGCCATTCAGAAGTCCGACCCTGCCAACGGGATGCTTTCACACATAAAACAGCCAAGGGGCATGTAAGGGGGAGTGCCAAAATCCTCACAGTGCAGGCTCCAAGTAGAAGGTGACTTGTTAGCTATACAGTCTCCTGGTCTGTTCTATTTGTGCTTTGATCAGGACTCTTAAACCTAAAGATCTTGTGCATGTGGAGCCCCACACACCCACCAGAGAAGGGCTTCTGCAGTCTGGGAAGGGTGTGGAATGCCCCTCCCCGCCAAGACCACCACAGGGCAAAGGGGCACCACGCAGGGCCTGAACACCGAGACCTCCTCGAGTCTGGATCGGGCAGGCTTCTGGCTTTGGGAGCTGGGACAGGGATCCCAGGCTGTGTTCTCTGGCCAGGCTGCGTTGGCCATACGAACAAGCCGGGCACCTGTGGGTGCACAGAGTCGTGGCCTCAACCACCCCAGCTGTCGGCAAGAACCAGGCAGGGAGGCGCCGCCGGTGACAGCGCCTTATGAAATATTAATGCCAGCCTGCCGCCCTGCTGAAGCCCGACACCTTGCGCAGAAGCGGCCCTGCTGAAGCCAGTGGCCATCAGCAGGCAGGCTTGGCTGCTCTTGTACCTGACAGCGACAGGCCACAACCCGATTCGGCGATGCATCCCACAGTCCCAACAGCCGAAATCTCTGTCTGGGAGCTTGGGGAACTAGAAATAGTATTGCCCTAGGAGGCTCCCACAGCAGAGTTATCTGGCCACTGACCAAGGCTAGGCACCCGGTGGGCTATGGGTGTGGGGGCGGGCAGGCTCTCAGGACCCCTCTGTCCTATGCATCTCCCAGTGACAGCCAGCCAGGAACAGGCCTACGGTGCCACATAGGTCAGGCCTCCCTGCTCACTACGGAGAGCAAGATGACTGCTGGAGCGTGTTCAGGGCTGTCAAGGGAGCTAGAAGGGTCTGCACTCCTGCTATGGGTCTTCCTTTCCTCTGCAGTGTGCGCTTGAAGAGAGGGGAGGAACCCCCACCCCAAGTATGGCGGCGGCTGATCCTCTCTAGTACACACAACCTTTACACATAGAGAAACCTCGGGTCTGTCCTCAATCCTCTGTGTCTGCCACGCTCTGCGCAACGGACGCTCCCTGCCAATCACCCGTGGGCCGAGCAGAAAGGGGAAAAGGTAGAATCTCAAAATCCTAGCTTGAGTGTCACCTGGCAGGACCCCAGGAAATCCCGACTAAACGGAAATCGGGCCGGCCCCACACGTGCCAGGTGGGAAACTGAGCCCAGGGAGCAGAGCGTGGGGACCCGCAGCGGCTCTATCTGCCCGCCGCAGGGCCCCTCCCTGTGCACGCAGTCCGGAGCGAGCGCACTCCCCGGTCTCCGGCCGGCCCCGAGCTGCACAGACCAGAGCCGGTGCCTGGAGGGATCCCAGGACCCCTGGCCCGCGGTCCGCGCGCCACCCCTTCGCCGCAGGTCCGGGCGAGCACCTCGCTTCCCCTCCCCCCTTCCCGCCTCCCCGGCCGGTGTCCCCGCCTTCCCCGCGGGCGACGGGCGGCGGCGGCTGGAGGAGCGGGTCGCGCCGAGGCAGCCCCGACCCTGCGCACTGGGATGTAGCGAACCAGCGGGGACCGCAGCAGTGCACAGAGCCAGCGGCCGAGTGGATCAGGCGACGCAGCCGGAACCGAAACGTGAAGCAGAGTCCGCGGCGGGCGAGCCCGGACCCGACGAGCCGCAGACTCAGAGCTGCCCCGGTGGGGTAAGAACTCAGCTAAGGGCGCGGGATATCCGCGGTGGTGGGGCGCAGGGAGGTGGCGGTTAAGTCTGCACCGTTTGCTTCTGGCGTGTGTGGGGTCCGGCAACCCGCGCGGGACAGAGCGCAATGCGTGAAAGGTCAGGCGCCATCGAGGCAGCGCGAGGAGCTCGTTCCTGCTCCCCAGGCGTAGCGTCACTGGCTCTACCTTACCTAACCTGAGCGCCTACACAGCGCCTTGGTCCCAGGCAGCCCCAAAGAGTAGCAGCTTTGGGGACTCGGGCTTCGGCTCTGCGAAGGTGTAGCCTGGGAAGCCCTTAGCCTCTCAAGGCGGTGCGACACACTATGGGCCTTGGCGAGAAAGGAACCCAAAAGGGCCCCCTGCCGCTCTTCTTTTCGCCTAGTGATGGGGGCCCCACCACCAAGGAAAGCCATGGCCCCGCTAAAAGGCCTGGTACTTTGGCCTTAGCTTCGCGTCAAAAGGGTATTTTTCCCAAACGAAACCGCTTCATTCGTTCGTTCGTTCGTTCGTTCAGGCAGCAATGCAGCAGAAAATCAGCACACATCATCCAGACCCCGGTCCCTCTTTGCCCCGGACCCCGACGTTCCGCCGCAAAGCTCGGAAGTGTCCCCAACCCGGATTGCCTGCCCTCGCTGGCACAATCTGAGCTTTTCCCTCCCCTGAAAAACTCAAGCGTTCTTCTCAAAATCCGGTAAAGACATTTCCGCGGCTATCTCCAGGCTTGGTTGTTGAAGCAGGTTCTCTAAGCACACAGCCGCTGCTCTAGAACCGGGTCTCCAAATTCTGAAAATGACCAGGCAACTAAATTGAAGACACTTATGCTGTAGCAACGCCAGGACCCAAAGGCCCAGATCGCAGTAATGGGAACCTTAGGCTGGAATCCAAGTCCCAGGATTTTCCAGCCTGTAGGAATTCCCTGAGCCTGAAAAATATTTGAGCCCACTTTGAGATTAAGGCTTGGACATTCTCTTGGCATCCCAGTGACCTGTGAAAGCCACCAGGGCCAAAGAAAGGAAACCCCAGATCTCTGTTCATCCTTGGTAGGTGGCTGCTAGCCATGGCAAAGGACACAAGTCTAGGGTAAGGGCAAAAGTGGCAGACCACGGGACAGCACTGGAGATAACTTGCTGTACCCCTTCCCTTTCCCCAGGCTGCTTTGGGCTTCCACATCTCTGCCAGGGAAGGAGAAGAGAGAGACTAGAGCACGGGTGACCAGGCCACCAAGATCCTATGATGCAGAGGCAACATTTGTTGACTTCCAAGACAGACTTTGGAGCATGTTTTCCCAGGAAAGCAACTGCTGGGAAGAGAAGGCTGAGGGGCAGCCAAAGCTGGCCCTCTGCTCCTAGTTGTGATTAGATGCTGCTACAGTACTTCCCTAGCCTTTTCTTCCCCTCAGCTCAGCTATTCTCTGGAGCCAGATGGGTGTCCTGCAGACATCTCAGTGAGCCACCAGCCAGGAGAGCCGTGGGTCCTACATGCAGCTTAAAGTTCCGCATTCCATACTTCCATTGTGCACCACCAGCAGCCAGCTGTCCAGTCCAAGTATATCCAGGCTCTCACTTTGGACAGCTGGGGAACCCCAATTAACAGGAAACTTCAGTCTAGGGTCCCAAGAAGTATAAAGAATCTAACTGGGTTGTTCTGGCCTCTACCTGGCAATTCCTTATATTCCAAAAATAAGAACTTTTCATTGTGTGTGTGTGGGGGGGGGGTCTTAGGTCAGGCAGAGGTAGGTGGTCCTGCTGCACTCCCAAAACTGGGTTTTCTAGTTTGAACTTCTCTGCGGCCTAAGAGGCTTAGGACTGGAATGTCCCAGAGAGTCACGGATGGCCCTGAGGCAGGACATGGCACATTCCTTCCTTTTTCCTAAAATCCCTTGATTCTGGGAGTGAGGATTAGAGCACGGGGCACCCCCATGGGTAGGTAGAAGGATCCCCCCATGAGGGCCCTCTATCCACCCCTGCCAAATTAAATTACTAAATCATCCTTGGGCCTAGACTCTATTTTGAGCCAACCAGCTTTTGAAAGCGTCCTTGTAGAAGCTACTTCAACTCAACAACAGGCCTTTGCTTTTCTCTACCCCAATCAAGATCCTAATTCCCAAATTTCTTGAAAAATTACAGAATGGTTTCTAGCTCTGTGTGACTAGAGAAGGATGGGGGGGTACAGAGATAGGGCACATGGTCCCACCACCTGTAGGCCCCCTTCCTTCCCTTCTCTTGTCTGGTCCATCAGCAAGGGAGCAGGAAGCTGAAGCAGCAGGCACAGATCCATGTTGGACTGAGTTTCCAAGGTCACACAGTGAAGCAGGGAGAACGTAGAGCCTCTACTGAGAGATTGCCACCCCCTGCCATCTGTGTGCATGTGTGTGTGTGCATGCACACACCTCAAATGAAGATAGTGAGCAATGGGAGTGCATGGCTAGGGAAAAACAAGAATCTTTCCAGATTCTTTCTCTAGCCAACACCCTGAACCAGGCCATAGCCTCCTCAGTCAGTCCCTTCCCTACCCGCCCTTGTTCAGAATTGCTGAACAACAGGCTCCCCTGGCACTCCCCACTAGCCTCTTTAGTGCTCAGGCCCAATTGAATAAGAATAAGGGGCTTTGCCAAAGGGTCTGAAGGCCTTGCTATCCACACAGCAGGCATCAAGATTTCCAAATAAAGAAACTATTGTGCCTGCCTGGAGCACTGCCAGAAGCTTGAACCTAAAGGGGCACACAGCAGGTGCTCAATAACTGCATTAAATGCATCACAGTTAGAGATACATGCCCCATCAGACCGAGCAGCTGGAGGTGGGCAGAGTCACAAAATAGTCCCTGAACAGCTGGACTCGTAGTCCCTGTAGGCAGACCATTTGGTTGCATGTCCCCACCCAGAGGTGCACTGTGCTTCTCACCTTGGCCTGACATTCAATGGGTTTAGAACACATCTCCTACCCTCTACCAGCCAGCTTTCATAACAGATGGCACAAAGCATGTGTTCATGTGTTCACAACATACCTATGTAGAAATGCAGTAAAGATGTGCACACTCACACTTGCATGTCCTGTGGTAAGGCAGTCACAAGAAGGATAGTGTGTGAAGGGGCACTCCCAGCACCTGGATGTCTCCTTGAAAGGAGGTGTCTGATGCTTCCTGAGACTCAGCCAAGAAATGAGGTAAAAGGTGGAGCTAAGAGCGAGTGCCAGACAATTGTGCTTCCCCGTGTCCCTCTCCCCCTGACCAAGATGAATTTCATCCTGGGGATCTCAACTTGGAAGAAAAAGATAGGAGGCCCTGGCCTTCCTAACTGGACTTTCTGGGAAGCATCCTCCTAAGTGTATGCCTTAGACTCTAATTCCTGTGGTCACAAACACCTTGTGAAAATGAGATAGGCCAGTGATGGCAAACCTGTTGGAGCTTTCAGTGATAACAGCTTGGTGCAGGCACAAGTGTGTCATAGGTTTGGACCACTGGGCTGGGCCCAAAAGAGTTATCCCCTCTCTCCAAAGCCTGGAACTGGGCTTCTCTGGCTGAGGCCATGGAGTTCCACCCTTTGTGCCTACCTTTGCCCCCACACACCAGAGAGCTCACCCTGAGGCCTAGGTGCCTCCTTCTGATGTGGGTTAGGGGAAATCTTGATGACAGAGCCTGTGAAGCTCCCCAGATTGCTGATACCATACTGTACAGCCAGTCCAAGCAGGGACCCCAGGAGATTAGGATGCCTTCTGCCTTCTGAGGTAAGGGCATTAGGCCTGGCCAGTAGGGAAGTTCGTCTCCCCCCTTCCCCAGGTCATTGTCCTGCCTACTTGCTCTGTCTGGTGGAGCTGGTCAGCTGGTGGGGGCAGAGGCAACCTGGGGTCCGGCTCTGGCCAGTGAAGCAGGTCAGGGCCTCACCCTATGGCCCCAGCTGTGGCCTGTTTGCTCAAGACGCAGAGGTCTTGGGGCCAGTTAACAATTGTTGAGCAAAATCCTTCAATAAACTCCACTGAAGCGGGAAGACTTAAGGAGGGATCCCTCCTGGGAGCTGAAAGGGTAGTATCTCTACCTGTGACCAGCCAGGGCCTCCTAGAGCCACACCTTATACCACCCTGCAATGGAACCTAAAAGAGGAGCCTTCCTGAGCTGCCCACCCATCCTGGAGAGACAGCAGTAACCTGGCCTATCAAGCCTGTGACTGAACCCTTGGGAAGTGGGACCTCAATCCCCTATCCCCACTCCCAGCAAAGAGGCTGCCAAGACCAATCCTATGGCTGCCAAGGCCCGCACCTGGCTACCCAGAGAAGGTGCAAAAAAAGGGGGGGGGGAGGTGGAAAAGGCAGGGCGCCTGGCTGGACTCTTGGGGTCTCCCGCTGAACTCGCCAGCGGCCTAGAGCCCGGAGAAACGTTTCGTTTGATTAGAAGCCATCATTTCTATCCCAATCCCGGAAAATTGACTGCGGTGCAGAGAGGGAGGCCTGAGGAGTAGTGGCCTTAGGGGAGAGAGGGTCCAAGCTAATTAGGAGGCAGCGTCGGGGCCCATTAGAGTGCAGGCTGCTGTCATTCAGCCGGGCTGAGTTCCCGAGAGAAGAGGCCGGGAAAGGAGGGGCCGACGGCCCCTCGGCAGGACACCGCCGGGAGCTGCCGGAACCGGCCCGGGCTCTGCCCCCGCCCTGCGCTTTGGCTCGAAGGAGCCCGCTCCCCGCGATCCTGTTCGGCGAACACGCAGCCGTCCTGGGCAGTTCTCGACAGCGGCTGTGGACTTCGAGGAGGCCCAAACAGGAGTTGACTCAAAGCGAAACAAATCATTCGGGGCCTAAGGTGGGCACGAGCCGCGCAGGACTTGCAGGCCAGATGCATTTCTTTTGTGAGGCCAAGGGAGAAGTCGGTGTGTCACCGGGGAAGGCGAGGAGGCGCGGCGCGGCGCGGTCGCGGGGGGCGGGGAGGCGGCGGGAAGGTGGCTGCGGAGGGGGAGGGAGCGGGCGAGGCCAGAGGGAGGGAGGGCGGCGGAGAGGGCGCGGCGGCGCGGGCGGCTCGGGGCTGGATTCCGCCCGCGCCGCTCCGCTCGCTCGCGCGCTCCCTCCCCAGCCCCCTCCCACCCGGGCCCACCCCACCCACCACCCCTGGCGCAGGGACTGCTGGAACCTGGCGGTGCGCGCTGTCGCTTTAAGACAGACACTGCCGACGCGGTCCCGAGCCTTAGAAACCGGCCCCAGATCGGGAGCCTGAGCCGAAGTCCGGGCCGGGCGGGCGGCTGAGGCCCGACCGGCGGAGCGCAGAGCGGAGCGCGGAGCCAGGCACCTGGTCGCGAAAATCCGCCGCCGCCCGCCCGGCCCCGCAGCCCCGGGCTGTCCATGGAGCGGGCGCGGCGTCGTTGCAGGCGCGGGCAGCCCTGGGGGGCAGCCGCTTAGGCGCCACGCTCTTGTCCCCGCAGGTCGCAGCCTGGGCGGTCGGGCGCGTCCAGCTCCGGCCCCCGGAGCGCCCGCCGCGGTCCCCACCTCCATGGACGCCTTCAAGGGGGGCATGAGCCTGGAGCGGCTGCCGGAGGGGCTCCGGCCGCCGCCGCCGCCACCGCATGACATGGGGCCCACCTTCCATCTGGCCCGCGCCGCTGATCCCCGCGAGCCGCTTGAAAACTCAGCCAGCGAGTCGTCTGACACGGAGCTGCCAGGTAAGAGCGGGGTCCCGCGCGGTGCGCACCGAGCCCACGCGGGAGCCAGGAGAAGGCCTGGAACCCGCGCCGCAAGAGCCAGGTTCCCCCTTCGCCCCAGGAAAGACAGGACCTTCCTTTTCCCGGGTGTCGACCTGAGGGTGAGCGTGGAAATACACGTACGAAGGCGCTTCCACCCGGTTCCCAGGCGCCAAGGGACCGGCAGATGCGCAGGCCGCCAAGCAGAGAGTTGGACTGACAGCCCATCTTGGTCAGGGGAAAAGAGAACCAGGGGAGGAAAGTTGGCTTTGCGCGACTAGGCGCTCTGAGGAGCCGCTGGACGGAAGGAGAGAACCAGAGCGATTAGGGGATGTGGGTGACTGGACCAGAGAAAAGACCCAGCGATGGAGATGGGGCAGATACGGGGTAGCAGGGGCTGGGGATGCAGATTGAAAGTGAGAGACGGAGGGAAGGGGAGGACGGGCAAAGCAAATTGAGGGGTGGAGAGAAGGATCTCAAGTAAAAAGATGCCAAGGACAGCGAAGGGGAGTGGGCCAAAGGAGTGCGTCCCAACTCCCAGCAAAATCTGGCCGAACCCGGATCCAAGGATCCCGGCCCACACGCGTGGCCAGAGCTCAGAGCCACCGGGCAATCCAATCAGGGCCCCTCTCGGCTCCGGCACAACTCCCTTCGCACTATTTACCCGAGAGCTCAAGCCTCCCCAGCCGCGAGCTGAGCCCGCGAGTGAGTGGCGCGTACAGTAGCACGGCAAATCCCGGGCCAGTCGGGTCAGCCCGACTCTCCGAGCCGCTTCCGCGCTCAAAACCCTAACTAGGCGTCGCTGCCAAACTCTGGGCTCCCCAGGCCTCCGGCCCCTCTGTTGAGCTCATTTCTTAAACCAGCGCTGAATGTTTCTCTCCTCGTTCTTAATCTGTTTCTGTTTTGCATCTCTAAGTGACCTTACCTATTTTGGTTAAGAGATAATAAAGGTTGGACTTTTGCTTTTGTTTTTAAAAGTTTTATGCATGATGTTTAATTGATTATTTTTTAAATAGAAACATAGCTATAGTTTGATTTTTTAAACCTAATTTACCAAGATGAATTAATGATTTAAAATATATTTCCATTTTGAAATGATTAGTAAGCTAGATGTATGTCTCTGGAATTCAAATATCTATATGAAAATTTTTTTAAAGAAAATTTTAAAAGTCAATCCAAAATGGCGTATTTCTCCAGGTTTTCTCAAAATCCATATATAGTGGTGGTATTTGGGGAATTTAAATTATCTAAATATAATGTGTGTCTCTGAGATTTAAAAATTATGTCTACAACGATGTTATTGGAAAGGGGCTCAAAATTCATCTACAGTGATAGGTGGATTTTTTTAAATCCCTGAGAAATAAATGTGTCTGCCTGCGTGGAGTTTACATACGTACAGCTTTGTATTTAGTTAGAGGTGTGTTTGCACCGTGGTTTCTGGCTTCTTCATTACATTTGCTCTGTTTCTACCTGCCTGATTTTGAGAATTTGTGGCCTTTTCTGTGTTTTTAGGCAGAGAACTCTGAGCTTTTCTGGGCTTCTGTTTTGTTTTTAAATTTTTTTCTTTATGTTTCAGTGTTTCTGTGACTGCATGTATTTTATGTAGCTTTAAAGAAACTCTGACGCCCAAAGTTGCTTAGAAATATCTGTGTAGGCTGCAGCTGGGGAGTTTTCAAGGCCTTCGGACTGGAGGCCTGGAAGTTAGGTGGAAACCCTCTGTGCTGGGGCTCCCACTCAGCGCTGGGAAGAAAAATAAGTAAAGAGGTTTCAGGTCACCCGGCTCAGACCCCACTGATTACTCACTTTTTCTAGTTCAGAAAAAGCAGACAACACCTCTCAGATTTAGAACCCAAAGCGCCAGCTCAAACTGTATTTGTGGGTGACAGCCGCAGCTGGGCCGGAGCCTGTGCCGAGCTGTGGGAGCAGGCCCTGCCGAGCCAGGGACCCAGGCCGGTGGCTCGGGATCTTAGGCTCTTCTCTGCTGCACTCCAGACCTGCAGTGCCTACGGGCGGCCAGCACCCAGATGGCCCTTTGAAATGAGGACCTCTCCCAGTGCTGTGGCGGGAGGGAGGGCTTGTAAGCGCCGACCGATGGCGCTTCCCGCTTCGGTGGAGCCGGGACTGAGTGCGACAGGGAATAAGCCTAAGGTGACCCGCGCCCATTCGTTCCTGCCTGCTGCAGAGAAGGAGCGCAGTGGGGAAGCCAAGGGGCCCGAAGACAGTGGAGTGGGCGGCACGGGCTGCGGCGGCGCTGAGGATCCAGCCAAAAAGAAAAAACAGCGGCGGCAACGCACGCACTTCACAAGCCAACAGTTGCAAGAGCTGGAGGCCACGTTCCAGAGGAACCGCTACCCGGACATGAGCATGAGGGAGGAGATCGCCGTGTGGACCAACCTCACCGAGCCGCGTGTGCGGGTGAGCAGGGACATGCGTCTAAGAGAGCCCGTGTAGAGGGCTGCAGACAGGCAGGCAAGCAGGCAGGCCGGCAGGCAGGCAGCAGGGGCGGCTAGGAAGCCAAGACGGCAACCACACTTCCACTCTCCCACTACTCAATCCTGCTCCCTCCCCGCAGTCAAGACCCCCCCTCTTAGGTCCTAGCCACCCTTGTTCCATAGGACACTAGGCTGCTAGCGCCCCTGGCTGCGGCCACTTCTCAACTCTTCTCACCTGGCTCTTGGGCTCTCCAGGAGACCCTGCTTAAAGGTTGTGGCTCAGGTGGGACTCTCCCATGCCTTGAAGAACCTAGGAGGCATTCGCTTGTTACCGGATACTCAGGGCCAGAAAGTGTGCAAAGGAGTCCCTGCTGCTAGGGATCTCTGGTGCGGCAGCCTTCCTCCAGAAAAAACGAAAGGGAAAGACAGGTGCTGCTTGGCTGCCTCAAAGAGCCCAGAAAGGTTCCAGGGTTTGGGTCTTCAATTTTTCTTGGAGAAATAGTTTCATTCTGTAATTCTCCAGAATCTCAGGAAAGGTTCCACCTTACCTGACCAGCCAGCCAGGCATTAGCTAGACCCTTGGCCTTAACTTATTTACTACTATAAGTCTGGGGGTCACCCTGGGTGAGGTGAGTTGGGGGGCTGGTGGCAGAGTGGCTCTCCCAGTAGTCCCTTTTGGATATAACATCTCAGACCCAAGACCAGACTGTGTTTTCCCTCATCTCACCATTTGACTCAGTAAACATAAGGTTTTCCTGACAGAGGAGCAAGGAAATCACTTCTTCCCTGGGTGAACAAATATTTAATCAGATATTAGGAGCACCTCCTAAGCCAGACCAAAGTCCTACCTGGCCCACAGGCTCCCTGCTATAATCCATCTTCACCCTTCCCAGGCTGGCCAGCCTGGTGGGACTTGGAGCAAAGACACTGCAACCAGTAGTCCTGAACTCACTAAGCCTGCTGAACTTTAAGGTGGCAGGGTGGGGAGGAGGTGGAATCTGAGTCCGTACTGGGTTTGGGGGAAAGCTGAGAGGCAGGGCCCCCAAGGGTAAGCTGGGGGAAAACAGCCTTGGCTGAAGAAGGGTCGAGTATATTCATTGGGTGGGCTGATAGGTAAAGATCAGGAAGGATCTGGCAGTTGGAAAGATCTTTTCAACAGATTTTGGGAGAGAACGAAGGAGATTAGAGAAAAAAACAGTATACTAAAGGAAATTAAATATTTGCGGAGAAGCATTTGGCATATGTTTAGGTAGCAGGAAAGAAATATTTAAGACAAAATCAAAAGGATCAAATATTTAGAAAAAGAATCAAATACTTAAGAGAAATAGTAAAAGTCAGATATTAGGGGGAAAACAAAGTATCTGGAGGAGAATAAAAAGAAAAATGAAAGATAAAGAAGAAAATACACTGAGGAAGATGAGGTTCAGACAGGAATAAACATTTGGGGCAAAAAATGAAAATACCAAACATTGCCAATAAAGATTAGAACGGGCTATTTAACAATGAAAATTAGACTGTAGAATTGGAGGCGGACAGTCACATGTTTCAGGAAAGAAAAAGATACTAAAAGTATCTGGGAGAAGAAGAAAAAGGATGGAATACTTAGAATATAGATAGGGTCCGGTTTGGGCGAGAAGGCAGAGAGCCTGAGAGAAGGAGGAAAACGAATATTTGCTAAAGCCAAAAGGAATCCCTACTAGGAGAAGAAAACAGGTTTAATTTGGGGAAGAGGGTTAAGATTGAAAAAAGAAAAAAAAAATTCCTGGGGATTGGAGAGGAGCTAGTATGGAAAGAAGGTAGGGGCAGAAACATGGATGAAAGAAACGGTATTTGGAGAGGAGGAAGCTCGAGGAGGGCTGCGGGCGGCTGGGAGGGGCGGGGATGAGGGCCCTTCTCACCTTCGGCTGCCCTGACGCTTCTCCCGCCCCTTTCCCCAGGTTTGGTTCAAGAACAGGCGAGCCAAGTGGCGGAAGCGCGAGCGTAACCAGCAGCTGGACCTGTGCAAGGGCGGGTACGTGCCACAGTTCAGCGGCTTGGTGCAGCCCTACGAGGACGTGTACGCTGCTGGCTACTCCTACAACAATTGGGCTGCCAAGAGCCTGGCGCCAGCGCCGCTGTCCACTAAGAGCTTCACTTTTTTCAATTCCATGAGCCCGCTGTCTTCGCAGTCCATGTTCTCGGCACCTAGCTCCATCTCCTCCATGACCATGCCGTCCAGCATGGGCCCGGGCGCCGTGCCCGGCATGCCCAACTCGGGCCTCAACAACATCAATAACCTCACCGGCTCCTCGCTTAACTCGGCCATGTCCCCGGGCGCCTGCCCGTACGGAACACCCGCCTCGCCCTACAGCGTCTACCGGGACACGTGCAACTCGAGCCTAGCCAGCCTGCGGCTCAAGTCTAAGCAACACTCGTCCTTTGGCTACGGCGGCCTGCAAGGCCCGGCCTCAGGCCTCAACGCGTGCCAGTACAACAGCTGACCGCCCCGCCAGAGCACGCAGCCGCCGGCCGGCCGGCGCGGGGCGGCAGGCGCGGGGCGGGGCCGGGCAGGGCGGGCGCGGAGACGAGAGCAGGGCCGGCGACACGGCGCCTGCGTACCCCCTCTCTCCACCTCCCCACCTCCTGGTTGGTTTTGTGTTTTTTTCCCCGGGCCCCCACTCTGCCCTCCAAAAAAGCAAAAAAGTCGGAGCAAAATGCCGCAAAAATATATATATATATGGATGAGTTGCAATTTCCCTCGGGTTGGCGCGGGTGGTGTGTGTTCGTGCCTGGCGGCCCACTCTGCAAAGCCAACGCGTCCACAAAAGCAAGCGTCCGCGGGGCAGCCGGGAGAGGACGCCCTTGCATCCCGCGGCCCAGCCTGAGCGGCAGCCTTCAAATTCCATATGCAGAGCCTGGATGGGCCAGGGATTCCCTCTCGGCCCACACGAACCAAGCCCGGCCCAGCGCACCTTAGCTCGAATTGGATTCGGCTCGGTGCGGGTTTGGGGCTGGGGATGACTTGGCCTGCTGCCCCGGGTCAGGTACTGGCCGTCCACTTGCACAGGCCGGGGTGCATCCCGAAGAGCCCTCGCTGCCCTCCGGTGCGCCTGTTACTGCCACCGAGCCACTGCTGGTGGAGCAGACTAGGCAGGAGGACCGGGAGTGCACCTCTCTGAGCAGCCCAGCCCCAGCTTAGCCGCGGACGGAGGCCCTGGGCTCCACTCCAGGTCCAGTAGGTGGCCCCCTGTCCTGGAGAACAGCCTCCTCCCGTGTCCTCTGTGCAAGAGTCGAGCCGCGAGAGCGCGGGGCGCGGCCTCAGGGCCCCGCGCCCACTTTGCACACCCGCTCTCCGGCCCGCGCCCCTGTTTACAGCGTCCCTGTGTATGTCGGACTGACTGTATAGAATTATAAATCTGTCTATATCGACTTGTCCATGTACGTCTATTAAAACCATAGTCCGAGAGTGCTAAAGCACTGCTGGGCCTTGACTTCTTCATTCGGCCAAAAGGAGAGTCTGACAAATAGCACTGTGTCCCCAAGCCCAGGGGGAGTTGGGAAGAATTCAGGCAGCCCTCCGTAGGGTTCCCTGCCCCCACTTCTCCACTGCCATTCCCGACCCGGTTTTCAGAGTTCTCCACTCTCTGTGTGCCCTGACTCCTGTGCACGGCCCCTGGACCGCAGCGCGGGCACCCCGAGTGAGAACACTTCCCACTCACCTGCTTGGGCTCCAAATTCTGCAAGCTTTTGAAAGCTGTGCCTGTGATGACCCTGGAGGCCCCCAGAGTATTATGGGCCCCTTGACTCCCCAGAACGTCGTGGGAGTGCGGACCTTTGAGAGCCTCTCTAGGGCTAGGGTTGCCCTTTCTTCTTTGGGCCTCCTGTTACCATCAGAGCCTAAGCGTCCAGAGCTTTCCTCTGCCTTTCACCCTAATGTCCCAGCCTGCCTAGATCTCACCCTGGGGCACCCAGCAGGGCTGGCTAGGCTCAAGAAAATGCCCATCACCCAGGACTTACTTTTCACTTCCCCTGCATCCCAACTTATGGGGGCTGCTGGTTGCCTCCGCCCTCCCCTGGCTTTTGGAAACTACTGAACAAGACCAGCCTGTAAACTGCCTGTAAAATTCTGCTTCCCTTAAGTAAGTCACTTCTAATGGCAAAACAAAATGTTTGCAGCTGCAGCAAGGGAGGAAGGGAGGGATTGATGTTCTGCTTCAGAATCACCTTGTGATTCGGAATGGCACAGCCCCGGAGTTGGACCTAGGCTGGAGCAGTGATGGTGCACACCTACAGGCTCATTCATGAGCTAAGAGCTGAAGAGCCCTATGCACACATTCTCAAACCATGTCAACACTGACCTGAGGTCAGGAGTGTTAGCTGTTTTACACCTCCAACCTAGGCTCCATGAGACTAACTGGGCCAAGGTCACACTGAGCCAACGGGCTTTGAGATTCCAAAGCCAAGCGTTCTTCCATTGCTCTTCTCACCTTCAGATGAGTGACAAAGCAAGGTCCTCCCTGGAGGATGGTTCAGCCTGAGACTTTGGGACTTGGACTTCATTGTTATTTGATTGACATGACCAGAAATGGCTGGAAGGGAAAAGGTGGGGGAGGGAAGGCCAGCAGAGTGGGCTACAGCCTGACCTCCCCTCCCCCAACAGCTCCAGTCCAGTGCTCTGACCCTCACTCTCTGGAAACATAAACACAATCACATACGGACTCACAGTGCCTTCCTGAGCTCCGCACATTTGCCAAGGCCCAGAGGCCCTGGTTTCAGTTGAGGGCAGGAGGTAGGAGAGACCCAGGAGGTAGAGTTGGTAGAAAGTAGGAAGCAGAAAAGAAACCTTTCCCAAAAGCCAGGGCCAGCCCCAGGTGAAAGAGAACCACGCAGGGTGCTGGTGAAGATGCATTGTCGCCGCTGTGAGGACACAGGCCAGACAGTTGTAGATTGTAGATGGCAGAAGTACTCTCATGATGACCCCATGAACCATCTTGGATATGGCCTTCTAGGTGAGTGTAAGCACCATCCTTGGCCCCAGCCTGCTCTTCTCACCAGCTGCCCTGGGGCTGGCACAGACGTCTCTGGAGGGGCCTAGGGAACACAGAGACCTCTGAAATCCATGTGCTCTGAAAAAAGAGCTGCTGTGCCTGGAGCAGCTGGGGAAGGGGCTGTCACTCAACACTGACAGTATTCCAGTTACTGGTGCCAGTGACTGGGAAGTGGAAAACAGACACAACGCCTGCTCTCTGGGACAAGTAAACACGTGTATACTATAATTACAAACTGAACCAAAGAAACAGTGGATCCATGAACAAGAATAAATGGAAGTTCTGCCTTCAACAGAATGGTCAAATAAGGCTATTCTGCTGGGGTGACTCCATCTCTGTCCTCCATAGCAAACACTAGCATTTACTGGACCTACACGAGGTCCAGGGCCCTTGCTAAGCATACACACCTCACAGATGGCCCCCATACCTGTGCAATAACTGTGAGAAGGGAGCCTCATCCACTTTCCCTGATAAAGCCCCAAGCTTAGAGACATTAGGTCACTGGTCCACAGGACAGAATGCTGAAGCAAGTGCAAAATTAGTCAGTGCTCACTCTTCCTCAGTGCCAGCCACCAGAGGTTGGTTTCTCAGTTTGATGAGATCCTAATCTCTTCTAGCCCCCCAAAAAGTCAAGCAGATTTGTTCTTATCTCGTTCTGACAATGAGCCCCAAGATGTAGCCACAAAGTTAGAGATGTCATAAATTGGAGATATGAATGCAATAAAGCTGACCCCCAGGCACTGGGCACCAAAAGGAGAAACCAGCCACGGAGCACCACCCTTATAGTACCTGTTCATTGAAAAGAGGAACCAAGGCACTTCCGTTGCCATTATGGTAGTCCTGAGCAGGCAGGCCATAGGCCTTCCCCTGGAAGTAGGCCTCAGCTTCACTCTAGGGGTGTCGGAGGGCATGAAGAAGCCATAACTGGAAGATCTGTCCTGGAAGGGGCAGTGCCCAGGAGCACCAGCCCTGGAGACAGTTCTGCGTTGCCCTTCAGCACCATATAACCGAGCCTGCTGCCTCCCACCTCCATCCCAGCAAATACAGTTGCAGGACTTTGGTCAATGTGGCACACAAGCTGCCAGTGTGGGAAATGAGGTGGGCTGGTCTGATGTCCCTAAGTGTCCCCATTTTCTGGGCTAGTTACCTGACTTTTGAATCCACAGGAACTTTCGCATTGCTTTTTAGAGCACATCTATGAGTTCTGGCTCCCTGGGTCGCCTTAGGCAAGAGAATGAACATCTCTGAACCCTCCTTTCCTTTTGCACAAAAGGAAATAATCTCTTTACCCTGTTGTTTAAAGAATTAAGTGAGCTAGTGCACACAAAGCTTTAGCGTTGGTGCTGCCACAAAGAAAGCACTCAATAGGTGGTTATCACTGACAGTACTAATTATTAAGGTGCCATGTTTCTCCCTTGAAGAGCACTGTTCCCACCTTTCTGAAACAATAAGGCTTCTCTGTAGAAGTTTCTCAACAATCATTTCTGAAACTCATCTGGAGTTCAAAGGGATCTTCCTGCAACTCCAGGTCCTGTCATGTGGGTCATGATTGACAGGCCTACTGACGACACCCCCCCCCCAACAAACACACTCAGGAAACCTCCCCCGAACCCCCAAGAAACAGCCTTGGGCCCTCATAACCTCACCTATTGTCTTAGGGTCCAGTTTCCTCCAAGGCCCAGGCCTTGGAGATTTCAGAGGTAGTAGAACCAATTCCCACTGTTTGTGGGACATCTGTTAGAGGCAGATCAGCTAGATCAGGGCCCAGATAGGAGCCAAGAGAAATAGGAGCCACATTCTCCCCACAGTTCCCCTCTAAAGGCTCTGGGTGACCTGGGTTGAAGATGCCCGAACACTTTTTATTTGTATATCATGTTATCAATTGCTAGCACGAGGCCTTTACTGGGCACAGGCCCTGTGCAAGCACTTTATAGGAATTATAGCTCCTGCTCCTCATAGCAACCTCATGAAGGAGGAGCTTATTATCTTTAGTTTTCACAGAAACTGAAGCTCAGAGATCAATAGGTTGCCTAAGGCAGACCAGTTAATGAGAAATAGGACTTGCACTTAGGTCCTCTGATCAGGAATGCTGCTTCTGCCCACTATGCTACGCATTAGCCTGAAATAAGTCATTTCTATCCACTGTGCTGTGCACTAGCCTGAAATGAATGACATTTGTATTCAGGTAAGAAAGGAAATTTTTGCTTTTGATGATACTAGGAATTGAACTTAGGACTTCATGCATGCTAGGCAAGTGCCTACCACCGAGCTATATTCTCACCCCTTATTTATTTTGAGACAAGGTGTCACTAACTTGCCAGGCTGGGCTTGAACTTGCATTGTGATCTTCCTACCTCAGACTCCAGGGAAGCTGGGGTGACAGGCATACACCACTGTGCTAGGCTTGGAAATTAAAAAAAAAAAAAAATCCACTAGGTTTAGCTGGGCTCCAGGAGAGAGAAAGTAAAGGACCTAGGCGTCAGACTTGTCTTCCCAGCTCAGGGCTAAGTGAGAGCAGTCAGGGGATGGGGCAATGGAAAACAGAGAACATCCTGGTGACAAAGGACCCTGGAATATCAGTCCTGAAACTGGAATTCCACCAGTCACTCTTGCAGTTTCTCATTTCCTCGCTAAACCACGTGTTGCAGTCCCTTCCTCCCTTCCTATCTCCCTCCCTCCCTCCCTTCTGGGGAGCCCTCCCAGTCTTCCTCCAGCCCCAGCTGGTCCTGCCTCCCTATCCATCAGCATGCAAACCTCTTTCTGCTCCTGCCCTGCCTTTGCAGGTCTTTAGCTCTCAGCTCCTGGCTGGCTAGCATTGCCCAAAGCAGTCTACCTAGAAGTGGCTGCAGAGTCTCAAGGAGACCAGTCATTTGCAGGGGCTGTGACTGCATGCCTCAGAGGAACAGGTCTAGGTTGAGACTGAAGCTGCATGTAGAAGGGAGAAAGAGGGTAGGATGGGCTCAGAGGACAAAAACTGCTCTGGCTGACTCACCCACGTGTCTCAGTGCTGTCCTCTGCCATGCACTTTACATATTTTATTTCTAGTCCTAGACTCATTTCATATGGGGAAGGTGAGGCCAAGGGAGGTGATGTAACTTGTCCGAAGGCATGCACGCTACTTTAGGAACTCAGAGCCTACCCTGCCTTACCACCGAGCCTATGGGCTTAACAACTCCCAGCCCTGCCTCCTTGAGGCCACAGGGCCACTGCAATCAGTGCCAGAATGGGCCACTGAGTCACACACATAGACAGCAACACGTGGCTGGAGAAGTAAAAGCATTCAGAAGGTGCTTAATAAATATTTGCTGAATAAAAAAGCTAAAAAGCTACCTTCCCTGAGCCCCACACTGCAGAAGCTTTTCTCACCCCCTGCTCTTTCTCCCTACTCCTTTCGTTGCTTCTATATGTCTTATTCCACTTCATCTTCTTCCTTTCAGCACAGCATGTCACGGACGAGAGGCCAAGTTGGCACTGCTCTCAAAAGTGTATCTGGACAATGGAAAAAGTCAGTTCAAAAATGGGTGAAGGACTTGAATAAACATTTTTCAAAAGAAGATATACAAATGAGCAACAAGTACACAAAAAGGCATTCAACATCACAAATGAAGAGAGTAATACAAATCAAAAGCACAGGCAATATCAACTGACACCCATGAGCACGGCAAATAAATATTAACATGATAAAGACTGAGAATATGGAGAGACTGGAATCCTTGTGTTCATGATGGCAAATGCTGCCAAGAAAATGGTATGAAGCCTTAAAAAATTAAACACAGAATTACCATACGATCCAGCAATTCCATTTCTGGATATATACTTAAAAGAAATGAAAGCAAGAATTTCAAAAGATATCTCATGTCCACAGCAATAGCTAAAAGGTAGAAGCAACCCAAATATCTAAAAACACACATAACTGAATAAACAAAATTATGTATATGTATATTATATATATTATATATATGAAATATTAGTCAGCCTTAAAAAAGAAGGGAACTATGACATACAGTAAGATGAAATTATTCAAGTATAAAAGAACAGTTATTATGATTCCACTTACATGAAGTACCTAGAATAGGCAAATTCATAGAGACAGAAAGTAGAATCATGAGTGCTGGGGAATGAGGGAAGAGGAACAGGGAGTTATTGTTTCCTACATAGTTTTAGTTAGGAAAAATGAAAAAGCCCTGGAGATGAGATGGTGGTGGTTGTTGCCTGACAACATGAGTGTAATTAATGCCATTGAACTATACAAATTAAAAAGATAAAAATGATAATTTTAATGAATATTTTATCACAGTGTTTTTCAACAGTTCTGTCTGTGTTTATGCCCCTGCCTTACCCAGAGAGGCATTGTACCCAGGCCTCCCAGGCCCTAACTCATTACTGGAGCTAGCCACTGCCTGCTACAAAGCTTTCCTGATGGCCCTCTCCAACAGGCAGCCCGCTGCAGCCAGCAACAGCTGACCCCTGCAGCATCCGCAACCCAGTCCTCCATCCGTCCTGCAGTGCAGCAGTGGGAACCCATTAAGGTCACTTTCTGTCCTGAATGGTGTCCAGGAACAGCAACCCAGGATGGACATCTTGCTCTGAGTTTAGCAGATGATTAATAATAGGTTTGCTGTTGCCTCTGTCAAAAAGCTAAGCAAGGTGAATTACAAAAGTCTATAAGCACATTCATTTTTGTTCTTTTATATACTTAGAGAAACGTCTGGGTATGTACAAGGTATTAACAGCAGCTACCATTGGGAAAAGAACAATGAGGATTCTTTTCTTCTTCTTCCACTTGCCCCGTCCAAGGTTTTCTTTTATCACACTTAGCACGTTTTACTTTTGCAATGATAAAACAATAAACATTATATTTTTAAAATACAAAATACAGGGAGTACCCTCCCACCCGCAGGGTCCTTGTACTCATCAGCGATTACTGCCTCTGGGATCGAACCTCAGCTGGGGATGCCAGTGTGCAAAGTGTCAAGTCACCCTACACAGAAGCATACGAAATGAAAGTTCATTCTTTTTAATTGTTGTTGGGAAATCTTGCTCTTAAATACACTTTTATAAAAAATGGAGGTCAAACTATCAGGCACCAGTGAGAATGTTCAGAGAGAAAAAAAAATTTAATGATGTGATTGCTAAGCAAAGAGCACTCGGTGTCTGAGAAGGACTCTTAGGAGAGGTCGTGCAGTCCCCTCCGTCCCTTTGCCCCTTGCTGCACCTCTCCACCTTCCCCTCCCCAACTCTTCAACCTAGCTACTCTTACCTTGTCTGCACACACACACACACACACACACACACACACACACACACTGTGCCTGCCAGCCAGCGTGATCACGGAATCTTTATTAAAGAGGCCCAAATTACCAGCATTTTACTACACTACTAAAAATAGTAATGCTTGCTTAGCCTGTTTAATAAGCACACCATTTCTAATTTTTCTGCCTGAGTAAACTGAAACATCATTCCAGAAATACATTTTTACTGAAACAAGAAGGCTTACTTTTTTCCTCCTCGTTCATACACTGTTCTCCCTCTTTCCCCTCTCGTCCCCTGTGTCCCCCTCTGCTCCCTGCCCCTACCCATTTCTACATTTCAAACATAAAGGGGAAAGTAACAGTAATTTGGACTTGGCTTTCATGCAAAATGGACCAATTTTTTTAAGTGTTGGTAATTTGTCCTGAAAATGGATATAGGGAGTTGGACTGGAAGAGCTTTGAAGATTGGGGTTTTATGAGTGGAAAATGGGGCCTGAGCATGGGGAACGTGTGCTGCACCCCCACTTGTGCCGGGGACAGTGCGGTATGTGTGATAATCACAGCTAATAGCACCATTATTGCTATTATCACATTATATTATTATTAGTCATCAAAATCAGACAAAGCTTATTAACCCATTTAAATGAACCAAGAGTTTAACGTCGCAGTGACTTCACGGAAAGTACTTGGCACTCTGTCCAAGACATCGTAGCCACAGAGCAGCTGGCCACCCCACTGCCTGCCAGGCTGTGGGAGGACCAGCCAGGGTTTCCCCAGACTGTTCCCTGCCTATCTAGAACTTTCCAGGACACATTGAGATGGATACTTCTCCCCACCCAAACACTGGCATCTTCATGCACGCCCATGCTCACACACACCAGATTTAATAAAGTATATTTCACACACACACACACACAAAAAAAAAAAATCCCACCTGCACAATGTGGCTAAGGATACCTTTTCCATCCCCCAGGCTGGCATTCACCTTGAGTCACTGAGGCTGTTGTGAGGGCAACTCACACAGTTCAGGGTGATGCCTGGCTGCTTCTGAGCTTGCTGTCACCTCCTGAAGTGTCTCTACTCTCCCTAGGTCCAGACACCAGGGTGGGGCCCATGAAATTTACTCCACCCACCTCCCCACCCCCTAGGCTCCTAGAGACTCTCCCAGCTCCTGGGGAAAGTATACCCCCAAGCCAAGGCTGCTGGAGGGATCTGGGAGCAGGGTGGGGCCCAGGTTCTGGTCCTTGGGGTGGCCTCTGTCCCTGGGCTGACCTTCCTTCACAAAAATGCCCAAGTTTGGGCATTGGACCCACCTGCCTGCTTGTTGGGATTTGCTGCCAGCATTTGAAGAGACTCTGGGTGTGACCAATGTATGTGACTTTCTGGAGGGCTGTTGATTCAGACATACAAATTTTTTCTTCATTATCTCTCTGATCTACTCTGGAGGATTTCTGAGCACAGATGCTCTTCTTTGATCCGATCGATCCACATGTACAGCTCACTCCCCTGCCAGGGACACATCTCACTTTGATTCCTTGGGTGCAGGGTACTCCTCAGGCCAAAACATAGGTGCTGTGCTACCTCTTCACCCTCCTTGGGATCAGGAGCCGACACTGGGCTGAGGTGGAATCAGCTTCTCGGAAGCCACCTGAGTCCTGGGCTTCTACCAGGCATATCCATGGTGCCATGAGCAGAAAGCCACAGGAAGACCCCACCGTGTCTGACCCAGCCAACCTCCAAGGACTGAGGGCCAGAGACAGGAAGATCACAGAGGTGCTGGGCTCAAGCTTGGGATTAAAGCACAGCCTAATAGCACCTCCACATAACCGGAGATTCATTTTTCACATCTGTAAAACAAGGATAAATGTGAAAAGATATGTCTGGTGTTTGACACCATGCCTGTGACATAATAGGCTCAAAATAAGCAGGGGCTCTATTTCCTGCCCGCCTTCTCCTCCCTCCATCAAAGTCTAAGGGTGGCATGTCCCAGGCAGGTTGGTCAGTGGCATCCAGTTGTTAGGGCATGATCTCCCAGTCAATAGCCCTTCCCAGCTGATGTTAGGAGAAAAAATGTCTATTGGTAGAGAAATTACAGTCTCATTTAAGGTAATGTAGGAAAGCTCAAGGGTGGAAATGTGAGAAAGCAGAAATCATGGCTAATGGGGGCAGTCTGGGAGGGCTTCTTGTTAGAGGGAACTAGTTCTGAGCCTTGAAGGACAGGCAAGGTTGGGGTGGGTGTGCAGAAGTAAATATGTGTAGGAGCAGAGTCTGACCCAAATAAAGGGGAGCCCTGGGAGATGTAGGGGAGCTTTAAATGCCAGAGGAGAGAGACACAGTCACCTTCAGAGAGGCAGCAAGATTCAAACTTGCCTCCTGGCCAGGTGCGGTGGTATACATCTGTAATCCTAGCACTTGGGAGGCTGAGGCAGAAGGGTCTGCATGAGTTTGAGGCCAGTCTGGGCTACACAGTGAGTTCAAGGCTACTCTGAACTATATAGAAAAACTCTGTACCTAAAAGAACAACAACAACAAAAGTCAGATCTGGCCAAATCACTACTCTGCCTCAGCCCTTCTGATCTCTTAAACTCCAAACTGCCCATTTGAATGGCTAAGGTCCTTGGGATCCCACTCCAGTCTGTCCTGAAACCTCTCACAGACACCCCTAAACTGTAAACTGCAGCTTCACCAGCTCTCAGAACTCCTTTAGCCTTCATCACATCCCTGCCCTCTTGGCCCTGTGCCAGAAGCCCCTTCTTCTTGAAGGACCCTTCTGCCTGGAGCACATGTACAATATGCACACACATACACACATCGCAGCATTTCTACAAGTGAAAATTATGTTGTTTTTTCTGATCATAAGTACTTACTCATTCTTCAAATTCAAATAATTCAGTGAAATATGAGAGCAAAAGTCAAGATCACTTGAACCACTGTTAATATGTCCATGATTATCCTGCCAGATGCCTCAGCACAGACACCTGCAACATGTGCACAATACCATGTGTGTGCCCTCAGTTACATATAGTGTGTTACATATGGATCATATGTTGCTCTAATAGCCATTTTGTTAATTCAATAAAATATCACTCTCATTCCTTCTTATCAACAAACCATTCCTTCCAATGGCTGGATGTATGAATTCATATCAATTCCACCTCTTCTTTCACCAATGAGCCTTTAGGCAACTCCTTGTTTTCTTTTGGCTTCTATAATAACCAGTCCCAATAAACACTGCAACCCAGGTATTTCTGTGTACTTGTCTTTGGCTCCTTAAAATATTTTTGAGAAGCTCCAGGGCCCTAGAAATGCATATAACAAATCTAATCACATAGCCTATAACAAGGCCACATGTATCCACTTTGCCAAACATGGACAAGGGTACCCATTTTCCAGAGCCAGGCCAGAATAGGTTTTGTCAATCATCTTTGTCACCTCAAAGGAGAAGAAAAAAAAGTCTCTCTTCCACTTTGTGCCTAGTTTTATTTCTTTTTAAGCTACAGCTGCTGCCACATATGTAGTTTTCCAACTGGCTTTTCCCACTTGACAATGCCTTCTATCTTTTGCACTTGTTCTTCCAAGGGTCAGGTAAGAGTCTACTTACTTTGCAAGAGGCTCCCAAGGTGCCCCTCCAGGTGCCACAGCTCCTCCCCCCACCAAGAGCAGTCAGTGTGTGCAGAGGTTAGTGTCTCCCCTTGACTGCAGCCAAGCCTCCCATGTAGGCCTGCTGCATGGAAGCCCAGGGAAAGGCAGCGTCCATGCCAAACCCTCTCTGCCCAGGCTGTAATTTCCTGATTAGGCACCGCAGTCACCACCCTTTCTGCACACACTGATTGCTTCCTGCAGTCCTCTCAATCTCTAAGGCTCCCAGGGCTCCCAGGGCCAGCAAACTTCAGGGCCTTAACCAAGCAGTGAGGAGGTGCCAAGCAACTGGCCAACCAGAGCCCATTCGAGCAACTCCTCTCCCTCCTCCCCGTTAGGCTTTGCTCAGTAGGGAATCGTGACTTGACTTTTAAACTTCAAGAAATAACTTTAACAAGAAAGAACAAGTTTGCTATGAGCCAGCAGAGCAGAGGGGTACGTGTGTGGCCTGCATTCAAACATTGACTCTGCCCTTTAGTGCTGATCTTGGCCGTGTCAGCCTCTCTGAATGCCAGCTTCCCCACCTATAAAAAGGGGATAACAATTCTGCAGGAGAGTGTTGCTTGGCATTATAGCAGAGTGGCTAAAGAGCTAGATCACTTGGTTGAAAATTCTATTTCTTGCCCCTTTATTCAACAACTTTGGGTTTATTATATCACCTCTTTCAACCTCAGTTTTGCCAACTGTTTAATGGGAATATGAAAATGCCTGTTTAAGTGATGTTAATGCAACTGAGGTCATATACACAAAATGGAAATGAAAATGCTGGCAAAGCAGAAGGTGGCATTTCCATCGTCAATGAAGAGAACAGGCTATACCTTTGGAGCCCTGGCCTGACCTCAACTTGAGGTCCTCCTCCTCTGGCCCAGCACCAAGCTCTGCAGAGGTCCTTTACCTCAGGCCCTGATCCCAGGAATCAAAGTTGCCCCCAGAAGGGAAAGAGACAGGAGCAATGGCATTCACAGGATACTGGACTGGACTGCAGGTTGGTTTACCTCTGCTGTGAGAACCCCACTGTCCCATTGCCAGCCTACATGGGCCATAACCAGTCCCCAGTTCCCCATTTCAGAACAGGCCTTCCTCTCCCACACCCTGCTTCTATACTTCTTTTTTGAGGCTTCAGTTTCATTTGCAAAAGGTCAGTCACATCTGTTGCCACCACCTTTTGGGACATTGTCACCTAAAGGCCTCTGGTCCAGCTAGGGGCTCAGTGCATGGTTCGTAAAGCCCTTTTAACATTTCCACATTTTAGCCTGGAAGGTCTATGTTACCTAAGGATGGGTGCTGCAGATACAACCCAGGGCCCCATGCATGCTAAGCACATGCTTTACTGCTCAGCCACACCTCCAGATCCCAGGGAGGAGCTTTTATGTAACCTCATTGATATCTTGACTCCATATGGTATAATCTATTAGAAAAGCAACTAAAAGTAATATTTAAATAATTTCAATCAGGGCAGGTGAGGTAGCTCAGTGGACTAAGCACCTGCTTAGGCAAGCACATGGATGAGGTTTGATCCCTGGCACCACATGTTGTGCAGGCCCTGCCCCTAAGCATGCTGAGTCGGCCAAGTGTGGTGGCACATGTCTATAATCCCAGCACTGGAGAGGCTGAAAGCAGGAGGATCACTATGAGTCTGAGCTGTGTAGTGAGACCCTGTACCAAATACATAAAATAATAATAATAATTTCAATCATCATTTACCTTTCCCAGAAAACACCAACAGAGATCCAGTTGTTAGTCCACAGGATGCATGAGGTTTGCCCCTTCTCTCTAGCACAGGTCTTTCAGGCCAGTTTTGTCAGAGCTGCTGTCCAGAAGTCCCAGACATCCAGCTTTTACATCCTCCTCCTGCCCTCCCTTGCCCCAGGTCCTTGTTGGGCAGACTCATCAAGCTACTGGCTTCTCAGCTCTCCCTGCTTCCCCTATTTTCCTGATTCCCCAACATAGAGCAAAACCCAAGAGTTCAGGAAGCAAGAACACCCAGCTCACCCTCCAGTGCCAGTTCTGCGCTGCACCTCACAGGGAAATTACACAAAGCCTTAAAAAAAAACCCAACACAAGGTCGGGGAAGGGGCAGCACAGGACTGATTGGATTCAGAGAAACAATCTTTGGGGAAGGAAGAGTGGGAATATTCATGCATTGATAAATCCTGCTTCATCACATTTATCTTGTTCCCCTATCTTGTGACTAGAATCAGCCACAATCACATCTTCTTTCTGAGCGAGCAGTTTAGGGACTCCAACCATCCCCCAAGAGCTTGCAGAAAATGGAATATGACACCAGGGCCTAGGGCAGAGGCCTGGAATAGGTAGAGACACCACTGAGAGCAAAACCTGACCTGCTTTAAGCCAGGCTGGTTTAGGAACATCCTACATCATCAGCATTTGAGAACATCAGGATGTATGGTTTCCAGTATCTCAGTATTGGGTTTCTAGGAACTATTGGAATAAACAGAAAAACTTGTATTCTCAGTCACTGTCTGCTCTTCCACATTTTAGGGACTGTTCCCCACTGATGGACAATAAGCAGAAGGGGAAAAAAGAGGAGAGGAGGGGGTGAGAAGGGAGGAGAGGGGAGGAAAGAAGTGGGAAGGAGAAGGGAGTGGAAGGGAGGGTAGAGAAGAGAAAGGGAGGGAGGGGGAGGGGAGAAGACTGGTCAATCTCCAAATACCATCAGCCTTAGATTCTAGGTCTTTCCCACAAGAGCCGGGGAAGGGCCTCAGCAAAAACTGAAGACTCAGGGCCAGACTTCCTGCATCCTATGCAGTTTTAAGTATTAGCGAGTAGGCTGGAGAGATGAGCTCTCCACTGAGCACAGCCTTGCTGGACTCCTGGGTTGCAGGCACAGAGGAGGCACTGCTTTTGATAGCCAGGGTGGAGCAAGTAGAGTTGCTTCTACCCCAAGCAACTCATTTGAAGGTTTGGGCCAAGCCTGTTTGAGTTGGTGACAGCCCAAGTGGGAATTCCTATCCCCCAGCATTTGTTCTGCAGGCCAACAGAGCCAAACAGGAATGTTGCTTTGGGACGTTATGCCAAATATGCATTGGTTCTGCTGCCAGTGCTGGGCCAGCCCCATGCACATCACTCCCTTCCAGTGTCTGCTCTCTGTGTACCTTCTTATGACCTTTGAGTTGACTTCCCCGCCCATTTGCCATCCTCTGCTGAGCCTGAGCCCACTGTATCCGGAGGCCCACTCACACTCCCTCTGCAGGTCCATGACCTCTGCTGTGCTCTCAGCTCCAGCCTTTCTTCCCTGCCACCCTGCTGTTGTCCCTCTTAGCTCATGATCAGTACAACCCTTAGAAGTTGTCCCCTGCCAAGATAGAAGGCCAGTCACCAGGAAGCATCAATCGTGAGTTGGCAATGTCTGTTCCACACTTCTACATGTATTCTTCTTGATCTTCGTAGATGGTTGGCTTTATCATCCCATTCCTCAGAGAAAATACCTGAGGCTTCAAAAGACCAAACACAGCTGGTTGTGGTGGCACATGCCAGTAGTCCTGGCACTTGGCAGACTGAGGCAGAAGGACTAACACCAGTTCAAGACAGCCCTGTCTCAAAAAAAAAAAAAAAAAGACCAGACACTTTGCCCAAAATCATCCTATTAAGGAATTCATGGTACTTTCTTCCTTGCCCACCAGAGCAAATTTTAAAATCTTCTATTCACTTCTGGATGTCCAAGGTAATTTCCAGGGTACCCAGTGGGAAAAGGTAGGTGTGGTTTAATGTTCCCAGAGCTCTGTGGCATCCCTAAGGTGGGCATTTGACAGTATCTGCTTTACTCCCGTGCATGAACTGGTGCCATTGTCTTCGCCCTACCTGCCCTCTACCTGGGATGCTCTTATCAGAATACCTTGGAAGCTCATTAGGCAGGCACAAGGTCCTGAGTCTACCCTTTCCCGGGGTGTGGGGGAGGACTGACACCCCAGACACTGGCAGTCCTGCCCTCTGAGAGCCCTCCATCATGGCAGCATGTCTCACACTTAAGAGCAATTGTTTGGAAATGTTTTCACCACTCTGCTGTTGCCCAGACAGTGTGAACAGTAGCAAATGGAAATGACTCAGATATCTTACAAGAAAGGTGCACTCTGTATTCAAACCATTGTCACCTCCTCAGAGAAAATGTCTGGATCACTGACTCTCCTACGTAACTCTGAGTTGGACTCTCCTCCTCTGCCCTGCCCTGCCCTGCCCTGCCCTGCCCTCCCCTCCCCTCCCCTCCCCTCCCCCCGCCTCGCCTCGCCTTGCCTCTCCCAAGTATTTTTTGCTGATCTAACTCCTCATTGTATGCCTGAGGCCTTTCTTTACCCAGCTATGGGTACCAGTCCCCCTCCCAAGCTCTACCCAGAATCCATCTCTTTTTCCATCTGAGGTGACATGACTAAGGTGACAGGCCTCAGCCTATAGCCAGCAGTGGGAACAGAGCAGGCACTGCCAGGGGGCTGAGCTCACTAGTCTGGAGCAAGGGGTGCCAGGTGCTCTGCTCCACTGGGACCGTCAGTGGGCTCTATTGTGGCTGGGCCAAAGTGATTTCAGGGCCTTGGCAGCTCTGGTGCTCATTTGGCCATTAGAATAATGGAGAAAATGGCCTTTAAGTGAAGACTCCTAACTAGCCACAGGAGGGAAACAGTCTAAGGCACCTATTGCTGCTGCTGCTACTGCTGCTGCTGCTGCTGCTGCTGCTGCTGCTGCTGCTGCTGCTGCTGCTGCTGCTACTGCTCTGGAACCAAGCTAGAACCACTGTGGTCCCTGGATGTGGCACCTGGCCAGGCCTTAACCCTCTTCCCCCCCTCCCAATTCCCCTGCTGTGTCACGGGGTTACCTGGGGAACCAGCCTTCATGGTTATTTACCCAGTGCAAACCCCCAAAGACAAGGAAGCACCAAGATCACGGCAACTCTAGAGAGGCCAGCTCCAAATTCCTGTGTTTAATAGAAACTATTAGAGCCTGCAAGGCCCCCAGACCCTGGGCGCCCCCACACTTGCCCATTTATTTCTCATGCATCTTTTCTACAGACTCAGATTTCTTCTCCTGGGCCAAGTCTTTGAGCATCAGGTCCAACACATTCATGGTCTTATGGTACAGCTCTTGAAGCCTGGAAAGCAGAAAAGGAAGACAGGGAGTCTGAGGATGGGGTGGGCTTCATGCCCCCTTAGCTGGAACCTTTCACATACTTGCAGCTCTACATTCACCACACTTGGCAAGTGTGGAGTCAGGGACAAACAAGGACTTCAGAACCAGGCCAGGTGGGCTGGATTCCAGGTCTTCCAACATGCCCAGGCCCTCCTACAGTAAGTTATTTCACTGCATTCAACAGGTTGGAGAGCAACTATTGACCTGTAAGAGCAGGAACTGTGTGGGGGTCCCCAGATAATAACTTGCCCACTTGAGCTAAAAGTACGCATTCCCTGACCCCTTCTTTTTAGTGTCTCCAGTCTCTGAAGCCCTCTCGGGTCTTTCATTGAGAACCCAGGTGAGCTATGTCCTTGCTCCACAGCCCACAGGCTCCCTCATTCCCAGAGACACTCTGCTGGGTTTTTACCTTCCAGCTTAGTAATGGTCATTTATAATCCCAGCTAGTTACCTTGAGCACAAACCCTGGGCTGGGCCAGGCTCAGTGCTTCACATAGATTGTCACTTAATCAGCCTGCCACCTCCTTGTGTGACAGGTGGGAAAGGGACAGAGATTTGCACAAGGCCACACAGGACAGTAGTAGGAGAATAAGGCCCAAAGTCTCAGCTTCATTCTTTCCTCCCAGTACAGTTTCTCTACCCCCTAGAGAGTGAGGAAGGGCCTGGAAGGTCAAATGAGCCAACATCTGACAAAGTCACTCAGGGATAGGGAAGGGAAGGGGGTACAGATTCCTGCGAGCCACAGTGTCTCCATTTGGCAGCACACATGGAACCCCTCACCATCACCTCAAAGGCCTTGGTCCACCCACCTATTCCCTGTACCAGTCAACAACCCCTCACCCTACTGGCATCCTCAATGTAGCCCAAACTCAAGGCAGCCCTGGGAACCAGGGAATGTTGGGATAGGGACTAACTGTTTGACAGTGGCATCCTGTTTGTCCAAAATGGACAAGTATACGTCGATGAAGAGCAGACTGGTGCCAAAATCACCCAAGACCATGGGCCGAGTGTCCACCGGGGCATTCTGGAACTTCTCTATCAAGTCACTGAGAGTCTTTCCAACAGTGTCAGTTTTCTAGAGAGGTGAATAAAGAGAAAGCAATGACAGAAAGGTGACAACTAAGTCACACAGAGATCTGGGAACCCTCCAAAAGAGACAGCAGGCAGAATCCTGTACCTAACCCCAGGGTGAGCCTTAAGCCTAGCCACAAGGTCATCCTGACCCCTTTGAGCTGGGCCTCTTGTGGATGAGGTAGCCTCATAAGCCACCATCACTGATGGAGGTCAGAGACACACAAAGTAACCAGTGAGAGTTCCAGTGTGACCTAGGGTGGCCTCCCCAGCTCTGGAGAGCCTTTGGGCACAATCTAGATAGACAGATGTCTTCACCCCCAGAGAAGAGGCTGAAGAGGAACATAATAATAAAGAGCCCCCAAAGGCATCCAAAGCTGGGCCAAAAGCACTTAGGCAGAAAAGTAAGCCAGGAGCCCAGCATACACAATTGTCATGCTTAGAAGAAAACCACCTATACGCTCACTCTTGCTCTGTTTTGTTATTTTTGTTTTGTTTTGCTTTGTTGGGTTTGTTTCTGTTTTTACTTTTGTTTTCTGGTATGGGGAATCAAACTCAGGACTTTATGCTTGCCAAGAGGTGCTGCAATGCTGAACTATAACCCTGGCCCTTTGTCTTGACTTTTTAAAGACAAGTTCTTACTATGTAGTTCAGGCTGTCTTTGAACTCACTATGTAGCCCAGACTGGCCTTCAACTCCACAATCCTCCTGCCTCAGCCTCCAGAGTGCTGGGATTATAAGCATTGTACCACCATACCCAGCTTTTCCTATGGTTTTTTAAGTGTGAAAAAACTGAGATTGAGGGGAACCTGAAAAAGCCACTTCTGTTAGCTCTGACTCTGTCCACTGCCTGCCTGTGGGGCCACCTACCTGCATCAGCATCTGCCTGTTGACCTCCTCCTGTTGTCGCTTCAGGATCATCTGCTTCTTCTCCTCCAAGCGCTTCTCCAGTATCTGGTCTTGCTCAAATTTCTTGATGGAGACCTAGTCATCAGTGGAGGGGCAGGCTCTTGATATGTACTCTCCCCTCTCCTGCCTCACCTTGCCCTACCACTTAGGCCCTCAGCAGGAGGGCATGCCCCATACAGAACCAGCCCCCAACTCAAGCTGCTGCAGCATCTTAGCAAGCCCTATGATGAAGGTCTCATCAGCCACCATCATAAAGCAAGACAAACGCATGCACTCAGGAAGGGCTCACCTCACCACATCCACTCCACTTCCAGAGGGAGACACCTCTCTGGGTTCTTCATGACATCTGGTCCTCACCACCACCTGCCATATCTGACCTGATTCCCTCTCCCTGCAAGCATGGCCTTACCTCGGTTGGCATGATTATCACACCCACGAACACGCTGAGGAAGATGAAGGAGGCAATCAAGATGAAAATGATGGTGAATGCTCGGCTCACAATAAAATTGTGCTTTTCCAGCTGCATCTGTATATTTGTCCAGCCTTCAACCTGGTCAGGCGGAGCAGGGTATCCTGAGTGCCAAGGCCTAACCAAGTAGAACCCTACCTCACCTATGCTAGGGAAGCCCCAGCCCCATGAGGATCAGACTGTCTCCGCCTCTGCATCAGCCTTTCGATATCTCCTATCTGATGGCCTGGAAATGCATGGCAGTACTGGGTGGGGGCCAACTTACCCTGGGGTCTCTCCTCTTAAAGCCTCCCGTTTTCTCTGAAAGGACACTGCCTCTTGCCAAACCCACCTTTGAAAAAAGTTTACTTTTTTTTTTTTTTTTTTTTTTGAGACAGTGTCTCCCTATGTAGTCTCTTTTAGAGTCCAACAGAGCCTAGACTTGAGTCTGTACCATGCTCATTCTGAGCAATTTGGTATACTCTGTATCTAAAAAGGTAATATAATGTGGATTTCATTTTTAATTTTATCCACATTGACAAGTTTTATGACCCTGTGGCACATGTGAGAATGGTCTAGAGATTAGAGAGGAAGGTGAGTGCTCACCCGGCAAGCACAAGGACCTGAGTTCAATACCCAGTACCAAAAAAATAAATAAATAAAGAGGAAGGTGAATCCCTCTCCAGGCCACCAGCCTCTGACTAGTACTAGGACACCAACATCCAAATTCCCAGGATCCAATTAAGTACTTGAACATGGGAAAGGCCCCACATGAGGCCTAGCCTGCCCACAAGTTCATACCACCCAGGAAGTCCCTTCTGAAGATCCCTGCCTTCACTACTGTTCCCAAACACCGTACCGTGGCCAAGCTGAAGAGGGTGAAGAAAATTGTATCGAGGCTCCCCCAGGTCATGTCGTCCCTCTCTAGAACTCCAAACAGGTAGAAGCCCAAGATAGCGAAGATGTACAACAGGATGAAGAAGAGGATGAGCACAGAGGCCACAGTGTAGACTATCTGCCTCTCCGCAGTGAGGAGTGTCTGTGAGGCAGGGAGATGGCACCTGAGTCCGGGCACCTGGCTGGGTGGGCTCAGAGCACAGCTGTCCTGAGCATCTGGTGCCATGTCTGGCACTTGTTACATTAACAGTCAGTTGAATGAACCAATGAAGTGCATCAGAACTATATCCAGAGAGAGGGTTACACCACTCAACAATGGTTTACCACTGTCTGGCATCCATCCTCAGCTACCATGGGCAGCTGGACCACACCATCTCAGGTCTGGATGGCATCCTTATTATCATCACTAAGCACTGTGGCTCCTGTGGGTCACCCCAGATGTCTTGTCCTTGCTTATCAGAGAAGGTCCTGAGTGCTCCTTGCCCCAGTGCAGGAAGAGCACAGGAGCTACCCTGAGAGTACAAACAGAGAGGGCAGGAGAACAACGGCTCCCCAATTTCTTCCAGGCCCAACCTTCACAGCAGTCTTGTGATCTCTATCTTCCCTCATTACATAGACAATTAGCCTGTCTCCCTCTATGTCACCTAGTCCAAGGGAGCACAGTGCATGGCTCCTCATTCATTCTCTCTGCCCTGGAAGCCGACTTGGGCTTGAGGCTGCATTCTCCTACCTAGAATGTTTTCACAGGCATACCTTCAGGGTAGGTAGGGATTACTAGGATGAAGGGTCAGAGGCTCAGAGGAGCAAACTGCTTTAGTCAGAGTTATACTCCAAAACAATGGCAGAGCTGAGACTAATTCCCAAGCCCTTTGCCCCATCACCAAGCACTAATGACCCTGGATATAATGATGCTTTCCTAGCCAAGCACTGAGGAAGCAGATACTTGGGTCTATTCACAAGATGGTACAATCTGAACATGTTGGGGTACTCCAGGAGGCAGGACAACCCCAAAATACCAGGCCGTCCTGTATGTGGACTGCTGCCAACAGGGGTGAGTGTGTGTTCATGATGCCTTCATTGGCCTAGGGGAAGAAAATCAATCAATCTCTTTTCAGATTAATTCCAAAAGTTGAGATGGAAAAAAGGGTGTCTTTCTCTCCCCCCTCCCATAATTTTATTGAGAAACAAATAGCAATGAGACAGTTTCAAACCAAATTGGTAGGACAGTTTCAATAATTAACACATTGCATACATTCTTCCTAGTGGTTAATTGCTGTACAAGATGCAGACATGATATCCTATTTACAAACACTATTAGAATAAATCCCTCTATTCATTAAGAGAATGTAACTATATATCTATTCTAATCATTTTGAAAACACAGATACAAAATGGACATTCATCTGTATCCCCTTTTTTTATTTAGTTCCTTTATTTGAATATTACAGGTGTGTTAACTCAGCAAAATATTCTAAAAGAGTCCAGTAGTCCATAAAAGTATTGGGTCTTCTGCTTGACTGGCAATGTCAGAAATTGTTGATCTGAGTCCCCTACTGCTCAACATAACACCATGGCTTTACTTCTTATACTTTGTTTTTATACTTTTCTGCTGGATGGTTAAGACCAAGATAAAGCAAGACCTATGCAACAAGAGTTGTAGTTTTTGGGTCTGATAAGGTCAGTGAAATCCCCTCAGGATTTATCCTGAGATCCTGTACCTTGGATTGTAGATCCTTTGTCAGTGTCAGCCATGTGGATGAGTCACGGCCATTGTGCTCTCTGTGAAAGCCTGAGAGAATGTTTTCTCTCCATGTGACTCTCCTTAGGCACACTCTACATCATCGATCACTTTCCTCTTTGGCCCCATAATCTCCTTGATCAGAAAATTTGGGACACTTCTGAGTTACATGATGTTATAGTACAGGTTCTCATATGTCCTGAGTCTTAATTGACCTTGGAAGGCTAGGGCCAAAATGTTGGCTTTCCTTGCGGCCCTCCTTTTTTTTTTTTTTTTTTTTTTTGCAGGACCAGGAATTGAACTCAGGCCCTTGTGCTTGCCAGGGAAGCGCTTATTCCACTGAGCCATCTCCCCAGCCCCAAGGGTGTCTTTCTCTCTATGTTAGACAAGGATAAAATTTCTCTCCAAAGGACTCAAGCAGTAAAGCCCCCGTGAGAAAAGCTGCACTGGGATACAGTCCGCACTTCAGGTCTGCACAGCAAAAGTATAAGTCAAGGTAAGAGCCTGAAGCACATACAGAAAGAAGTGGGGAAGGGTAGGCTGGGACTTTAGGCCAGCTCACGGGGGTCAGTGCTACCTGAGGTAAGAGCCAAGAGCCTCCAGAGTGTCAGTGGGAGAGAGGTCACACTCCTGCAGGACCCTGAGAGATGTTCACGGTCCTCCCAGCACATCAAGGCAGCCTCCATCAGTGCACAGCTCAGAAAGATGCAGAAATCCAGCTCCAGGAATGACCCTCCAGAGTGCTTTTCCCTTTTCTACCCTGGCCCCAAGTAGATGCCTAGTTCTTTTTTTTTTTTTTTTTTTCTATTTTAAGACAGGGCCTACAGGGTCTCACTGCATAGATCAGACTCATAGTGATCCTCCTGTTTACAGCCTCCCAAGTGCTGGAATTACAGTCGCGCCCCTCCATGCTCAGTCAGTCTCAATCACAGTCTCAATGCACCCCTGGGGGCAGGGCTGGAACAGCAGGCCTGGGGATCAAACTCCTGGCCCCTGTGTCTGCCTAAAAGGTGTTTTAATCTGCTGAGCTATTTGGCTGGCCCCTAGATGCCTAGTTCTGAATTCTCAAATATTTTGAAGAAATTCCCAGTACTTAGCTCAGCTCCCTTGGCCTCTCCTTTTCCACCCTGGAACATTCTGGGAATGGAAAAGGACCTCTAAACATGCCAAGGGGCCAAGGTCAGGTCTTTGAGGAAGCCCTCCTAAGCAGCTTCTACAGAAAGTGATGGGGCCCCAGGAGGAAGAGGCAGAGAGAGAGGAGATGGAGACAGGAGGAGGCAGGGAGACAGGGGGCACTGTTGTTCACAGGCCAGCATTGCAGACGGTGGCCAGGCTGAACACAGATGACCAGGAGCAGTGTGGGCCCTAGGTGCCCAGCCCCTAGGTGCGCAGCTATCAGAACTTCTCTATATGAAAAACAAGGTACTATTTCTTTGTAGAGCAGGCTTATTGCTACTAGTGGAAGGCAGGGTGTCATTTTCATGAATCAAGGGTCAAGAACCAATGTACTAGGATGCTAGCTCTGGGCACTGACATTGGAGCTCTGTTACAGCTCCTTTAGGCTTCAGTGGACATATATCAGCACAGAGTTGTTAGGCCCCATTTTCGGCAGCTCTAGTTTCCCTTGTCCAGCAAGCAAGGCCAGTACACCAAGGCCACATAGTCTAGGGTCACTTCTGCACTCCTGAAGATCCAGGAGCTCATATCCCAAATGCTACAGACAGCCACAGCCAGGACAGCTGAAGATCCCCAGGGAACCACTTTGGGATACAAGGTTCTGTTTAATGACAACAAACTCTGAGACCAAACCTGGGGCACAAGTTTGTGCTTATATTGCATCCGCTTGCTCACAGCTCTCTGTGAGGACCAAGGCTAAACAGAAGCTTGAAGTCACCAAGAAGGCCTGGCTTGCTCTGGGATGTAGCTCTGTGATACCCAAGGTGGGAGGGATGGTCTCTCTTTCAGGCCCTCAGCCCCAGGCACCTCTGGCTTTAGTCTTCTGACCAGGCCCCCACAACACAACCAAGACCGGTGCCCGTGGCAAGCAGTTAGTGTCCCCAGCCTCACAAGGTACCAAGCAGGGTCACTCCCCCTTGCTTCCAAGAGACCAGGATCCTCCCTGCCACCAGTCCTTCCTGCTTTCCTCCTCTTAGAGCTGCTCTGGGCTCCCCCTTCCCTAGGCCAGAGCCCACTGCCCCTCTCCTCTTCTCACATGACTCCCACAGGTATCCGGTACCTTCCTCCCATGGTGCCCTCTCTCCTGGCCTCTCATAAAAGTTCTTTCTTATCCAAGGGCTCATGCCCATGCAGTCTTCTCCAGAGAGGCTACCAATCTTTCACTCACCTCAGATGGGAGTGTGTGCTCTCTCTTGTCCTTGGAACCCCTCCCTTCATGGGCAAAGTCCCTGCTAGTCCTGTCCTAGAACCTTCTAAGCCAAGACAAGGCTAGTCACTGTGTCCTCAAAAATCCAGAAAGATTTCTGTGTGGGAGCGGTATTTCAGAGCTACCTTAAAGTGAGGGGACTCACTTTGTTCCCACAGAAAGGAGCAGCAGGCTATTAGCCACTGGGAGAAGCAGTGAGTGCCCATGGCTGCCAAAAAGCTGGAGACTTCTGGGCATGCAGTATAAGCGATCTGTACCATCAGATACCAATTACCGTGAAGCAGGAAAAGAAATGTTCAGATGGCCTCTGCCATCAGACACAAATCTCAGCCTTGACATTTAATTGCTGAGTGACCTTAGGCCTCAATTTATTCATGTGTAAAATGAAACCAATAATGACTTTCTTACCATTGTTTTAAGATTGGTTGAGATACTACCAATATAGATCAACTGTCACACAGTAGGACTTACCGACATTAAGACAGCAATCAAGTACTATTTCCTGGGCAGGTGTGGTTTATGGCCTTCCCCCCCCAGCTCCATGGCATTCCCAGGCCACTCACTCTGATGGCTTTGCTATAGGTGATAAACTTGAGGATGCGGATAGATTGTAGGCCTTCGGCAATGTTGAGGTAGCGGAAGTGTTTACCCTTCACCTCACGGAGCACGTAGGGGATGAAGATAATGACGATGATGACCGCATCCAGAAGGTTATAGCTGTCTTTCCAGTAGTTGATAGGGTCCACATAAACCTTCATGAAGAATTCAGAGGTGTAGATGGCCACAAAGACCACCTCTGAGATCTGCAAGAGTGGCAAGGTTTGGAGAGGTCAGACCAAAATGCAGAGCCTTGGAATCCTGCGCCTCCCTGCTGAGGCCACCCAATCAGATGTGGGGAAGGGTAGCCCCTAAACTACTGTTCTGGTTTGAATCCAAAATGTCCCCCCAAAAGGCTTATTGTGTTGAAAGCTTGGCTGCTAGCTGATGGGCTTTGGGGAAGTGACCAAATGACTAGAGCTCAAACTTAATTAAACAGACTAATGCACTGGTGAGTTCATTTGCTGCACAGGCCATGGGGAAGTGTGGCCCAGCTAGAGGAGTCAGGTCATGAAGGGATGCACTTGCAGCATCTGACTTTTACCAGCACCTCCCTTGCAGCTCTCTATCTGAGTAGATCTGCCTTTCTAGGTACTCCCCACCATGATGTTCTGCCTACAGGCTGACAGTAATGGCCCAGGGGACCAGGAACTGGAACCTCTGAAACTGTGTGTCAGAATAAATCTTTCCTCCTTTCCACTGACTTTCTTAGGAATTTTGTTAAGGCTGACTTACACAGTCACTCAGGTGTTCAGAAACGGAAGCAGAGCTCCTGGTACACAGGGGACTCGCAATGTGCGTGACTCCTTTCCCCTTCTGCGTCTTTCCCACCTGTTTCTCCAAATCTGGGGCAAAGCTTGAACCCAGGCTGACTGAAGGAAAGGCCATGCAGGCCCAGTCAAGGTTCAACATGCTCAGCAACGTAAATATAAGGATTCCCGAGCAAAGATCCCAGGAGGTTTCTGGCTACCCTAGATATACAAATGTTTTGGAATATACATGAAATATGTAAATATCATCATAATTAATTTAATCATGCATATTTAAATCAGTTAACGAAAGTTATCTGTTTCTGAAAACTATTCTGCTCATTATTTCACTTTTACACTCTTTGAACAAATTTTCTTCAAATTCTTCTCACCCATGTATACAACTCCAATAGCTTTCTTGTTACCAACAGGCCCTTTTTGAGGCAATAAGATTTTCATCATCTAATTTTTTTCAGTGTTTATCTTTTTATTAGTACATTTGTACATTACATAATGATCTCACTCCTTGTAGGGAGCTGGTCCATGTACAGAGCAGATCTTGGTTCTGTGACCACCTCTTTCCCTTTCCCTCTCCTTCATGTCTTGATCCCCTTCCCTTTTGCAAAAAGGTCTAGCTCCCTGTTTCATGTTAGCTTTTACTTTGCTACTTATGTTCTGAATTTCTCAAAAAGGAGCTACTCTTGCCCACATCTTGCCCCACATCACAGAAACCATGTACATTTAAGTTTGTGTGTCTGATTTACTTCCCTTAACATTATGGCCTCAAGGTGCATCCACTTCCCCACAGATAGCTCAAGCCGATCCTTCCTTGTGGCAGAGTAGTCTTCATTGTGTACAAATGCCACATTTCCTTTAACCACTCATCTGTTGAAGGCCTATAGGCTGCTATCAACATGTAGCTATTATAAATTGTGCTAATATAAATACAGGCATGTGGGGCCAGCAAGATAGCTCAGTGGGGCCAGCGAGATGACTCAGTGGTCTAAAGTGCCTGCTTAGGCAAACTTAGGCAGGCCCAGGGGACCATGGTTTGATCCCCAGCACCACATACCACACCAGCTCCACCCTCAGGGTGGCCTGAGCCAACCAAGAAATAAATAAATAAAGGCATGCATGTATCAATGTAGCATGACATCTTCAATATTTTCAGGAAGATATCTAGAAAAGGAATAGCTGGGTCAAATGGAATCTAGTTTCAATTTTTTGAAGACTCTCCATACTGATTTCCATAGTGGCTATACTAGTTTACTAACAATATAGAAGTATTCTCTTCCCCTGACACACAGCCACTCCAGCATCCCTTATTATTTGATTTCTTTATGACAGACATTCTTTGGGGATAAGGTAGAATCAGGGCAGAAGGGATAACTCAGTGGAATAAGTGCTTGCCAAGCAAGCACAAGGTCATGAGTTACATTCCTGGTCCCACCAAATTAAAAAAAAAAGATGGAATCAGAGTATTGTTTTAATTTGCATTTCTCTAATTGTCAGTGATGTTGAGCATTTCCTTTTTTAATTTTAATTTTATTGAGAAACAAATATGAATGAGACAGTTTCAAAGCTGATTAATAGGATAGTTTCAATAATCAATACATTGTACATTGTTATTTTCGTAGTGGTTATCCATAGTACAAGAAGCAGACAGGATATCCTGTCCAAACACTATTAGTACACCTCTTTCTTCTCATTGAATTAAGCGAAAGTAGCTGTATATCTATCCTAACCATTTTGTATACATAAATACAAAATGATCTTTCCTTTGTATCCCCTTTTTTTTGTTTAGTCCTGTCAGAGGTGGGTATTCTATTGGCATCTAAATACTATAGGTGTTTGAATTCAGCAAAACAATCCAACACTGTTTAGCAGTCTATAATATTAGTGGGTTATCCTCAAAAATTATTGACTTGAGCCTTTTATAGCTCATGGTATTAATATGGTTTTACTTTATATACCTCACTTTTATACTTTTCTGCTGGAAGGTTAAACCCAAGATAAAGTAAGACCTATATAACAAGAAACGTAACTTTTGTATCTGATAAGGTCAGTCAAGTACCCTCAGGATTTATCCTGTAGCCCTGTATTGCACTTTGTAGAACCTTTGTCAGTGTCAGCCATGAGGATGAGTCACGGCCATTGCTTGACCAATTTGCTCTCTGTGTGTTGATTTTGTATTCTGCTACAATTCTGAATTTGACTAGGTATTCTAGAAGTCTTTTGGGGAAATTTTTGGGATCTTCTATACAGAAGATCATGTCATCTTCAAATAATGAAAATTTGAGGAGTGAGTAGAGGTTTGGTTAGGTCTCCTAATCCGCCGCCATCCGCGATCGAGCATCTCCCCCCACGGCAATGGGCAAGTTCATGAAACCGGGGAAAGTGGTGCTGGTCCTTGCAGGACACTACGCCCGACGCAAAGCCGTCATCGTGAAGAACATTGACGACGGCTCCTCTGACCGCCCCTACAGCCATGCCCTGGTGGCCGGGATTGACCACTACCCCCGCAAAGTGACAGCCACCATGGGCAAGAAGAAAATCGCCAAGAGGTCGAAGATCAAGTCCTTTGTGAAGGTGTATAACTACAACCACCTCATGCCCACAAGGTACTCCGTGGACATCCCCCTGGACAAGACCGTGGTCAACAAGGACGTCTTCAGGGACCCAGCCCTCAAGCGCAAGGCCCGCGGGAGGCGAAGGTCAAGTTCCAGGAGAGATACAAGACAGGTAAGAACAAGTGGTTCTTCCAGAAGCTATGGTTTTAGGTATTTTTTGTTTCTATCATTAAAAAAATAAAATAAGAAAAGAAAATTTGACTTCTCCCTTTCTTATACATTTCTTTTTTATTTTTCTTGCCTAATCGATCTTGCTAATATTTCACAGAACTAGCAAGAATGGACATCCTTTCTTGCTACTAATTTTATTTTATTTTATGTATTTGGCACAGGGTCTCACTACACAGCTCAGACTCATAGTGATCCTCCTGTTTTCAGCCTCCCCAGTGCTGGGATTATAGGCATGCACCGCCACACCCGGTCTCAATGGCCAGCTCAGTGTGCCCAGGGTCAGGGCTGACATGGCATGTGGTGCAGGGGATCAAACCCCAGGCTCTGTGCTTGCCTAAGCAGGTGCTACTAATTTTAGAGGAAAAACTAGTCTTCCCCCATTTATGGTAAAATGTTGGCAATAGGTTTATCATAAATGGCTTTTTATCACATTGAGATAAGGTTGTTAGTGTCTATTTTCTCTGATGTTTTTATAAAGGAAGGATGTTGACTTTGTCAAAGGCTTTATCTGCATTTATTAGGCTTATCATGTGATTTTTGTTCTTGCTTCTGTTTATTTGACTGATTTGTGCATGTTCAACCATCCTTGCATTCCTGGAATGAAACCTACATGGCATGATTCATCGATGATTCATTGCATTCTACTTGCCAAATCTTGTTAAGGAATTTTATGTCTCTATTTATTAAAGAGATTGATCTATAGTTCACTTTTCTGTTTGGATCCCTGCCAGGTTTTGGAATCAGGTTACAGGTATCTTTCAGGCATGACCTTGGAGTACTCCTTCCCTCTCAATTTCACTATAAATTTGAGGAGTACTGGAGTTAGAAATTCCATTTTATAGAATTAAGCAGTGAAACTGTCCAGACCTAAGCTTTTCTTGGTAGATTTATTACTGCTTCAATTTGATTAACTGTTATTGTTCAAGGTTTTTAATCTTCTTGGTTCAATTTTGGTAATTCATATGTATCTAGGAATCTATAGATTTCTTCTGAAATCTCAAATTTGTTGGTATACCAGCTGAGAATTTTTTTTAAATTTTGTCAGTACCCATTGTGATTTCATGTTTTTCATTTCTAACTGCATTGATTTGGAATTCTCTCTCTCCCTCCTTTTCTCTCTCTCCCTCCCTCCCTCCCTCCTTTCCTCTCTCTCCATCCTTTTCTCTCTCCCTCCCTTTCTCTCTCTCCCTCCCTCTCTCTCTTTCTCCCTCCCTCCCTCCACTGTTTGTGGAGTTGTTTGTTTGTTTGTTTTGTTAGATGAGCTATATATTTCATGTGTGTATCATGTATAAATTTCACTGGATTCTGTTTCTTGATCCATTCTCTCAGTTTGTCTCTTTTGATTAGAGAATTGAGATCATTTACCTTGAGAGTTAATCCTGGCAGGTATTGACCTATTTGTATCATTGCCTTATTTTGCTATTGTTTATTGCCTATTTTTCTCTTCTACTTCACTGCTCAGCCTACCTAGTATATTTATTCTATTAGGTCTTTTTGCCATGGTTAGCTTCACTGTCTCTTTCTAGGGTATTCTTGAGAAATTTTTTGGAGTGATGGTTTGGTGGTCTTGCTTTATTTTGTTTTATTTGTTGATTTTTTGTTTTTGAGACAGAATCTCATGGTGTAGTCCAGGCAGGCCTTGAACTCATAGTGATACTCCTGCCTCATCCTCTTGAGTGTTAGAACTACCACAACTGGCATGAATTTTTCTAGGTGGTCTTTATCATCAAAATATTTTATTTCTTCATCATTTTTTTTTTGAGACAGAGTCTTTCCATGTAGCTCAGGCTTCCTTCCTAATGTGTAGTAGGGACAGTTTGACCTGCAGACTCATGGTGACTATTGCTTATTCCAGAGGCCTCCACAGAGAAATGTACCAGTGGAATGGAGCCATAGATGCAGTGGACTGCAGTGGCGGGTGAGTTATTTGGGTTCAGACATCTCCCACAAGAGGTCAATTGGTCAGTAGTCACCTTGGAGAGAGGCCAGCTTGGAATTCAGAGCAGTTTCATGCTAGTTCCATCACTGTCAGGGGAGTTGGAATTGAGTTCAAGTTGGGCAGGAAATCACAGAGCTATGTTCAAGTTGGCAAGAGGTACATGGAGTGTTGCAAGCTGAACAAACTGGATTCCAGTCTCACAACCAGACCAGGCTGAAGATTAGTGGAGCTCCAGGTGGAGTCTGGCTGGGATTGTCCACTACCCCTCCATAAATTTATGGCTGTCTTGCTGAGATTAATGAACACAGATGTGGGGTCTGTCTGCCCATTCTGTTTACCAGTGATAAAGTGAACTTTTTCTTCTTCCTTTTATTTTGTTTTGATATGTTTTCTTTTATTCTTGACTATTTGTTCTTGTTTTTATATGAGTGTGAACATTATTTCTAGGGTTTTTTGTTATTATTGTTCTGTTTATTCTAGTATGTATTTCTTCCCTCTCTCTCTCCTGTCTTGGTCGTGAGTTTTTGAAAGTTTACATGATCTTCCCTTATCTTCTAGACTTGCTTCTAATCTCTTCTTCTATTTTGCTATTTTTTCCCATCTAAACCCTTTTAAATTTTCTCCCCTAAGGGTCAAATTGCCATATTGAGAGCATATTTACAATATACAGCTTTCTGGTTTGTTTTAGGTTTAATAATACAACCACAAATATAGTTCATACAAGTAAAGGTGAGAAATTAAATGTTACCATGGTTTGTCATTTTTCTAGTCTGTGTTTGACACTATTGTTATTGCTGATTGTACTACTTCAGCAGAAGTGACATAATTATTTTAATCAGTTGTTCTTCCTGATACGCCAAGACTTAAATTGCTTAAGGATCATAAATAATAGTATAGGCCAGTGCCAAAGAAGTGAGGACTAGGCCAAACAGCAACTTCTCATCCCCCATAAATTAAAACAGTAAGATCTTGCAATAGACTCAGAACTCAAAAGCCAGCTACACTTAGAAGACATCTCTCAGAAGCAGTCATTTCCTAAGTGTTTTAAATACTAGCAATAGGGCCGGGGAGATGGCTCAGTGGAATAAGTGCTTCCCTGGCAAGTGCAAGGGCCTGAGTTCAATCCCCGGTTCCATAAATAAATAAATAAATAAATACTAGCAATAAAGCTACCTGCCAAAAGCAATATACAAACATCAACACAGGAATTAAACTTTTTTAACATATCAATACTTGATGGAAAATACCTGTTTCATGTTATGTCTAAGATGTTTGATATTCAGACAGTGAGGTTAAGCTCAACTGCCTAAGTTGCAGAGTAATAATAATAAGCTTCTTTTCTGGAGGGTTAACAACCTAAGTTTGCAGACCAAAAATTAGAGAAAAAGAAGAGCTGCAAGGACAGTCAACATTTTGAGCCTAGCCTTTCAAGGTCAGCGAGGACTCAGGACATAGGAGAACCTATACTGTAACATCCTGTAACTCAGTTGTGTCCCAAATTTTCTGATCAAGGAGACATGGGGCCACAGAGGAAAGTGATCAGTGATGTAGAGTGTGCCTAAGGAGTCACATGGAGATAAAACATTCTCTCAGGCTTTCACAGAGAGCAAATTGGTCAAGCAATGGCCATGACTCATCCACATGGCTGACACTAATAAAGGATCTACAAACTGCAGTACAAGGTTTCAGGATAAACCCTGAGGGGATTATACTGACCTTATCAGATACAAAAGTTACATTTCTTATTATATAGGTCTTGCTTTATCTTAGTCTTAAACCATCCAGCAGACAAGTATAAAAATGAAGTAAAGCCATATTAATATGCTGAGCTGTAAAAGGCTCAAGTCAACAACTTCTGACATTGCCAGTCCTATGGAAAATCCACTACTATTATGGACTACTGGACTATATTGGAACATTTTGCTGAATTACACATCTACAATATTTAAATGGCAATGGAATACCCATCTCTGACAAAACTAAACAAAAAAGAGGATACAAATGAATTACCATTTTGCATCTGTATATTCAAAATAGTTAGGCTAGATATACAGCTACTTTCTCTTAATTCAATGAGAAGAAAGATTTGTTCTAATAGTGTTTGAGGACAGGATATCATGCCTGCATCTTGTACAATGAATAACCACTAAGACAATAATTGCAATGTATTAATTATTGAAACTGTCCTACTAATTGGTTTTGAAACTGTCTCATTGCTATTTTTTTCTCAATAAAATTATTTTTTAAAAAAGGAATTAAACTTTTAAAAAATTGAAAATATGAAGACACTTGCAAGATGCAACCCCAGATTGTCAGCTCACCAAATGCAAACCCAGGGCACAATCACTACCTACAATCTCTAAAGTAACAGCAGGCTTCTGCTGCTGCTCCTTCCTTTTTACTCTTGCTGGTCCGCTCTGCTCCATTCCCATGAACATTGCCCTCTTCCATGTGCAACTCTGCCTTGGAGCCAGCTGATTGTGGACTGAAACCTCCACAAATTGTGAGCTAAATAAACTTTTCCTTCCTTAAAAAATGTGGTAACAACAGAAAAACAAAAGCAAATCAATGAGGCTCTAGAAAAAATTCAAATCAGAAATTTCTCACATAACTAGAGATGGTGAGCATTATGAAAGACATGGTTGGTGACTCTAGAACAGATACAGATTTTAAAAAATAGAGGAGCTTAAGAAATGATGGAAACCATGAACAATCAACATAGAAAAGAGATGGAATCCATGAAACAAATTTAAACAGATATCCAGGAATTAAAAATACTGTTGAAAGGGTAAGCTTCAGAATAAGCCAATGTGAGAACATGATATTAGATATAGAAAATAAAACTGTGGCTAGCAACCACAAGAAGAAAGGGAATTTCTTAGAAATTGCAGGGGACCGGGGCCGGGAGATGGCTCAGTAGAATAAGCGCTTGCCTGGCAAGTGCAAGGGCCTGAGTTCAATCCCCGGTTCCGCCAAAAAAAGAAAAAGAAAGAAAGAAAGAAAAATAGTATGATATTTAGGGGCTGGGGAGATGGCTCAGTGGAATAAGCGCTTCCCTGGCAAGCACAAGGGCCTGAGTTCAATCCCCGGTTCCGCCAAAAAAAGAAAAAGAAAGAAAGAAAGAAAAATAGTATGATATTTAGGGGCTGGGGAGATGGCTCAGTGGAATAAGCGCTTCCCTGGCAAGCACAAGGGCCTGAGTTCAATCCCCGGATCTGGGAAAAAAAAAAATCGCAGGGGACCATGAAAAACAATCCAACAGCTGCTAGATGATGCAAAGATGAATAAGATAAGATTGATCAGAGTAAATGAGAAAGCAGGAGATAAAACAACATTTAAAAATGTGTTCACAGGCATAATGACAGAAGTTACCAAGCAGGAAAAAAATTGACATATAGAGAAGTGAAGTATGTAGAATTTCAATTAGTTATGCTCTAAAAAAATCTACACTAAGGCATATAATAGTCAAGATTCCAGGAATTCAATACAATAACTAAATATTAAAAGCTGTTAAAGAGCACTGGGGAGATAGCTCAGTGTCCTAAGCACCTGCCTGGCAAGTGCAATGATCTGAGCTTAATCCTCAGTACCACTTGCTGTACCAGCTCTGGAACCCCAAGCATTGCTGTGCCAGCCACCGAAACTGGGTGTGGTGGCACATGCTTACAATCCCAGTGCTGGGGAGGCTGAGACAGGAGGATCACTATGAGTATGAGCTGCATAGCTAGACCCTGTACTAAATACATAAAAAGCTTTTTTAAAAAATAAGTAAATATGCCTGGCAAGC
>NW_004524624.1:4435268-4437482 GCF_000260255.1 Octodon degus
AAAAAAAAAAAAGTAAATAAATAAAAGTTGTTGAAGGAAAAGCAACAAAATAACACATCAGAATCACAGTACTCTCAACACAAACTAAAGTCAAAGAGTCTGGAGTGAAGTATTTCAAATTCTAAAAGAAAACAACCTCCAAGCTGGGTATGGCGGCACACAGCTACAATCCCAGAATTCAGGAGGATGAGGTGGGATGATTGCCATGGCATGCAGGCCACCCTGGCCTGCACAGTGAGTTCAGGACCAGCATGAACTTCATAGTGAGACCCTGTCTCAAAACAAAGAAAGCAAAGCAAAACAACCAACAACTGAGCTGAGATACCCTGCAAAACTCTTTCAAAATTGAGAAAGAAATAAGACACTACCACAATAAAGAATACCTGAAGAAATTAATTCGTGACCACCAAACCAGAATCCCAAAGTATTCTGAACAATATTATAGAAAGAGATGATGAGGACTCCGACTCCATGAACCCCAATAGAATGAATTCACCAGGCAAGGCAAGCAATTACATGGAGGCAGAGGAAAAAGGGAACTAATAACAGGAAGATAATAAGATGAGGATAAGTCAACACATATCAGTTACAACTGAATAGTAATGTAAATAGTCTCCATTCACCAATGAGAAAAAAAAAACAGATTGGCAGGATGGATCAAGAACTAAGATCTTACAGCATGCTGCATACAAGAAACACAGTTAACTAAAAATGAGATTTGTAGCTTGAAAGGTAAATAATAGAAAACAATGTGACAGGAACCCAGAAAGAAACAGGGATAGCTATGCTATTTACAGACAAAGTGGATTTCAAGGCAAGACTGATCAGAAGAAACAAAAAGGTCACTACATACTTGCTAAGGGAACAATACAAGTTGAAGATAACAATCATAAACATATATGCACCAAATACCAGTGCATAAGTGCCTTATGTTTACCAGCATATGTTTACCAGCATAAGTGCCTGCCTGGCAAGTGCAAGGTCCTGAGATTGGTCCCCAGTACCAAGACAAAATAAAACTGGAGTCCTCAGTATCACAAATAGATACCTCAGTGTCACAAATAGATCAACAGGACAAAAAAATCAACAAGAAGAAATCAGAACACAACCAAACTTACAAATGACTACTTAGTAGACGTCTACAGCATGTTTAATCCAACAATGTCAGAACACATATTCCTCTTTGCTACACATGGCACATTTTCCAAAATAAACCACATATTAATTAGATCATAAAACATACTTAAGTAAATGCAAAGAATTTTATTTTATCCCATGCATATTAGGAGACCACGGTGCAATAAAACTGGAAATCAATGGCAAAAGAAATCACCAAAACTTTATAAAACAAGTAGATATTAAATAAAATTCTCCTGAACAACCAATGTGACACAGAGTAAACTAAAGAAAAATTATATGATTTCTACATTTAAAAGATAAGGCCAAAGCAACATATTAGAATTTACAGGGCACAATGAAGGGAGTCCTATGAAAGAAGTATATAGCACTGAATTCCCACATGAAAATAATACATAAACACATTGTGTTCAAAAGCACGTGGGACATTCTCCACCAAAGATCACATATTAGCTCATAGAGATGGTTAATTAAATACAAAGAAGTTGAAATTATCCCATGGACATTACCAGATCATAATCCAATAAAACTGACCATCAGTAACGAAATCACAAATACTACATAAACACATGGAAATTAAATAACACACTTCTGAACAACCAATGGGACGTGGATGAAATTAAAGAAGAAATTACAAGGTGGTCCATGCCAGTAATCCTGCATCCAGGAAGCTACGGTAGGAGGATTACTGTGAGTTTGAGGAAAGTTTGGGCTACATAAGTTAGTGAAGGTCACTTTGTACTTCATAGTGAGACACTGTCTCAAAAAGTGATATTAGACAATTTTTACAATTAAACAATAATGCCAGTAAAACATACTGGAACTTATGGGATGCAATGATAGTAGTCTTTTTTTTTCAAAATTTAATTAATAAACAGATAGCAATGAGACAGTTTCAAATCAAATCGGAAGTACAGTTTCAACAAATAATACACTGCTTATATTCTTCTTAGTGGTTAATTGCTGTACAAGATGCAGACTTGAGATCCTATTTACAAACACCATTAGAACAAATCATTCTATTCATTAAGAGAATGCAACTATATATCTATCCTAACCACTTTGAATACACAGATA
>NW_004524624.1:4438160-4447029 GCF_000260255.1 Octodon degus
CTGAGGAGAGAGTTCAGCAGCATAAGCAGCCACCTGGCAAGTGCAAGGCACCAAATTCCATCCCCAGTACCACAAAAATAAATAAATAATTTTTTAATCCATGCAATTAGGAATGAAAGGGCAAAATCACAACAGACTGCAGAAATCTAGGTAAAAACATATTCTGAAAGGAAAACACAAAAGAAATGGGATGATTTCAAAATACATATGAATTGCCAAAGCCAAATCAAGAAGATCTAAAAATACTAAATAGCATAATATCAATAAAGTTAAACAACCAATTAAAAAAATATCTACCAACAAAAAAAATCCCAGACCCTGACAGAGTCAATGCTGAATTCTACAAGAACTTAAAGGAGATTTAATGCCACTGCTCCTTCAACTCTTTAATGATACTAGAAGGGAAGCAATACTCCTAAACTCATTCCTGGAAGCAAGTATTTCACTGATATTAAGATCAGTGAAAGATTCAACCAATAAAAGAACTACAGGCCAACCTTCTTAATGAACACAGATGCAAAAATCCTCAATAAGATACTGGCAAACACAATGCAGCAAGTCATTGAGAAGGTTATTTATCATGACCAAATAGGCTTCATCCCAGGGATATAGGCATGGTTCAACATATGCAAATCAATAAATACAATATGCCACATTAAGGGCTGGTCAGATAGCTCAGCGGATTAAAGCACGTGCTTAGGCAGAACACAGTGGCCCAGGTTCGATCCTCAGCATGCTATGCCGGCGATTGAGACTGGGCATAGGCGTGGTGGTTTATCCCTGTAATCCCAGAGCTTGGGAGACTGAAAACAGAAAAATCACTACAAGTCTAATCTACATAGTGAGACCCTGTAGACCCCATCCTAAATACATTTAAAATAAAAAATGCCACCTTAACAGAAGCAAGGACAAAAACTACATCTCAATAGACACAGTGAAAGCATTTGACTTAGTCCAACACCTGTTCATGATAAAAAATCTTACAGATAATTAGAATAGAAAATCTTATTTTTTTTTTTTGTACTGAGAATTGAACTCAGGACCTTGAACCACTGAACTATATCCCCTACCCAGAAAATCTTTATCTCAACCTGATGAAAGCCATCTATGACAAACCCACAGCAGTATACTTAATAGTCATAAACTGAAGTCTTTCACTCTAAAATCAGGCACAAGACAAGGTTGTCCACTATTTCTACTCTGGTTTAGTATAGCTCTGGAAGTATTAGCCAAACCAATCTGAGAAGAGAAACAAATAAAAGGAATAAGGATAGGAATGAGAAAAATGAAATTACCATTTTTTGTGCATGACACGATATTCTACATAAAACCATTAAAGGGGGCTGGGAAGATGGCTCAGCAGACTATGCACTTCCCTGGCAAGCGCAAGGGCCCGAGTTCAATCCCCAGTTCCACAAAATAAATAAATAAATAAATAAATAAATAAAACCATTAAAGTTCCCATAGAGACTCCAAGAATTAATACCTAAACTCAGTATTATAGCAGGATACAATGTCAATACTCAAAAATCAATTGCATTCCTGTGCACAAATAACAGACTCAATGAGTGAGAAATTAGGAAAACCAAATGTTTCACAGTAGCATCAAGATAAATGAAATACTTAGGAATCAATCTGATGAAGGAAGTAAAAGATTTTTATGTTGAAAACTACAGTATTACTCTGAGAAAGCAGATGAAAGAGTACATCAGAAAAGAGAAAGATATCTCTTATCTTGAATAGGCAGAACCAAAAGTTAAAATAGACATACTTCCAAAATTGTTGTACAGATTTAAGGCAATCCCAATCAGAATTTCAATAGAACTAGAGAAAACCATGCTAAAATTCATACAGAACCAGAAGAGACCTTGAATAGCAAAAGCAATTCTGGGCAACAAAGGCAGGGCAGGGGGTATCACAATCTTCCATCTGAAGTTATACAACAAAGCTACCATGATAAACACAGCATGGTACTGGGGGAAAAAAGCACAAGGAACAATGGAACTGAATGGAAGATGCATAAACATCTCTAAGCATACTCAGTTACTTTATCTTTCACAAAGAATGAAACAACCTCACTGGAAAAAAAAAAAGATAGCCTCTCTAATAAGTGGTTTTGGGAAACTTGACAAAAATTGAAGCTAGACCCAGATCTCTCACCACGCACTAAGCTAAACTTCAAATGGACCAAAGATATAACATTAAAACAGAAACACTTAATCTTCTGGAATACAGAATAGGTAAATCTCTGAAAGACATATGTGTAGGCAAAGTCTTTATGAACAAACTATGACTGTACAGGAAGTATTAGAGAGAATTTCCAGTGATTTTTCTCAGTGGCATAGTGCCTGTCTGGCAAGCATGAGGTCCTGAGTTTGATTCCCTTTATTGGAAGGAGGGAAGGAAGAAAGGAAGGAAAGAGGGAAAGAAAGAAAGAAAGAAAGAAAGAAAGAAAGAAAGAAAGAAAGAAAGAAAGAAAGAAAGAAAGAAAGAAAGAAAGAAAGAAAGAAAGAAGGAAAGGGGACAACACACTTAGGCCCCCCTTCCGTCCCTCTCACACAGAAGCTTTCTTTCCCCTAATAAATATTCTGCTCTTAAACAAAGAAAGAAAGAAAGAAAGAAAGAAAGAAAGAAAGAAAGAAAGAAAGAAAGAAAGGGAAAAGAAAGGAAAGGAAAGGAAAGGAAAGGAAAGGAAAGGAAAGGAAAGGAAAGGAAAGGAAAGGAAAGGAAAGGAAAGGAAAGGATCAACAACTGGGATCACATCATATTAACAAGGTTTTGCACAGCAAAGGAAACCACAAACCAAGTGAGACAACCCACAGATTGGGGGAAAAAAAATACATGAGCTACTCTTTAAAAAGACAAAGAACTAATATCTAGAACATTTAAAGAACTCAAGAAAAATCAAACCTCCCAAACTGAAAGGCCAATCCAAAAATTGGCACCTGAAATTAATAGGCATTTCTCAGATGAAAAATACAAACAGCAAATAAATATATGAAATAATGCTCAAAATCTCTGGTTATTGGAGAAAAACAAATTAAAACAATAATGAGATTCCATCCCACTCCAGAAAGAATGGAAATCAGCCAATAACAAATGCTGGCAAGTCTGTGGGAGAAAGGAACATTTTTCCATTGCTGGTAGGAATGTAAACTGGTACAACCATTATGTAAGTCAAGTGTAGAAATTCCTCAGAAGTCTATAAATAGAGGTTCCATTTGTCCCAGCCATTTCTCTCCCAAGTATCTTTCCAAAAGTTAAAAGCATCATACCACGATGATACATGCACACTCATATTTATAGCAGCATGATTTATAATAGTTAGATCTTAGAAAGAGCCTATATGCCCATGAACAGATGAATAAAGAAAATATGGTATTTATATGCAATGGAGAATTACTTTGCCATAAAGGACAAACTTTAGTCATTTGTAGGAAATTGAATGAACCTCAAGACTATAAGTTAAGTGAAATAAATCAGACCCACTTTTTTTGTTTTGTTTTTTGTTTGTTTGTTTGTTTGCGGAACTGGGGATTGAACTCAGGCCCTTGCGCTTGACAGGGAAGTGCTTATTCCACTGAGCCATCTCCCTGGCCCTCACACATGTTTAAATATTTCATTGTTTTTCTTGTGTGAGAAAGCCATAGGGCAAGCAGGGAGCATAATGGATGATAGCTATCTTGAGGGATGAAGAACATGTTCAAGTGGGAAGGTAAACAAAGGATGGAGAAGTATAAAGGGAAAGGCAAAACAGAGAAAAGAAGAAAACTATGGAAACAAAGATTTAGTAAACAGGGAGAGTAAGAAGGATTGAAGAGATGGGTGGGGAGTGAGAATAAAAGGAAAAGGCTTGACAAAGTAACAACTGTTTTTTCTTAATTTTCTCTATTTTGCTTACCTATTCTAATTGCTTCCTTGTTTCTGCTAGTTTAGGGTCTAGTTTAATCTTCTTTTTTCAAGTTCCTTCATGTGTATAGTTAGGTTACTGATTAGAGATATTTATTTCTTTATTTATTTACTTGCTTACTTACTATTTTGGAGACAGGGTCTGTAATGCTTTGTGTCTTGATGTCCCGCAAAACCTTGTGCTGTTTTAGATGAGGGTTTTTTAGGACTGGCTGAATCTAGATTATGTGATGGGCTCATGACCCAGTGCTAGGATTAAGGGTGCTAGGCTTAAGAATGGGTGATCATTCAATCAGTCTGCTGACTGGATGGGCACCATTGAATCCCAGTACAATACAAACACAATACAAAATAAGGGCCAGAAAGAGGATTGTCTTTTCCCATTGTTGTTTTTGCTATTCTCTGCCACCATGAAGAGTTGCCCCTCTGTCATGTGCCAACCTGTCTTGGAGCCAGTGAATTATGGACTGAAATCCCTACAAACTGAGCTAAATAAACTTTCCTCCTTTAACTTTTGGTGTTAGGTATTTTGTCTCATCAATGAGAAAATTAACTAAGACAAAATTTGGTAGCAGGAGTGGTGTCATTGCTGCAAGCATTTCTAACTGTGTGGTTCAGGAGCTTTTGGAACTGGCTTGTGGGAAGAGTTTTAAAATGTTTGGAGATGCCAGATGAAAAAGTACAGCTGGAATGCCTTAGGCTGTACTGTATAGGAGAGTCCCAGAAGTCCAGAAGGCTGATACAAATCCTGTAGGTAAAAAACAAGCTCAAGAAGTTTCTGCTGGGAAGGACACTAATTATTAGACTCCCATCCATGTGTATTATGGCTTGGCAGAAAGTTTGTCTCAATTTTGCTCATGCCCAGAGACTTTGCCTGAGACTAAGATTAAGTAAGGGGGTTGGCTAATTAATTTGTTGTAGTTATTAGTTTGGCTTGCTTTAGTTAGATTTTTTTTTTTTTTTCTGGAACCAGGGATTGAACTCAGGTCCTTCCGCTTGCCAGGGAAGAACTTATTCCACTGAGCCATCTCCCCCACCTGAATTTTTTTTTTTTTTAACCAGGGATTGAACTCAAAACCTTTCATTTGGCAGGGAAGGGCTTATTCTACTGAGCCATCTCCCCAGCCCTGGTTTGATTTAGTTTGGTTTTTTGAGACAGCACCTTGGTGTGTAGTTCAAGCTGGTCCTGAACTCACTATGTAGCCCAGTCTGGCCTTGAACCCACAGTGATACTCCTGCCTTAGCCTCCAGAGTGCTGGGATTATATGCATGCACCACCTTGCCCATTTAATTAATGTTGTAGGAAAAATTTCAAGGCAAGCCAATGTTGAGGCAGTGGTATTTCTACTGTCAGGAGCTTTTAGCCAGATCTTTGTTGAGAATTGAGAGCAAAGAGCCCAGTAGAATGGCTTAAAAAGTTTTTGAGTTTATCTAGAAAGCAAGAGTCAGCAAAAGCATGGACTACAAAGATAGGATAGAAATTTTGATTGCTGAGAAGGAACAATACAATGGAAAAGATGGCCTGAGGGCATCACAAGGACCAGCAGGATTCCTCCTTTTGCAGCCTCAAAATTGCAAAAGTAAAAGACCTTGCTTTGAAAATAGAGCCTTAGAGAACTATGTTCCAGAATGGCAGTGGCCTACAGAATTTGTTTCTCAGAATTGGATTCAGAGTGTTCAGTGATCCAGGCACTCAACTCCTACATCCAAGACAGAAGGAAGCCTGGCTACCTCACCAGCTTGCAGCAGACCCTGGCATCATCCACATGGCACTGGTTTTAGGTGCATAGAAGAGATGGGGGTGGTCAGAAAGGCTTCCACCCAGATTAAAGAAGGCCTGGGAGGCCAGGCAGTGTAGCTCTGAGAGGGCAGTGTGTGAAGTGGGGAGTGCGAAAGCAAAGGTGCATGTAGACACCAGAAGCTTAGCAAAGCCTGGAACATGGGTTGTCTGAGGACTGCAAAGAGGGAGCACAGAAGGCTCAAGAGAAGCCTTGCCACAGGAGTGAAGCCACCCAAGCTCTTTAGAGTTCACATGTTAGAACAGATTACTTCGGATACTATATATGGAACTATAGGACCAAATGTGTGCTCTACTGGATTTTGAACTTGCTTTGATACCATTCCCTTTTACCCCCTTATTTGTACCTTTTGCAATGGTAATTTTTATATTGTGCTAGCAAATGTCAGAAATGTGGAACTTTCTTTTCATTAGTACAGGGACTCACAGCTAAGAGTTTGCCTTAAATCTCAAAGGAGACTTTGGACTTAGACTTTTCTTTTTCCAGTACCAGGGATTGAACTCAGGACCTTGCACTTGCCAGGCAAGTGCTTATTCCACTGCATTATCTCCCCAGCCCTTGGACTTAGACTTTTCATCAATGGTGAAACTATTAGCATTTGGGCAACTCTTAGAAATGGACTAAGGGCCAGCCAAATAGCTCGGCGGATTAAAACGCCTGCAAGCAGACACAGGGGCTGGTTCCATCCCTGGAGCCTGCTGTGCCAGCCCTGCCCTCAGAGCATGCTGAGACAGCAATTGAGACTGGGCGTGGTGGCCACTCCCTGTAATCCCAGCTCTTGGGAGGCTATAAACAGTCAAATCACTATGAGTCCAATCTAGTAGTGAGACCCTGAACACCCTCTCCCCCCACCAAAAAAAAAAAAAAAAGAAAAGAAATGGACTAAATTCCTTTTGTGGAAGTCTTCAGGAGTCAAGGGCAGAATGTAATGGTTTGTATCTAGATGCCCCTCCAAAGTCTCACGCTGTTCTAGATGGGGCTTTTCAGAACTGGCTGAATCTAGATTGTGTGACTGATTCATGATGCAGTGCTAGAATTAAGTATGCTGGAGGTGCTCTGTGGTGCAATGGATAGTGCGTTGGACTTCTAAGTATGCTGGGATTAAGGGCAGGAGATTGCTTGATCAATCCACTGACTGGATGGGCACCATCATAATCCCAGTATAATACAAGTACAATATAAGAGACAGAAAGAGGATTACCTATCTCCCATTGTTGCTTTTTGCTGTCCTCTGCCGCCATGAACAGTTGCCCCTCTGCCATGTGACAACCTGCCTTGGAGCCAGTGAATTATGGACTAAAACCCCTACAAACTGAGCTAAATAAACTTTCCTCCTTTAACTTTGGGTGTTGTGTATTTTTGTCTCAGCAATGAGAAAAGTAACTAAGACAGTATCTCACTTTGTACTTTAGAACGGCTTTGAACTCTGTAACTAAGACTGACCTCAAAGTCACAGTGATCCTCCAACCTCAGCCTCCCAAGTACTGGGATTACAGAAGTGCACCATCATGCCTGGCTAGATCCTCCTTCTCTAATGTACAAATTTCAAAATATGAATGTCCCTGTCAGGACTACTTCCACAGCATCCTATAAATTTTGTTACATAGTATTTTATTTTCATTTATCTTACTTTCTAATTCTCTTGTGCTTTCTTCTTGGACCTACTTGTTTAAAAGTATATTAATTTCCACAAATTTAGCAAATGTTCATCTTTCCTTCTGGTTTTGATCCTTAATTTCATTTTACTGTTGTCAGATTTTTTTATAGTTTCAATGTTTTTAAAAATGTATCTGAATTTATTTTATAGTTTAACCAGTGGTCTATCCTGGATAGAGGTCCATAAATATTAGAGAAAAGCTGTTTGTCTTCTCAGTGAGTTGACCTGTTATGGTTTGTGTCTAGTTGTCCCCACAAAGCCTCAAGCCGTCATGGGGCAGACTTCTAAACATTGTGATTAATTCATGATCCAGTGCTGGGATGATGGATGTAGTGCTGCTGGGATTATGGGTGTAAATGCTTCTGGGATTATGGGTGTAAATGCTGCTGGGATTATGGGTGTGAGTGCTTCTGGGATTGTGGGTGTAAATGCTGCTGGGATTATGGGTGTGAGTGCTGCTGGGATTATGGGTGTAAATGCTGCTAGGATTATGAGTGTGACTGCTATAGCTGGCCTGGAGCAAACAGCCTGAATGCAACATAAGAAAGGCAGACTTGCTCTCTGCAGCTTTTGTTGTCACTACTCCTCCATCTCATCTTGCTCTTGCTGTTTTGCTGCTGCTCTGCCTTGGAGCCAGCTGAGTGTGAACTGAAGCTTCCACTAACTGTGAGCTAAATAAACCTTTCCTTCCTTAATTTTGGGTGTTGGGTATTTTGTCAACAATGAGAGAAGAGTGAGGCATGACCCTTCTGTTAGTGTAACATGTCCTTGATCTTTTGTGTATTTGGTACTGGGTCTCACTAGAAGCTGGACTCGTAGTGATCCTCCTGTTTTCAACCTCGCCAGTGCTGGGATTACAGGTGTGTGCCACCACGCCTGGTCTCAGTGGCCTGCTCAGCACATACAGGGGTGGGGCCTGGGTAGTATGTAGTGTCAGGAATCAAACACTGGTTCCTGCTTAGTCTGCTGAGCTATCTTGCCAGCCTTCCAGCCCTCTTCTAGCTTTTGTATCATGGCTTCAATCTTCCTCTTGTACTCCTTTTTTTTGGTACCAGAGTTGAACTCAGGACCTTGCTCTTGTCAGGCAGGTGCTTATGCCTCTGAGCTATTTCCCTGGCCCTCTGGTCCCAGCTTTAAGATCTTATTAAGATCTCAAATAAGGCTGTTTATTTGTTTGTTTTGAGGCAGTGTCTCACCATGTAGTTCAGGCTGGCCTTGAGCTCACTGTGTACTCTTAGTTGGACTGAAACTCATGACATTCATTTCTCAGCCTCTCAAAGGTCTAAAATAAGTTTCTTTTCTTTTTTTTTTTTTTTTTCTTCAGATTTTTATTCAAAGATAATTCAAGAAAGACATGTTTTGGCCATCTCTCCAGCCCCAAGAGTCATATTTGAATGTTGTATATATTTTCTGTTTTTTAAAAATTTTATTTTATTTATTTTTTAAAGATTTATTTACTTGTACAGGGTCTTACTCTGCAGTTGGGACTCATGGTGATCCTCCT
>NW_004524624.1:4447129-4451081 GCF_000260255.1 Octodon degus
TTTTTTTTTTCTTCAGAACTGGGGATTGAACTCAGGCCCTTGCACTTGCCAGGGAAGTGCTTATTCCACTGAGCCATCTCCCTGGCCCAATAAGTTTCTTGTAGACAGAATGTACTTGCTTTGTCTTTTTATTGAAGAGTTCAACCCACTTACACTTAATTAGTGATAATTTTGCTTTGTTTCTATATGCCATATTTTTTCTCTCCAATTCCTCCATTACTGCTCTTTGGGGAGGTGGTTGTATGTTTTGGGGGGTGGTTGCACTGGGAATCAAACTCAGAGACTCACATTTGCTAGTCAGGCACTGTGCCTACTAAGCTACATCCCTGGCCCTGCTCTTTGCATTTAAATTTACCTATTTGGAGAGTGTCATTTTTATTCCTTCTGATTTTCTTGCTGTAGAGGCTGGAGTTGTTCTTTGTTTCTACAATACTGGATATTGAACCCAGGGATTTTACACTGAGCTAAAGTCCCAGCCACTGATACTCCTTTTTTTTTTTTTTTTTTTTTTTTTTTTTTTTTTTTGCAGTACCAGGGATTCAGGACACTTGCGCTTGCCAGGCAGGCACTTATTCTACTGAGCTATCTCCCCGGCCCCTTTATTTTGAAACAGAATCTTGCTAAGTCACTAAGTTGCCCAGATGGGGCTCAAACTTGTAATTCTCTCACTTCAGCTTCCCAGAGTGTGAGGATTACACATATGCACCACCATGCCTCGCTAGTTGTGGTTACTTCTCAGTGGTGACCTTTGCAATTATAATTAAACTGTTAAACAGTCTATCCTTAAATTAATACACTCTAGTTTCACTAATTATAACAATTCTGCTGCCATACAGCTTCATCTCTCCCTTTATGTTTTGTCGTCATGAGCCTCAACCTTATACATCAAATGCTTATAATGTATACATTAGTATTTTAAATCATATAAAAATTACAAATGAAATATGCAATATTGGCTTGAATGTTTTCCTTTATCAGTATTATTTCTTCATATGGTTTCAAGTTACCACCTTCATTTCCACCTAACACTACCATTAGCATTTCTTTTACTGTGGGTCTGATAGCAGCAACTGCTATAATTCTGTTTATTTGAATTGTCTGAATTTCTTGCCTTTGACCTGAAATCTGTTATGTCCTTAAGCTCTTGTTTCTTTAAGTGAGAAATGGTACTTGAGCATCACATCGCAGGCACTAAGAATGCATAATTTCTGGCTTGGTTAATGTTCTAGATCATTCCGTGGACAAAATAAAATACCTTAGTTTATGCTGCTGCTTCCAATACAAATGTGGAACTATGGGATTTTAACTTTGAAAATCTGCTTCTCCTTTCTTCCATGAGCATCATGGTTCTCAAGAACATAGGAAACAGAGATAAACTATCTTGGGCTTGGAATGTAGCTCCAGTCCTAAGAGTGCTTGGTTAGCATACCTGAGGCCCTGAGTTCCAGCGCCAGCACTAAGGTGGTGGAGAAGGAAGGAACAATTGCATAATTATCAAAGTACTCATGTGCTTTATCTTAAATTACCCATATAGAAGTCCCAAAATAATATTACTAATAGTTTCATTACTAAAAATGGTTTAGGGCCAGGGGGATAGCTTAGTGAAATAAGTGCTTGCGTGGCAAGTGCAAGATCTTGAGTTTGATCCCTGGTACCACCAATAAAAAAAGTTTTAAGATTTTTGCATTGGGCCAGGGTTGTAGCTCAGCAGCTCAGCGCCTGCCTGACAAGTGTGAAGTCCTGGTGGAGTTCAATTCCCAGTGGGGGGTGGGGGACATTGGCATTGACTTTCCCCATTGTCTTTCATTTTTAGTCATACCATAATATCTCCATTGTCAGCAGATATAGTCATATTTTTCCTTGTTACACCACAATTAGCATTACTTTTACAAACTATTATGCATTTAATGTTCATCACCAAAAGCATTAATATTGATGTTTCTCTAGTCATTTTGGTTAGCTGCCACCTAATTATTAGATTGCTAAGGAAGGGACTCATGGGTAAAATATTCCTCAAATATTTGAATGTCAGTGACTGTTTTTGCTCTTTATACTTGAAAGTCAGTTTTGCTAGTTTAAAATTCATGTTCCCACTTTCCTTGCTGAAGAGTATTAACTGTGTTCCTCTGATGTCTTTTGGTAGAAAGCATTGCAACAGTAAAGTGTGGTGATTATTTTCTTCTGCTTGTAATCTAAATTGCCTAGATGTTTAGTTTCCTCTACTCCATTTCCTTTAAAGTCTAACATTATGGGGCCCGCCTGATAGCTCAGGGGCCAACTAGATAGCTCAGTGGACTAAAGTGCCTGCTTAGGCATAGCACAGAAGCCAGGGTTTGATCCCGGTGTGCCGTGCCGGCCCTGCCCCTGGAGTGCGCTGAGATGTTGATTGAGACTGGGCATGGTGGTGTGCGCCTGTAATCCCAGCACTTGGGAGGCAGAACACAGGAGAATCAGTACGAGTCCAATCAATGTAGTGAGACCCTGAAGACCTGGTAGACCCTGTCCTTAATACATAAAAATTATAAGAAGAAGAAGAATAGCCAACATTTTTATTAGGATGTTTTGGTGTTGATATTCCAATATTTTCAGGTACTCAATGTATACTTTCAACATGCAGTTTCATTCTGCCTGCTTTGATCCTTTGCTTTGCTTCAAATCCAGGGCCCTTATTATCAATACACTAGATCTTTTGTTTTTGCCATTAACAGTGTTCACCCTTTTCATCTCTTCTTTTTTTTTTTTTTTTAATGTATTTTGGTACAGGATCTACAGGGTTTCACTACATAGACTGGACTCATAGTGATTCTCCTGTATTCAGTCTCCCAAACTCTGGGATTACAGGCATGCGCCACAATGCCCAGTCTCAATCAACATCTCAATATGCCTAGGAGAAGAGGCCGGCACGGCACAAACCCTGGCTGCTGCACTTGGCCTAAGCAGGCGCTTTAGTCTGCTGAGCTATGAGGGCAGCCCTGATCTCTTCATTTCTTATAATTTTAAAAAAGTCTCCTCCATTTAGTTCTCCATTTAATCTTACATTTATTGTTCCTTTTTTTTTTTTTTTCCGGAACTGGGGATTGAACTCAGGCCCTTGCCAGGGAAGCGCTTAGTCTACTGAGCCATCTCCCTGGCCCCTTTCTTTGATTTCTAATCTTTTTCATGAGATTTATCAGCTCACTTTTGTAGCTTTTAACTTGATTATTTTCTTACATATTTACCTTGTTTATTCACATGCTACAATTGTATCTGTACATGTAATGGGCTTTCATTATCCATAGGGAGAAGGTTCTTCACCTGTTTTCTGTTTTGTTTTTTCTTACAATGAGCTTGTATGGTGGTTCAATCCCCGGTTCCGCAAAAAAAAAAAAAAAAGAATGCATGCAAAATATTTTATTTATTATTCATTTGGTACAGAATCTTGCTACACAGCTCAGACTTGTAGTGATCCTCCTGTCCTAGCCTCCCCAGCACTGGGATTATAAATGTGCGCCACCGTCGCTGCCACCACCACCCCATTTCAGTGGCCGGCTTGGTGCAGGGCCGGTATGGCATGTAGCACCAAGGACAGAATCCTGGTCATTGTGCTTGCCAGGCAGGCGCTTAGCCCTCTGAGCTGTCTGCCTGGCCCGAGGGTTCCTGATTCTGTTCCCCTCTAGCTCCTTCAGAGCCTGCTGTGCCCACCCACTGCTAGACGAGGCTGCAACACGCCCAGGGCCCACGGCTGCTCTCCTAGCGGCCCATTGGGCGCTCCAGGAACATGCACTGCCTCCCTCCCCAGACTCTGCTACTGGCTTTCTCGTGGCCCTTATTAACATTTTTCTGTAAATGTTGCCGCAGGCTTATGGTTTTGCCCCCTAGTTGCTCTACTTTTAGGAGAGAATTCAGAGAGACTTAAAAACCGTGTCATCTCAGCTGCTCCTGCCACTACCTGCCTTGTCTTTGGAGTATATTT
>NW_004524624.1:4451583-4458444 GCF_000260255.1 Octodon degus
CAAATGCTTGACATTTTTCATCTTTCCTCCTGTCAGAAAGGTAAATAAAAGGTATGGTTGTCACCTAACAGAGCTGGATTCCCACACAATAAGTATTTTTTTTTTTTTTTTTTTTTTTGGTAGGGACAAGGTTATGTTCCCCCCTTCTGTAAATATAAATTTATATACACTTTTAAATAGCAATGAATGAAATATGCATGACGACCATGGTAGGCCTGTTCCCACTCAGTTCCCTCTCTCTGAGCCTATGAAAAAGAATGGCCACTCCTTTGCAAGCAAAAGAAAAGGATCAGCATCATTTACTTATTCAACAAGTTTTTATTGTACAATTATTACATGCAGACAGCCTAATAGGCACTGGGGACACAATGAACAAAACTAAATATAGTCAGTCTGGTAGGAAAAAATGATAATAATAAATAAACATCAATACAAATGCTATGAACCAACAATTTAAAAAACTGAACACCCTTAAAAAAATGGAACGTAGTCAATTCATGAAAGAAATATAAATGGCTAATACTTTCCCTAAAATATCATGGGGATGCAAAATATTACCATTATTTTTACTTATTACATTAGCAAAGAGTTAAACTTGGTAATATTTTATCCTGGAAAAAGTAGACTAAGGCATTTTCAGAACCCACCAGGAAATCTAAGTTGATCAGCTTCTCTAAAAGACCCCAGAATTACTCATTTCCTCTCTCCCACAGAATCTATCCTAAGATAATACAATCTGAAAGCAGACAGTGACTTTGGCTAGAGGTGTTTCTCCTAGTATTAGTTATAATAGTGAGAACTTAAGACCAATTTAAGTCTAATAAAAAAAACTTATTAAAACTATGGCACATGAATCTCATGAAATGTACATACTGACATGTGTCTATATATCTTTTAATGTTTTGGGAAAATGCTTGATCTAGGAGACAGCAAAACACAAAAGCAATATAAAATACAAAGTTTGCACCTTAAAGTAGTCTCAAGTGTGCAAAAGTGTGTAGAAACAGCTCAGCAGGAAGTATGCTATAACAATAGTAGTCTGTCTGTGGATGCTGAGTTTACAAGTCATTCTTCACCCCATTTTTACATTTATCTGTGCCTTACAAACTTTCTCAAAGAATATTATTTTTCCTATTGTACATAACAAATGAGGGCCAGCCAAATAGCTCAGTGGATTAAAGCACCTGCAAGCAGGCACAGGGGCCAGGGGTTCAATCTCCAGGCCTACCATGCCAGCCCCACCTCCAGGGCACACTGAGATGGCAATTGAGACTGGGCGTGGTGGCACGCGCCTGTAATCCCAGCTCTTGGGAGACTGTAAATAGGCAGATCACTACAAGTCTGATCTAGTAGTGAGACCGTGAACACCCTGTAGACCCTTCCTTAAAATACAAAAAAGAAAAAAAATGAACCCAGTCTCATAAAGGTAAAAATACAAATGTGGCTGGGCATGCTGGTATGTGCTTGTAGTCTCAGCCACTCAGGAGACTGAGGCAGGAGGATTTCTTGAGGCAGTTCAAGACCAGCCTGAGCAACATGGTTATGACCTCACTCCCCATCTCAGCCAAACAACAAAACAACCAGAATTATATACCTTTACAATCCATAAAAACATGATGTATACTTTCACTGTCTGACTTGAGTTAGGATCCATTTTTTTTTCCCCGGGACCAGGGATTGAACTCAGACCCTTGCACTTGCCAGGGAAGCGCTTCTTCTACTGAGCCATCTCCCCACCTCCTAGGATCCATTTTAAAAACTTTCAAATTATTAATACAACATCCATTAGAAAAAGATAGCACTCAATCAAACTAGTCACTCAGAGTGTGGGTCAATAACAGTGTGCCAACCTCACCAACCGGGAAACAAGACTACCAGGGATGTGTCCCTTCATCTGAGTAGTAGATGAGTGTCTGTGGAAGTGTCTGATTCCCTGCCACTATAATACCCTTCACAGGTTTCTTAACAGACAAAATAGAGAATATTTACTTAATTTTCCCAAATTTCTCATGGAGCATATCTGATGCCATATCAAACAGTGAATGATAGTAAACTTCTGCAGAGTCCTTTGGAAAGGCCTGAGACATTCTCCAAATTTTCAATTTTTATTCCTTGCTTTTATCATCCAACTAAAAATTTCCTGCTTAAGGTTTTTGTCTTATTTAATAATCAATTCATAAGACCATAAAAAAGGTATTCAATGAGATTGTGCTAATCATAATTATCCTGAAGAAATGACTCCTTATGACTCTCTTCACAAATGCTTGACATTTTTCATCTTTACTCCTGTCAAAAAGGTAAATAAGAGGCTACAGAGGGGAACCGTGATGGGAATCTCTGCTTTATGAGGTCACTCTTGGACATTCCAGGAGTCATTAGTGTGTATGGCCCCCATTGGGTGCTCCCAACAGCGCTATCCATGGATCCCCTTACCTCAGGAGACTGGGGTCCCTCAGCTCAGCAAGAGGGTCACTGGCACCCAACAATGGTAAAATTCTGGGACAAAATCAGACACTAGAGAAGGGTCAGACAAAGATCCTTCTTTCTTCAAAGTGTCCCATTTGGTAGAAAAAGGCCTTTAATGTGTCAGAAAAGTTAAGGATCACATAAAAGGAAAAAATGAAGTTCTCTAAGGTTTTAAGAATGAGAAAGCACACCCAGGACTAGCATAAGAAATTCCTAGAAGAAAAAGATTATGATGGGCTTGGGGCTAAGACAAAGGAAATAGAAGGGCAGAGAAGGTAACATACGTCTTGCACTGGCTAACTAGAGGCATTAATAAACTATGAACTTTCTAATGGGAGCATAAAGAATGAGCCTGGTGGGTAGGTATTATTTAAATATAAGGGTTATAGGATTGTTGTTCTGTTCAGATCAAGGTTAACAGACCCTCTTCCTTCTAATCCCTGTGGCTTTCAAGGCAAATCAAGACAGAAATCTGCAAAGTTAATATGTTGTATTATTTAGTGATTACATTGATCAATATAAGAAAGTGTGATAATCTCTGCTATCCTTGTTAGTCTCTCCATTCCATGCCTCCTCCCTTGCTCTCCTTGAATATTTTTTTACTACTTCTCAATATCTATCATCCATATTGGTCCTTATTTACCCTTCCAGTTTTGTACAGAGGGAAACAATATTTAAATATGAGCATTCGATTTAGTTCACATAAAATTTGATCTCGGTGCCTCCAATTTCCTACAAATGACTAAAGTTTATCCTTTATAAAAATTCTCCATTGTATATAAACATCATATTTTCTTTATTCAACTATTCCAAAACTGAGCTATGATTAACTGTGCTACTATGAACATGAATGTGAATGTATTACTGTGGTATGATCTATCAACTCTTTTGGGAAGAAACCTAGGAGGAGAACACGTGGGTCAAATGGAACCTCTAGTTTTAGATTTTTGAGGAATCTCCATATTGACTTCCACAGTGGTTATACGAGTGGTCATGCCAGTTTACATTCCCATCAATAATAGGAAAATGCTCCTTTCCCCCACAGCCTTACAAGCATTTGTTATTGGTTGACTTTCATTCTTTATGGATAAGATAGAATCTCATTGATGTTTTCATTTGCTTTTCTTAAATACCAGGGATGTTGAATGTTTTTTTTTTCATTTATTTGTTTTATGACTGTGCTTAGTCATCTAAGAAATGCCTATTCACTTCAAGTGCCCATTTTTGGATTGAGTCTTTAAATTTGGGTAATCTAAGGGGTTTTTTAAGCTCTTTTTTAAAATTGGGAATAGAACTCAGGACCAAATGTTTTCCAGGCAGGTAATATACTACTGAGCAACATTCCCCAGCCCTTGAACTCTTTATATATTCTAGTTATTAGTCATTTGTCTAAAAGTAGTTAGCAAATTTTTTCCAATTCTGAGGCGTTATGATTTGTGTCCAGGTGTCCCCCCAAACCCTCATGCAGTCATGGAGTGGGCTTCTAGAGTTTGTGATTAATTCATGATCCAATGCTGGAATTATGGCTGAGTGCTACTAGGATCATGGATGTGAGTGCTACACCCAGGGACAGCCTGAACGCAGTATAAGGAAGGAAAAGGATCTTGCTCTCAGCCTCAGCCACTGCCACTGCTGTCACTGCTCTTCCTTTTTGCTTGTGCTGTTTTGCTGTTTTCCACTGCCATGAATTGCTACCCTCTGCCATGTGCCACTCTGTCTTGGAGCCAGGCACGTATGGACTAAAACCTCCACAAACTATGAGCTAAATAAACCTTTCCTTCCTTAATTTTGGGTGTCAGGCATTTTGTCCCAGCAATAAGAGAAAAGTAACCAAGATATGAGGCTAGCCTTTCTTCATTTATGGTTTCTTTTGCTGTTCAAAGCTTTTCAGTATGACATGATCCCAATTGTTGATTATTTCTAATATTTCCTGTACAATCAGAGTTTTTTCATAAAGTCTTAGCCTACACATATCTTTCAGAGATTTACCTATTCTGTATTCCAGATTGTTTCTGTTTTAGTATTTTAGATCTTTGATCCACTTAAATTTTAGCTTAGTGCATAGTGAGCATTCTGGGTCTAGCTTCAATTTTTGTCGTTTCCCAGAACCACTTATTAGAGAGGCTATCTTTTTTTCCAATGAGGTCATTTGGCTCTTTGTGAAAAATTAAGGTAACCAAGTGTGCTGAGACATGTTTGTGAATCTTCCATTCAGTTTCATTAAACCTTGTGCCCTTTTTTTGCCAGTACCATGCTGTGTTTATCATGGTAGCTTTGTAATATAACTTTATTGATTTTTTTTTTTTTTGCAGTTCTGTAACTTTATTTCAAAGTTAGTTCTCATCCACATTCACTGTCTGGAGATTTTTTAACATGGTAACAGGTACGTAGGTTACCAAGGCATACAGCTTGTTTGGTGAATCTTCATCATTCCATTTCCTGGACAACTGTACCCAGATTCTATATGGAACATTCCTTATTCCTTTGGGCCAGACAGCTTTGTTAAGCCTGGTGTCGATGCACAAGTCTAGAGTCCCCATCTCCTCTTGGCAAACTTCCGGATCTTCTTAAGTGCCCAAGGGACTTCTTGAAGTCCACTCTGTGGATACGCTTGTGAGTGTTGATTGTGTATTCTCGGGTCACCACTTCATTGATGGCAGAATGGTCCTTCTTCTTCTCACCACCCTTCTTTGCAGGAGCCATTCTGCTGGGCCCAAGATGGAGAGCTCTAATATAACTTTAACGGGAAGATTATGATATCCCCTGTCTTGCCTTTGTTGCCCAGAATTGCTCTTGTTATTCTAGGTCTCTTCTGGTTCCATATGAATTGGATTATTTTCTCTAGTTCTGTGTAGTATGCTATTAGAATTATGACTGGGATTGCATTAAATCTGTACAACAATTTTGGAAATATGTCTATTTTCACTCTATTGGTTCTGCCTATCCAAGATAAGAGATATCTTTCCATTTTCTGCTATTTTTTTCCATCTGTTTTCTCAGAGTAATGTTGTAATTTCCAATGTAAAGGTCTTTTACTTCCTTCATCAGTTGATTCCTAAGTATTTCATTTATCTTGATGCTACTGTGAAACATTTGGTTTTCCTAATTTCTGTCTCATTGAGTCTATTATTTGTGCATGAGAATACAATTGATTTTTGAGAGTCAATTTTGTATCCTTTTGTGGTACTAAGTTTGGTTATTAATTCTAGGAGTCCCTATGGGAGCTTTTAAGGTCTTTTATGTAGCATACAATGTCATCCACAAATAATAATTTCACTTTTTCCTTTCCTATCCTTACTCCTTTTCTCCTCTCAGATTGCTTTGACTAATACTTCCAGAGCTATATAAACCAGATTAGCGATAGTAGACATCTTTGTCTTGTGCCTGATTTTAGAGTGAAAGTTTTCAGTTTTTGACTGTTAAGTATACTGCTGTGGGTTTGTCATAGATGGCTTTCATCAGGTTGAGATAAAGACTTTCTGGGCAGGGGATATAGTTCAGTAGTTCAAGGTCCTGAGTTCAATTCCCAGTACCAAAAAAAAAAAAAAAAAAAGATTTTCTATTCCAATTATCTGTAGGATTTTTATCATGAACAGGTGTTGGACTAAGTCAAATGCTTTCACTGTGTCTATTGAGATGATCGCGTGGTTTTTGTCCTTGCTTCTGTTAATGTGGCATAATGCATTTATTGATTTGCATATGTTGAACCATGCCTACATCCCTGGGGTGAATCCTATTTGGTCATGGTAAATAACCTCAATGACTTGCTGTATTGTGTTTGCCAGTATCTTATTGAGAATTTTTGCATCTGTGTTCATTAAGAAGATTGGCCTGTGGTTCTTTTATTGGTTGGATCTTTCTCTGGTATTGATATCAGTGTAATACTTGCTTCCAGGAATGAGTTTAGGAGTATTGCTTCCCTTTTGATTTCATTAAAGAGTTGAAGGAGCAGTGGCATTAAATCTCTTCCAAGTTCTTATAGAATTCAGCATTGAATCTGTCAGGGTCTGGGATTTTCTTTGTTGATAGTATTTTTTAATTGCTTCAATTTTATTGATATTGTGTCATCTAGTATTTTTAGATCTTGATTCAGCTTTGGAAATTCATATATATCTACAAATCTGGCCACTTATTCTGTTTTCCTCTCAGAGTAGGTACTGATCTAGATTTCTGCAGTCTGTTGTGATTTTGCCCTTTCATTCCTAATTGCATGGATTTGTCTTATTTTTTTATTAAGTAGACTAAGAATTTGTCTATTTTATTTAATCTTTTTTTTCAAAGTTTTATTGATAAACAGATAGCAATGAGACAGTTTCAAATCAAATCAGAAGTACAGTTTCAACAAATAATACACTGCATATATTCTTCTTAGTGGTTAATTGCTGTACAAGATGC
>NW_004524624.1:4459567-4460888 GCF_000260255.1 Octodon degus
TGGTAACCTTGGATCTATCACTTGTCATAACTGGCTGCTGCTTGTCATCTACTCAACATCAGGATTTTAGACAAATGGTACTGATGTCATCTTGAACGTTTCATTTATTTTGACCATGATTTATTTGGAGTGGAGGCATTGTTTTTTAGGGAAAAAAACACGTCATGTAGGTTGTCTAAAAATAAAGTGCATTTTAACTCATTTGAGAAAATGCCTCTTAGTTTAATACATATCTAAACTAAATCCATTGATAGTGTTCATGGAGAAGCTAGAACCTGGTCAGAGACCACTGCTAAAAAGCATAAGACTGTCTGCAAATAACTTCTGCAGTGGAGCTACTTCTGAGACTGGAATATAAGACAAGAATCAAAGTTTTAATTCTGAGTTGCAGAGAATGGAAAGAAACTATGTTCATAGTAGTGCCAACATTTGAAGTGGAGCCTTACATATTTCATCACCTATAATGGAAGTAGTTAGCCCTGGAAGAGATTACCAAAAGAATAAAAAGACTTAACTCAGTTGGAAGCAAAAAAGAAAAAAAAAAGAACCAACCTCGATCCATTTTATTTTCTTAATTTCAATTGCCTTAATTTCAGCTCCGATCTTCATAATTTCCTCCCTCATATGCGTTTCCAGTTCAACTTGATCTTTTTCTAATGCTTGGTGTTCAACATTAGGTTTATTTTACTACATTGTTTCTCTGATGTGAGAATTCAACACTACAAATCTCCCTCATAGGACTATCACTGCATCCCATAAATTCCAGTATTTCACTGGCATTATTGTTTAATTAGAGAGATAATCTCACTATGTAGTATAGACTGACCTTGAATTCACTTATATAGCCCAAGCTATCCTCAAACAGCAATCCTCCTGCCTTAGCTTCCTGAGTGCTGGGATTACAGGTATGGATCACCTTGTAATTTCCTCTTTAATTTTATCTGTGTCCCATTGGTCTTTCAGGAGTGTGTTATTTAATTTCCATGTGTTTATGTAGTGTTTGTGATTTCTTTTGTCATAGATGTTCGCTTTCATTAGATTATGATCTGGTAATATGCATGGGGTAATTTCAGCTCCTTTGCATTTACTTAAGCATGTTCTATGAGCTAATATGTGGTCTATTATAAAGAAAGTGCTATATGCTGTAGAACATAATGTGTAATATTTTATTGTTGGGAGGAACACTCTGTAAATATCCAGAAAATTCATTTGTTCAAAGGTTTGGTTCAGCTCTGATTTGATTATTTTTCTAGTTGATCTATTTCTAGCAATGCATATTGAGATCCTTAATTATAATTGTATTAGTGCTTGTGGGATTTTT
>NW_004524624.1:4463508-4464728 GCF_000260255.1 Octodon degus
TGCCCTGCCTGATGGATTCATTCTATTGTGATTCATGGAATTGTGTCTTCATTGTCTTTTTTTTTTCATTGTGTTTTTCTAGAATGTCCTTCAGAACATTTTGGAGTACTGGCTTCATGGCCATGAATGTTTTCAAGTGTTCCTTATCCTGGAAGTAACTTGTTTCTCTTTCAATTTAGATATTATTTTGCAGGTACATCAATCTAGATTGGAAGTTGTTCTCTTACAGGGCTTGAAATACTTCACTCTAAGTTCTGTTTGACTTACTGGTTTGAGTTGAGAAGTCTGCTATGATTCTGATGAATTTTCCTTTATAGGTGATTTTTTTTCTGTAACACCTTCTATTATTTTGTTCAATCAAATAATTCATTCTATTGTGATTCATGGAATTGTGTCTTGTCTTTTTTTTTTTTCATTGTGTTTTTCTAGAATGTCCTTCAGAACATTTGTGCTGAATTTCTGGACTTTCATATTGTGTTGTTTTTCTGTGATCATAGCTAATTGGATGTTTTTAACTACCTGTATGTCAAATTCTTTTTCATCCTTGCAAAGTTTTCTATTACTTTTGTGAACAGTTTTGTTCTTGTTATTTTTTTTTTCCTGTATTTAGGACAGGGTCTACAGGGTCTCACTATGTAGATTGGATTCGAAGTGATTCTCCTGTTTTCAGCCTCCCAAGGGTTGGGATTACAGGCATGCACCACCATGCCCAGTGTCAATTGCCATCTCAGTGCACCACAGGGGCTGTCCTTGCTCTCTTCTGATTTTTCATTGATTCCAGTTACTCCTATTGTTATTCACTAACCATGTTCATGACAGTTATCATCTATTTAGTTATTTGTATAATTATTGCTTGTTTTTATCTAGAGACCCATTCATCTAGTTTGTTACTTATGAGGCAACTATGTCAGAAAGTTGAGCTAGGTAGCTTTTGATTTCTTCTACCTACCTTGGTGAGCTGGAGGCCTGGAGTTGCATCTTGTTTCTGTGTTTTCTCACTTTCCATTTTTTAGAATTTGTTTTGAATTGATGCTTGTATGGTAAGTAGCTTTATGACTAGAATCTAGATCTCTTTAGGAAATGTCTACTTTTCAGAGTTATCTTCTAATATCTTCTTCTATCTTGGCCTTTTAGCTAAGAGCAAGTATAGAGATGTCTTCTAGGCATAGATAGCTTTTGGGTTTTGAGTCTGCCCCAAGATATCGCTTGTTTTTTTTTTT
>NW_004524624.1:4465608-4467195 GCF_000260255.1 Octodon degus
CCGCTGGAATCATTCCTTTACCGTCTGACATTATTGGTATTAAAACACAATGCTCACATATTAATAAAACCTGCTGGTATTTCTCAGCAAACTTTAAAGAAAAAATTTAAATCAGTATAGGTGTGCATATACATTTGTGTGTATAAACGTGTGCGTGTGTGTGCTATGATGCTGAGAACTAAAGCCAGGGCCTTGCACATGCTAGGCAAGTGCTCTACCACCTACCTACATCAGCAGCCCCTAATAGTAATTTCTGAATGCCAGATTAGAAAAGTACATAGATTGGAGGAGGGAAGAAGTGAAAAGAATTAAGATGTGTTATGTGCATGTACCAATGTCTATGATGAATATAATCATTATGTACTACAAACGTGCTAATAAAAATTTTAAAAGAAAAAGTATATAGACTGATCCACACTATATGATAGTTCAATTGTTCAAAACATTGGTGAAAATCAGGCCTTGGTTCAAATACCATATACAGGTTCTGCTCTTTGCCTGTAGCAAAAACAAAAAGAACTATGCTTACTCTATTTACCTAGAGATTTGTTAATTCATATTAATGTTGGAAAAAGGCCATCATTTTCAGTACTTTCATTAACTTCATTTTAGGAAATGTCAAATGTTCTAGCTCCAGTTTAGTATCTGTGGAGGTCATACAGAGGTCCCAGGCCATGTCTATTTAACTCCTCTCCTTTTTAGGAAGAAAATGGAGGGAAGAAGCAGCTTACTACATCCAAGAAATGGCTGGCATCACACAAAGATTGGAACAGACAAGAAATTGGGGTCCTCTAGTTTTGACAATGTCTCTTTCAAGCTGCAAGGTTGTTACCTGCAGCAAATCTGAGAGTTCCTTCTAAGGAAATTTATCACTGAGTACTCCCCCTCAGTGGAGAATTTTTAATTCTCTGAAGTTTGTGAGTTCCAGAAGATACACCACCTTTTAACATGGAATCTGTGTCAAACTCTCACGTAAAGATGTGTGTCACCATGTCTTCATCACTGCATTTATGAGCCCTGCCTTTCCCCATGAGGCTATGTGTAGTATGTATTTTAACACTGCTGTCACATCTAGTCTCGTAGACTTACATTTCAAATAGGGGGACAAGTTTCCATTATTGTACAGTGAAACAGTTTAAAATACCAGACAGCGCAACACAAATCCAGAACGCAGACTATAGGACAGATGACCTAGTTTTCATAAGTCAATTACATGGAAAAAAGGGGAATGAGAGGGGTGCTTGCTCTAAATTTAGCTAGAGTAAAAGACACAACCAAAGATGTGATGGACTTCATACAGATCCTAATAAAATTACTGCCCAAAGCATTCTTGACCTTCATAACAATATGATCTTCCTTGGATGTTGCCAAGCAAGATATGATAATGGCACTATGGTTTATACAAGAAAATGGCCATATTTTCCTAGCAATATTGATGGATGCAGTGGTGAAATGACATGCTCTCTTAGTCTTGCTTTTATTGCCTTTATTTATTTATTTTTTTGTGGGAACCAGGGATTGAACTCAGGCCCTTGCTCTTGCCAGCGAAGTGTTTATTCTACTGGGCTGTCTCCCTGGCTTAGTCTT
>NW_004524624.1:4467731-4470420 GCF_000260255.1 Octodon degus
AAAAAAAAAAAAAAAAAAAAAAATTGAACTGAAAATCCTTGGTAGTAAATATATAACAGTTATAAATCTGTAACACAGGAAAGAGTTTTAAAAAACAAGAAAGCAACTTCTAAGAAACAGAAGTTCCAGGGTCAGGGCTCTCAGTCCCCTGATAGCTGAAGAGCCTGCAGAGCACTCATCTCCTCTCCTAAGCCACACACGTTTTGCAAACAGGGCAAGCTTACCAAAGCTACCTCTCTACAGCTGCAGAACTAGTCAGGAACTGGCTTCGCAGAGCAGTCTTTTTGTCATGGTTTCTCAGATTTGGGGCAGAAGAGAGGAGTGGGGAGGAGGTTTGTTGGAACACAATGACCCTTTGGCCTCTGAAGCAAGCTATCTTAAAAAGATAATCATCATTAAGATGTTCCCACCAGCTTGAACCCCAGCAGTACACACAAGACTGTCCCATCAGGTGGCTTCTACTACTCAAGGGGACTCCCCATGCTACCCAATGCAACAGTCATGCATGTACCACCAGAAGTTCAGAGCCACCCAGCAGTGTGACGTACAGTTTATGGCTCATCACAAACATATTAAATCTGAAGGCTGCAGGCCCTCAGTTCAGGGATCACAAGATGCAAATAATGAAAATAAAAATGACTCTCAGTTCCCTCTTTAACTTGGTAACCCTGACAATGGCCTGGTGAAATGTGACAATGAGTTCTTGGGTGGGCATGGTGGTACACACCTGTAATCCCAGTAGTTGGGAGGGTGAGGTAGGAGGACTCCTCCTACCTCAAGGCCAGCCTGGGCTACAAAGTGATTTCAAAGCCAGCCTGAACTACATAGTTGGACCCTGTCTTTAAAAAAAAAAAAAAAAAAAAAAAAAAATGTTTGTTATTGCATTGCCAGTCTGGCTGGAAACTATGAATGAGACACCCGTCCTTTCCTTCAACTCCCTGTCTGAAACAGAAAGATGAAACACATCAAGACCACTCACACATCTTTTGTGACTTCTGTAATATAACTGCTTAAAGCGCAATAGCAGCAAATTAACTCAGTCTCATAAAAATATGTGTATGCATGTGTACAGCAACACAATTTGTCATAGCTAAACCTTGGAAACCATTCCTCAAATGCCCATCACTTGAGGAATGGATAAAAAAGATATGGTATTTTTATACAATGGAGTATTACTCAGCTATAAAAGAAAACTTGAGGCTTTTATAAGTAAATGGGTACAACTAGAAGCTACATTCATAACTGAAATAAATCAGACCCACATGTGTATATATCATATTATTGTGCCCCTAGTGTAAGAACCTGAAAGAACAAAATATGAAAAGTACAATAGATACAGTAAAATAGAAAGAAACTGAACATAACGAATAAATGAAATGATGGAAAGAAAAGATAGCAGGTCAGGTGCTGGGGCCAGAAGATGGCAGCAGCTGCTGAGTTGAAGCTGCTGGAGAAGTCTCTAGGGCAGATTAAGGGTAACAGGTACAGCACTCAGGGTGAGCAACAGATTCCAGTTCTTTAGACAAACAATGGCCCAAGTTTAACAGGACTGACAACAATAGCAACTCATGTAGTCAAGCAAGCCAACAAGGAACATTTGCTGGGAAGCACAGCAGAAGAAAAGGCAACAGTTCATCAGTGATCAGAGTACAGAGTCATGTGAGTAGACAGACGCTCCAATAAGGAAAATGCCCACACACTCCTGAAGGATTTTTTTTTTTTTTTTTTTTTTTTTTTGCAGAACCAAGGATTGAACTCAGACCCTTGCACTTGCTAGGGAAGCACTTATTCCACTGAGCCATCTCCCCGGCCCCTCCTGAAGGATCTTAATTCATATCAAGTCTACCTTACAGGATACAACCTTACCTTAGCAGATATCCTATTGTATTATGGACTTCATTGCTTTATAGTTGACCTGACAGTGCAAGAAAAGGAGAAATATCTTAATGTGTCTCACTGGTTTTGTCACATTCAGCACTATCCAGGCATCAGGCAACATCTGTCAAGTGTTGTCTTCATCAAGAACAGAGTATATTCCAACTCTCACTAGAAGTTACGCATGCTCTACAGAAGTGTGATTAAAAGTGCTTAAATGGAAAGTGTATTCTTTACACAGGACTAACATTAATATGCAGTGATTATTTATTGGGGCTGATAGAATTTTAGAAGCATAAACTCATGTCTGAATAATTTATTTGTTCATTAGTTAAAGTCTTGCAGTTTTTTATGTAAAAACTCAACTGCTATCAAAAAAGTTGATCAGAGTATAATTATCTTGCTTTTATAGGTAAATTTATTTTAATAAAAGTTGCAAATCAGTGACCTAATCTTAAAACAAATTTAGATCATCCTCTGAATGGTTGACTTATTTGGCTATTAACTCCTTTCACGTTTTAAAATTCATTTTCCTCTTATGGACATTTACAGTAGTTTATTTAAAACTAATAAATTATGCCAGTGGTACAGAAAGGAAGACATGTATTTGTTTTCAGATATGTATGTGAACTAGTAAATGTAGTTTTTTGTTTTTTTGGGTTTTTTTTAAGAAAGAAAAGATAGGAAAAAAAGGAAGGGGAAAATCATGTAAGTATATATACAGGATAGCTAAAATGATTGTACTACTAATTTCTATCAGGTTTTTGTATATTAACTTTTTTTTGAACTTTATTTATTTATTTGTGTGTGTGTG
>NW_004524624.1:4471995-4476906 GCF_000260255.1 Octodon degus
TAAAGGTGAACTAATTTGCAATAGAACTTGTTGATGCAAGTTGCCTTCAAAATATATTGCAGCTAAGATGGTTATAACATTTTACATGCATTTTAGAAGAAATCACACAAAAACAGATGCTTTTTCAATGAATCTCGCCAGCTGCACATCTCTTCTGGTCAGTCCACCACAGTCATGTGATGTAAGAGTTATCTGGACCTAAAAAAGAAGAAAGCAGATTAGATAAAACTATGAGCTGCAATTCATGGAATTCTCCTTGAGCAGTTCAGAGATCAATCTATGATTCATCATTCGTATTTGAGAATTGGGGAAGATTTAGAAAATACTACTTTATGAATAAATATAGTATTTCCAAAGCCCTGGGAACTCAGGGGCACAATGAGTATCAGGCCAGGCCCAGCAGCCACCCTGGATGAAAAGGTTTGCTCACATGATGAGACATTTAAGCTGCCAGAATCTCAAATGTTGTTTCTTGGGCATAGGGGAGAAACTGAGGTTTCATTTCAACTCTCATTACTTTAATTACATTGACTGTTTTCAGGGTACTGAGAAAAACCAAACTACCAAATGTAATATCTTGCAGGTTGTTAAAAAAGAAAAAAAAAAGTGCACTTCCAAATTAGGAAAGGGTCAGGGTGTGGGGAGACAGTGTATAAACACATTGTGTTTTGACAAATCAATTAAAAAGTAAATGCAAGATTATGGCCAAACAAGAAAAGTATCCTAGCACTGTGGTGCTTTGAATTATTTCAAAAATCATAGGACTGGGTAAATTTTTTCCCTGCCTTCTTCAAAGAGAAAAACCCTCAGAGAAACCTGAATAATTAAATTCTAAATGACTTGAGCATTAGGGCAAGAATACTTTTAGGAGGACATAATTTTTTTTAAGTGTACCACTTAAAACTTTTTAGTCTGCCCCTTTCAGGGGTCGAGAATTTAATAAACATAGTATGTAAAGTATAGTTTCTGAGAAAATTTATTTCAATGAGCTATAAATAAGGCTATATCTATCTTATCTACCATTTCTTTTAATAAATTACCTTCAACTTAAAAATCTACCTGCATGGGGCTGGTGAGATGGCTCAGTGGTCTAAAGCACCTATTTAAAACAAGCTTAGCAAAGCACAGGGACCGCGGTTCAATCCCCCAGCACCACATGCCAGCCAGCCCCGCCCCTTGGTGGGCTGAGCTGAGCTGGCCATACACACACACACACACACACACACACACACACACACATGCATAAATAAAAAATAAAAAATAAAAAATAAAAAAATCTACCTGCATGGCTGACAGCCAAGTATAATTTAGGAACCTTATTTGGCCCAAGTTTCTTACATAGCTTCAGTAGAAGACAACTAAAAAAATAGAGAGCATGTTCACTGTTCTTTTGAGCAGACTTAAAATTTGTTACTAATTTGCCATAATACACAGGGATTCTAAAAGAAAAAGAAAATACTTTCTTAAACACAATGACATTTGATTACACAAGATGATAAGGAAGAAAAGTAAAAAGAAGTTTCTTAAACTTCATAATTAAAGAGATCTCAAAATAAGGCAATTTAGTTACCTTGTTGTACACATTGAACCATTCCGGGTGGTGATTTATCTTCTCTGCTTGTAGGGCAACTCGAGACATAAAGCCAAAAGCCTGTGTAAGATGAAGTCAAGAGTATTCACTGATGTGTTCTCCACCCTGTGCCTGACAGAGACCCCAGAGCATCCAAAGAGACAAAACCATGGTAGGCTACTTTGAGAAGTCTAGAGAACTAAAAACTGAAAGGGCTGCTCTCCGCAGGCCTACTGGCCACATAGCCGACTGTGCCCTGCTGCTCGGTGGTGAAACAACTGGGCTTAAATAAACAAACCAGGAAATTGGTCTCACCCAGTGACCTGTCTGGACTGTTTAATTGTCTTCAAGATGAGACACTCCAAAATAGTACAGGATTAATTTCCCTTCAACCTGGTCTCCGGGTCTCACTATTGGCCCTAAATCTTCACAACCACTTTGCTTGCACAGCTCTGTTCCTTTTGTTCTTAGTGATTGGGTTGCTAAAGCATCAACCGCAAATTTATGGAAAAAGGTTTTCTGAATGTGACTTGCGCAGACTGGCAGAAAGGAACAACTTCCTCATCCCATCTCTCAGGCAAGAGGGAAAAGAATAAAGGACTATTTTTCCTGCCATCTAGAGTGAGATAGCCTAGTTTGCCTGTTCTTCAGGACTTGCTCCAAACCTGGGTTGCTGCTTTGAGGTGACGGTGTGGTGACAGCACGTCTGCCTTGGGCAGAAGACAAGCTGGATATGAACAGAGGTAGCAACCCAGCGCCAGCTGGCAGCAGGTCTCAGGGGCTCTGTCTTCGTACCATAGGGAGGGTGGAAGCACAAAGCAGAGGGCAAACTTGTTTTGAAAGGAAAAACCTTTTCTGCTTGCTTTCAAATTTTATGAGGGTAACTGCAAATAATAGAAATCTCTATTGTGAGACCTCTATTGTGTCCAGAAGGCAGAAATACTTGGTAAGGCTTAGGTAATGGTACATTAATTACAAAGTTACAGTGGAATTCACAGGGCAGTACCCTTTACACCCACATAAACAAATATTTAGCCTCATTACCCCTCCAGAAAAACAAACACAATGTTAGTTGGGCTGGTGGGTTTTTTTTTTTTATCACCAAATGACATAAGAGCACACTTTCCTAATTAACAATGAGAAATATGAGTGATGCCATTTTCAACAATTCTCCAACATTCATTATGGTTCCTATCTGAGAGCCAACTTTATTTGGGATAAGGATTTCCATTTTGACATTTAAGGCCTAAAAGTTTTCCCCATTAAGACAAGGGAGGAAATTCAAGCAAAACTCATTTAACCATGTATGGAAGTATCTGTGGAAAAACATTCACTCTCTCTGACCTCATTTCATAATTTAATACTTCTAAAGTGCATGGAGGGTACAGGTAGGATAGGAAAGACTGGGGTTTTGTTTGTTTGTTTGTTTTGTTTTTATTTATTTATGTGTGTGTGTGTGTGTGTGTGTGGCCAGCTCAGCCCACCAGGGGGCGGGGCTGGCTGGCATGTGGTGCTGGGGGATTGAACCGCAGTCCCTGTGCTTTGCTAAGCTTGTTCTAAGTAGGTGCTTTAGACCACTGAGCCATCTCATCAGCCCCAGGAAAGTCTGTTTTAATTATTCAAACCGAGTTAACTTGTATTAAATGATAAATAATGAATATTTCTACTCTGCCTGTACTGACTTTTTTATTATTACAATTTTCTTTTGTCTTCCTGTTTAGCATTAGATGTCCCAACACTAAACCATCATCAACAGTAACACACTCACTGGGTCTAGCCCCGTGATGGCAAACCTTGTATAGAGCTTTCAGTGATCCAAACAGCCTGATGGGCACATATGCCATAGGGCTGTCATCACAGGTAGCCTTTTGAGCCAGGGAACACTGATTCAAATTCTGACTCTGTTAACTATTATGTGACTTAACTCTAAGCCTGTTTCCTTATCAGTAAAAAGGGCAAATAATAAAAAACTTGCATAGTCATTCCAATAAAAATATTAGGTAAGGGATGTAAAGGCATTTGGCATAGCCCTTAGCACAGAATAAAAGATCTATAATGGCACATACTGCTACCACTACTACTGCTGATTGAACTTCAGAAGATAAACTTTACAAAACACAAGATGAGGTGAAAAACCTTCCCATAGGCTAAGAATTTAAGATTCAGTTGCTCTCTCCCAAAATGGCCCTTCCTTTTCCCACTCATCACAAACAGAGACTCGTGCACACAGACCAAACATATATAATATATTGTGGGATTCCACTCTGCTGCACAGACCAATGAAACAACAGCAAGAAATAGTGGGCACTACCAAGTTCTTAAGCTTTGTAGCCATAATTTCTTTGAACCACATCATCCTAAAAGGTCCAAAGTAGTGCCAGGAATCACTTCTTCCCTAAGTGCCAAACGAATCAAGTGAATGACTTAGACACAGTTGGAAATGTTCTTCAAAAATGGGAAGGTGGGGCCGGCCAAATAGCTCAGCAGATTAAAGAGCCTGCTTAGGCAGACACAGTGGCCGGGGTTCGATTCCCAGCATGCCAAACTGGCCCCGCCCCCTGGGCACGCTGAGCTGGCAATTGAGACTGGCCATGGTGGGACATGCCTGTAATTCCAGCACTTTGGAAGCTCAACATAGGCAGATCACTACAAGTCCGATCTACGTAGTGAGACCCTGTAGACCCTTGCTAAAATTAAAAAAAAAAAAAAAAAAGGAAGGGGGGACAAAGGAAGAGGAAGGGAAAGGAGAAAGGTTTTGTTGTTGGGATTTTTTGTATTTTTATTATTTTTACAGCTTTTTGACAAAAAAAAAATTTTTAAAGACCCTGGTTTTTCTCCATATACCTTTAAAGGTTTTTTAATTGTTTTATATCTGGTCAAGTTGAGATTTTTAAGAACTTGATTTTAACTAATAATAAAAATATACAACTTGATTTTTTCAAATAACTGGACACACTTGTTAATAAAGATCCTAAATTAAGAAAAAAAAACTTGACAGTTAATTCACTGAGTTTTTTAACATACAGTCATGTAATTTCCAAGTTTAGAATGTATCTTTTTTTGTGAATTCTTGTAACATTAAAGTAGGATTATCTAGGGTTCTAATTCAAGCTTTTTCTAGTTATATAACTTTATGTCATTGTACTTTGCTTTCTGTTGGCCACAATTTTTCTAATACACATTTTCCATGATTTATTTACTCTTAAAATTCTTATATTCTATGCTCTTATATTTTAATCATGTGTCTTTTAATCAATATATGATCATTTTTTTCACTCTTCCGTGGCAGCTAGTTCCTTTATTTTTTTAAAAAATTTTTATTTATTTATTTATCTTTTAAC
>NW_004524624.1:4477786-4523423 GCF_000260255.1 Octodon degus
TCTCTATGTGACTCTCCTTAGGCACACTCTACATCATTGATCACTTTCCTCTGTAGCCCCATAATCTCCTTGATCAGAAAATTTGGGACACAACTGAAACTTTTTTTTTTTTTTAAATTTTAGGGAAGGGTCTATAGGATGTTTAGTGTCTTACTACTAGATCATACTTGTAGTGATCCACCTGTTTACAGTCTACCAAGCGCTGGGATTACAGGCACACACTACCATGCCCAGTCTCAACTGCCATTTCAGCACACCCCTCGGGCAGGGCCAGCACGGCTGGCCTGGGTATCGAAACCCCAGCCCCTGTGCCTGCTTGCAGGTGCTTTAATCTACTGTGCTCAGCAATTATGCCACTGAGCTATATCCCTGGCCCCGAGAAAAAAAAAAAGAATGGAAGGAAAAAATGGAGACAAAGCTTTTGTAAATGAGGAGACAAAGGGCTTGAAACAAGAGGGGGAGGAGAACAGGAAAATAAAAGAATTAAGATATATGATGTACAGGTACAAATTCCCTGAGATGAAGCCATGGAGATAGTTCAGTGGTCTAAGTGCCTGCCTAGGCAAGTGCAAGGACCCGGGTTTGATCTCCAGTAATGTATGCCCTGCTGACCCTATCCCCAGGAACATTGAGCAGCCAAGACCAGGTGTGGTGGCACACGCCTGTGATCCCAGCACTGGAGAGGCTAAAACAGGAGGATCATATGAGTCCAAGCTGCATAGTGAGACCCTATACAGACAAAAAATAATTCCTTGTGATTAATGTGCTCATTACATATGGCAAATATGTAATTAATAAAAATAAAATTTTAAAATGTCCTTCAAGCCTTTGAATACCAGAGTGCTATCAGTACAGTAACAAATCTATTCCACCATGGGTGAGACCTAAAAGGGAACATCCACAAGCTAAGAGCCATAATGAGCAAAGGAAACACCATCTACCATATCTAAATATAACTTTTTAAAAGTTCATATCCCAAGTCTATCTGAATTTGTATCTTACTTAGCTTTCGATATTCACCGGCAACTGCCACATAATATTTGATGTAAGGAAATACTGTAAAGCAGCTGAGTGGTAGCACAGGTCTATAATCCCAATCCTCTGGGAGGCTGAGACAAGAGGATTCCAAATTTGAGCCCAGAATGAGCAGCTCATTGGCTTAGCAAGACCCTGTCTCAAAAATAAAAAGTAGGGGCTGGGGAGAGAGCTCAGTAAAATAAGTGCTTGCCTGGCAAGTACAATGGCCAAAGTTCAATCCCTGGTTCTGCCTAAATAAATAAATAAAGATGAAAAGGGCTCAGAACATAGTTCAGTGCAAAGGCTATGGGTTCAACTGCTAGTATAAAAAGAAAAAGAAAAGAAAAAATAACACAAAAACCTTATACAGCCATTTACATAGTATTTGCTCATAATTCTTCAAGGAAAAAATCTGCTATGCAGAAAAGGAGATAATTCCATAATTACCCTTCCTTACAAGAGAACCAAACAATACAATATCCAAAATACTTATAAATATTTAATATTTATTATTAAATCTACAAGTTTAAAATTATAAGACAAATTCAAATAACTACTATAAGAATTTAGATGACTAAGAAAGGAAAAAAGAAAAACTGCATGGAGAATTTTGACTAGTATACAAAAAAGAAGAAATAAAATCAAACAGTTGGCTTATCAGATGATGAAAGGCACCTGCCCTTTCTTTTAAAGATTTTTCTTTTTACAGCCCAAGCTCCTTGCTTACTAGGATTCCAGTTGAAACCTAAAGGCCTTTAGCTACTAAAAGCATTACCTTCTAAAGTCATTCCTTTTAAGAAAGCTGGAAATAGTTCAAGGAGCAATACCTTCAAAGTCTGAGGGGCAATACATACAAAAACTTTAGAAAATGAAAGCAAAAACAAAGAACTTTATATCCACCTGAACTGTTGGGTAAAAATAAATGCAACAGACAGGTATTTTAAAAATGCAGTGGGCCTGGGATATAGCTCAGTGGTACAGTGCCTGCCTAGCAAGCATGAGGTTCTGAGTTCAATTCAGTGTACAAAAAAAAAAAAAAAGCAGTAACTCAAAGAATAATTCTCATTCAATTTTCTTCAGGAAACTATTAAAGGTGAACTATAAATAAAAGATTAATGGAAAAATGATACTAAAGTTACTGATACATAGCAATGAATTCATTCAGCTCTAGGAATACATTTAACACAACTGTTGGGGTTAAAGTGACAGAAAATTTTACCAACTATTTAGTGTAAACCAAACACTAAACTGGCTGGGCGTGGTGGTGCATGCCTCAGGAGGCTTAGGCAGGAGGATTGCTGCAAGACAGACTGGGCTGGGGCTGGAGAGATGGCTCAGTGGTCTAAAGCACCTACTTGGAACAAGCTTGGCAAAGTACAGGGACCACGGTTCGATCCCCCAGCACCACATGCCAGCCAGCTGCGCCCCCTGGTGGGCTGAGCTGGCCACCCACACACACACACACACACACACACACAATAAATAAATGTTAAAAAAAAAAAAAAGACAGACTGGGCTACAAAGTGAGTGCAAGGCCAGCTCAAACTGCATCGTGAAACCCTGTCTCAAAAAGACACACACACACACACACACACACCCCACAAAACACTAAACTAAAAATTAATGTAAATCAAAACTGAATAGTAAAAGAAAAGTGGGATAAAGTAAAAGAAAAGTTCTGATATTGCTTAAGAGGGAATGCTGTCTACACAAATAGAGAATTAAATTTTTTATATGAAATTATAGGTATAAAACTATCCACAAGAGGGGCTGGGGAGATAGCTCAGTAGAATAAGCGCTTGCCTGGCAAGCGCAAGGTCTGAATTCAATCCTTGGTTCCAGTTCCGCAAAAAAAAAAAAAACTACCCACAAGATCCAAACTAAAACATGAACATTTTTATTTAGGTAAAGAAAAACAATTAAAATGAAATTTTAAAATATACCAAAGAAATTAATTTTATTTTATTTATTATTATTTTAATGTATTGGGTTGTTGCACTATGCAGCTTGGACTCCTGGTGAGCCTCCTGCTTTCAGCCTCCCCACTGCTGGGATTACAGCATGCTCACCATGCCAGGACTCTGGCTGACTCAGCCCACCCTGGGGGTGAGGTTGGCATGGCATGCGGTGCCAGGGATTGAACAGAGGTCCCTACATTTGCCTAAGCTTGCCTAAGCAGGCACTTTAGTCTGCTGAGCTATCTCACCAGCCCCCCTAAAAAATTAATTTTAAAGAACATAGTCAATAGAGGTTTTGATTGATTCATGGTCCAATGCTGGGATTATGGGTGTGAGTGCTGCTGCCACAGACAGGCAGCCTGTATACAACATAAGGGAGGAAAGGGGCTTGCTGCTGCCTCTGCACCTCCCTTTTTGCTCATGTTGCTTTTGCTATTTTTCCACCTCCATGAACTGCTGCCCTCTGCCTCCTGTCACTCTGCCTTGGAGCCAGCCAAGTATGGACTGGAAACTTCCCCAAACTGTGAGCTAAATAATTTTTTTCCGTAATTCTGGGTGTCTGATATTTTGTATCAACAATGACAGAAAAGTAACTATGAGAAAACATATGGGGAGAAAAGATCCCATTTTAAAATGATACTAAATATGAAGAAAGAAACTTAAGAAGTATAAATTCTATATGCAGAAAACTTTATAAACCAGTACTAAAAATATATAAATCACTGTATTAAAAATGTTTCTCTGTATGGAAATAAAAATCAACCTCCAAATCAAAAGATAAACTGTATTTGCAGTGTATATCTCTTTATCATAAAAGAGTTTCTACTTTTTTTTTTTTATTTTTTTTTTTATTTTTGTTTTCCAGGATCTACAGGGTCTCACTACACAGATCGGACTTGTAGTAATTCTGTTTTCAGCCTCCCAACCGCCGGGATTACAGAAGCACACCACCATGCCCACTTGCGCAGTCTCAACTGACATCTCAGTGTGCCCCAGGGGCAGGGCCAGCACGGCATGCTGGGAATCGAACACAGTCCCTGTGTCTGCCTAAGCAGGTACTTTAATCCACTGAGCTATCTGGCCAGCCCTATCTTCTACATATTGAGAAAACAAGCCAATATTTTTAAATGTGCAAAGAACATAAATAATAATAATGAAATGCAAATGGTTCCAAAAACAAAAATTGCTCAAATCTCTTGTAAGAGAAATACAAATACAAATAAAAACTAAGTTAAACCTATTAATTTGGCAAAAAAAAAAAAAAAGGTTCATAATGTTCTGCTGGCAAAGACATAAAAGACACTCTCAAACACCATTGGTCAATAAAAATTGATATATCATGGAAGTCAATTCAGCAATATGTATCCAAATTAAAAATGTCTAAGGCCTTAGAAAAAAAAAGTCCATGCCTTTGTATCAAACAATTCGACTTACAGAAATTTGTCCTGCAGACATACTCATACACAAATTAAAAGTATGGTTATTACAGCACTGCTTATAATAGGTATAAACTTGAAACAGTGAAATATCCATCAATAGGGAACTGATTAAGCAGATTACAAAACATCTATACACTGGAATACTATGCAGCCAATGAGCAGAATGGAAGTGCCTGACATGGAAGTGCCTCTAAGATCTATTACCAAATGAAAAAAGATGTATAAAATAATCTGAATTGCATATAAAAGGAAAGAAAAATTATTTGCTTACATATGCATGAGGTAGGATGGTGGTGAACCTATGGTATGCATACTGCAGCTGGCCGTTACTGAAAGCTCTAAAAAGTTCACCACCACTGAGATTAGCATCTCTCAAACAATATACAGAAGTGATGGGGTAAAGTGACTGATGGCAGGAGGAGAGAGTGGCAACTGGTGACTGAGATCAGGAACCGGAACAGCTTTACTATGCTCGATTCTTAGTACCTTTTGAATTTGTACTATGTATATATCTGATCTATTTTTTAAAATTAGCTTCGAGAAAAAATGAATAAGCCATGCAAATGAAGTCACCACTGTAAAGGGAGACAGAATCCTACAATATATATATATGGTTCATATTAAAATATTTTGGCTCATGTTAACTGCTTAACATATGCCTACCTGTGTAGGTGGGTTTTTAGTGCCAATTTACAGCATAGTTTGTCTATGAGCCATGTTCTGTTGAGCCACGGCCATTTCAAACAAACATATGGCCAACAAATAACATATAATGGCTGATAATAGTTTCAGTCTTTCCTCTATTGCAAATTACAAACATTTTATGAACAAGTCAATGAATGCATGATGAAGTATGACTTTTTAAGTCACTCTGCCATTTTAAGGAATGTAAGCATTACAATCACAGCAAATTGGGCCAATGAAGTTTGTCATTTGGAAATCTCCAAACCATCAGCAATTAAAGATTTTTCCATAAACTCCAAATCAAGTACTCTTTGGGAACTTTAATTTTGCTTAAAGTTTCTTTTGTTTCATTTTAGCCCATGGACCTATGAAAGACTATCAGATGAATAAAATCAAAACAAAACTCCTGTGAAATGTTTAACAGCACCCCAAATTTAAAATGCAGCTTCAGCCCAAATAACATGTATGATTTATTAAAGTTCTAAGACTTAACTTCTAGCACATATTTACAATACAAATCTTTCATTACTCAGAGCAATTCTCTTTGATATATGTTCTTTAAATCAGCTGCCTTTTATATTTTGATTATAGACTATTTTAATTATGTACTAAAAAAGAACATCTCCCACTAAGAAAATGAGCACCAGCTACTCCAAAGTAATTTCCCCAGTACAATCTCCATTAAGCCTCTAAATACTTCCTTTACTAATTCAATGAATTAGAACTCTATTGTTTATAAATCACCTTTATGTTTGTAGGCCTATAACCCTTCTTTTATAAAACACAATTGCTATGGAAGGAAATGATATTTATGTCTGATTAGAAATGAAAACACTATTACACAAATCAGTTTGGGCATTTCTTCACGTCTTGAAACATGATCGGCAATTTACTCTAATTGGTGATCAAGGAAACTATCTTGTGATCAATTAAAGTAATTACCAGATTCCGGCAACACGACCTACCTTAATTTCAGCTGGAGTCTGCACTTCTTCAACTTTAATTAAAAATAATGAAAATTATTACACAAAATGCAAGGCAAGATCATTGCCAAGCACGTACATGTCGTAGGACGAGACCTTCTTCCCTTGGTGTTGGTAACCTATCAATCACACAAACATTGCTTAAAGCACTGAGGAGAGGCGTTCTTTGTCCCAAAATATGATTACCTATCTCCCATGTTGTTCACGTAGAACACCCTGTTCACTGTTCTAGCCTTTATAAAGGAAACACCCGATCTTAACTTATAGGAAGAGATCCAACAAAAGTTGTATTTCAACCATGGTTGTTTTTTGGATTTTTCTGCTTTTGTTTTCAGTCTGTCTGAACCATATCTTAAATGTAGTAGTCAGCTGTAGACTTCAGAATCAGAGACCTGCATTCAGTCTTAGTTCTATTACTAGCTATTTGACTTCAGAAAAATTCACCTCTAAAAGGAATTTCAGTTTCCTCATACGTAAAAAGTAATAGTACTTAGCACCATTACAGTACTTAGGCCTTGAAGAAAGAATTTCTTTCCTAATCTAGCAAAAGACCAATCTAAAATCCAAACAAATTCACTTTTGCATAGCTTAGAGAACCATAAACATTTCCAAAAATGTTTCTTTAAGTGGATAGCAGCACCAGGACAATTTCCTCACGGACTGGCAGTCTGAGGATGAGATTCTTGGTTTGGCAGATGACCATGTCTGCCTGAGGAAGCAGAACTAAACCTTGCCTAAAGACTATTCCCTGGGCAGTGCACAGTGTGTCTGGGCATAGACATGACCCACTAGTCTCATGCCACTAATCTACCGGCACTCCAACTGATCCACTACAGAGCTCAATGCTTCCAGGCACTCAGGCCAAGAATGTACAATTCTGAAAGGGCATCCTGCTATCCCACACTTCAAGCTGAATTATCCCCCTCACAGCTAGTAGTAATAAGCACACCGCATGAGATAGCATACTTACTTCTAAACATTTCCTTTATATGTTATGTTCACAACCCACAACATTTTAGAGATTTTTTTTTTAAAGTTCTTAAGCCATCATTTTTGGTTGTTGGTTTAATACCCTAACAGCCTAGTTATAAAAGTAAAGTAGCTAATTACATAATACTATCTTCAATATACACCACTAAATGAAGAGGCAAGGTGCAATACAGTTTTCCTTTGCAGACTTAGAACTTACCATTATATTAGTAAATTCCTTCTATACCCCAGCCTAGAAAAGCTTCCCTTTGACCAAAACCTACTAAGGTAAATCCACTTTTCTCTAGGTGGCAGAGTTTATCCACTATAAACACTACTACCTGCATTTGCCTACAGGCCTTTAATTTTTAGTGAAAAATTTTAGAGAAAATTCTCTACACAGATTTCACACAGCTGATGTGTGCCAAAGAAATTCCAGCCTAATGATCTTTTCCCTGAAAAGACACCACTCATTTCTGAGTTCCCTGCATGTAAGATTAAATTGCATGTCCCTGTACCTTCATTAGCTACTACCGGGCAGACAACTGCCCGATCTGATTATCTGCTTCTTGAATTTCTCAAATCCTTCAATTTTGCCTTCTTTAAAGCAGTACATTTTATCAGTTATCTGTTGACTTTCTCTCCCTAAATCAGACCAAAACACGAGTTTCAAAACTGCTCCAAGAGAGATTCACTAAAGGAGCCACTTACCTAGTTGCCTAACAGTAAAACAGCTTCTGATGCTTCACTGGCCACTGGGGCTGCTCGTTATCACCAATCGGCTGCCTCAGAAAGTCCTGCTGGAGGCTTTCATCCCTAATATTCTGAGAATCCAAATTACTAGCTTTCAGGGTGTCATGAGGTGAAAGGTATTGCAAAGACTGCCAATGTTTTTGTCTTAGCACTCTCTGAGAATTGGAATTTAAGCTCCTTAATATTGCCACCATTACAAAATTTCAACCTTGTATACAAAAATAGCCTTATGCTTCAATTCCAAATCTGGCCAAATGCGTTTTTAAAACTGAATAACATGAAAAATGGTAGTCTGCTCCCTAGCTTTTCTCCTTTATAATCAACTGACTCCTTTCAAGAGACACAACTCCTACTAACACTATATAATTCCAGCTTATATCTGACATGAAACTGTCTTACCTCATTTTCATACTAAAAAGAATCTCTATGTAATTCTTTACATAGAAAACAAAAAGGCAAAAAGGCTTCTGCTCACATTGGAACATATTAAGCTGAAAGTTCAAGATCCTATAACAATAACCAAGAGGTCAGAGGGAAAGAATAAGGAGGGCAGACAGCATTGCCCACTCCCCTGGCATCTGCGGCTCAGGGGAGGAGCTCAAAAATATTTTACAGAAAAAAATTAACACCTAATTCATCTTAATGGCACAGCAAATACATTTCCTATAAGCACTATACATTTTGTAAAATAGAATATCACTCTATTTTCCATCAGAAAATATCTGATGGTATAATGAGCTCTGTAAAACAACAATGAATCTGCATCTACTCTTTTACTTGTTTTTAAACTAGAAATCCAGTCCCTGTTAAAGAGTTTTAAAGCACAGTTCCCACAACATTTGCCAACATTTTCTGTAAGAAAAATACATCACCCAAAGATTGGAGCTTGACTGGACATCATGATAACGCCACAGAGAGCCTCTACTGACAGACGGCAGCAAAGTGTCACTGGAAGAAACTGCCAGACTCACTCTTCAGAAAGCTATGCCAAGCAATAAGCAGTTTAGGAAAAAGACCATTTCACAGGTTGTCTGTGTTTATCTGTTTCAAGGTGCACACACAAGTTGTGAACTTGGAAAAGATCCCTGAATCTGTTTTCAGATACTGAGCAGAAGCAAACCACAAATATATTCAAGATTTATAATCTGTTATGATGAGATTTAAAGAGAATTAAATTCTTACCCTTATAGATTGAAAGGAGGGACTTTGTGTGTGTTTTAATATCATTACTAAATAATTAAAGAAAACTCTCAGGGAATATGGCTGTGTGGAGAGAGAGAAAGCAAGCTTTGGCCCTGGCTCTGTTTTTGGTATCAAAGACTCCTAAGTCTGGTGGGTGGGGCCATCATATTCTGCAAAATTTTGGTCCCCACTATGTCTTGTTTTATGACAATAAGCAAATCCTAGACCCCCCCACCACCTCTACTCGTCTCGGCAAAGCTGAGGCTGGGCCACTTCGTAATGTCACTGTGGAGTATGAGAAGGTCTCATAAAAATACAAAGTGCTGTGCAAAAAAAACATGCCAGGATAGGACACTAAAGAGGAATCAGTATGTGTGAATCATGCACAAAAAAATTTTGCCATTTTTCAATCAGTCTGTATGGCCAAATAAACTAAGCTGTACCCTTGAATGTAAGTAAAAAATAGTCACAGTCAAAAATCCACTAATAACTCAGAAAACGGCAAACAGAGGAAACATTTTAAAAATGGCTAATTCAATTTTTCAATATTCCCATATAAACCACCTTTACTTCAGCTATTAACCTAGAAGAGTTTTTGTTTTGTTTTATAATTCACAATATCCTGAAAAAAAAATACTGTTTTCCTGAATATTTTATAAATAAGAATATTTTCTCTTCCTCAGAGTAGCTACTGTTCAGTCCCAGGAATGAACGGCCTCCTCTCTCCGGCAGGTGAGGCAGGTTGGCTGGCAGGCCGCACAGAGCGTGGCCCAGCTCTGCGCCAAGACCGCACGGCTCCTCTACAAGCAGCACAGGGAGGGCTGCAGTGCAACCAGTGCGGAAACAATGAGGCAAAAACACACAATGGAGGGAGCGTGCTCTGACAGTTGATGCAACTGCTATAGAGAAATTCTTCTCTTTTGTTTTTAAAAGTTTATTATTTCATACCTTATGCAAATCATACTTTATAGAGTAAGCAATAATATTTGAGAAATATTCAAGTCAAATTAAAGGCTTCAATTGCCTTGCCAAAAGCACTGTGATTTTCCTATAAAAAATTATTCCAATTTGTTGATCTTACATAGGATGAAACATACTGTAACAATCTTCATAATTTATGTCCTGTTGGGACACAATGATTTAAAGTAACATAATACAGAGCCGCATCACAGCTAATCTAAACCACCTGACCAGATAAACACCAGCTTCCCTTCTCTCTTCAGCAAGGGCATTTCTGTTTATTGTCATATCATTTCCTCATTCTAGGAACATGCAGAATAAATGCAGCTAACCTGCGTTTTAGTAGGAGACTGAGCAAGCCTTTCCCATGTCGGGGGGGTTTGTGAGCACACAGGTACCAGTACAGTGTCAAGGGCTTACAAGACAGAAAACAATCCAAGAATTCCATCCTTGCAATCATTTACTGTGAAGCAAATAGATTCATCCTGTACACACTGGACCAGGTGTGGTGTTATAAACCAGTATTTTGGTTATTTGTTGTTTTGCAATGTCATTAAAAAGGTAATTTTTTAAAACAAATTGAGGTTTATAATGAGCCAAATTTTTATAAATGCTTCAAATATACCTCTTGCCATGCTCACCGGAACTTGTGATTTGATTAACCAAACAGAAACACCCAAATTAGCCAATTATTTTAGGGTAAGGAAGTTCAGTGGGAGAAAGACAAAAGAGTTCAATATGGCTCTGGTCATGTTCATTTCTGGTGTACAACTGCAAAGGCAGATTTCAAACTGAGGTTTCTCCAAGGTCTGAATCCCTTCACGCTCCTCACATATGCAAAACCTTACTAGGCACAGCTAGGAAATCTTGAGGGAAGGGTTTAAAGTTTCAATCACGAAAGAAAAAGTGCAGGAACACATGTGCACTCAGCAGATAACAATTCACTGAAAATATTTTAAATCAAAACAAAACGCCTGTCTGACCAAATTTTTATAAACTTGGTTGGGGAAGAGGAAAACAAACAATTGTTTAAGGGTGGTTTCAAATATTGCTTTCTGCCATTACTAAGAATTTTCAAAGCTTTTCATGCTCCATTGGAAACAGCTCTGCTTCACAAACTGTTCTGGTTGGTCTTGCCAAAGAAATGGTCTGATACACTTTATTACAAGTTTATCGATTTGCTTACCCAGACAAATATATACAGTTATCTTTGCCCAAAAAGACCAGTGTGTAAAATAGGACTCCTGCACAGAATGTAGTGAGATCACTAGAACACAAGTGGAAGGGTCAGGGCCAGTGGGCGCCAGGCCCTTGCTCTCCACCCCAGTTCCACTGTGCTCCCTACTGCAAGTCTCTAACTCAATCCTACCAGGCCCTGCTTGCACACAGTCTTAACAGGCTGTTCAGCACAGTTTTCACTGTCACGGACCTCTGTACAGGAATGAAAACAGCAAGTAGTAACACTTCTGTCACAACCTAGGGCCTTCTGACTTTAAAGTTAAAGGGAAAATATAATTTTGGAGTATGTTTTTCAGGCAACAGACATTCAGTAACTTGGGTCTGAGCTTGAGATCATGCACATTTGTAAAAAATTTAAGAAAACAGTGGGGCATAGTGGCACATGCCTATAATCCCAGCACTTTGGAGGTTGAGGCCAGAGCATTTGCTGCAAGTTTGAGGCCAGCCTAGGCTATGTAGTGAGTTCAAGACTGGCCTGAACTACATGGCAAGATCCTGTATAAAATTTTTTAAAAATTAGGTAACAGATTACAAATCTGTAGTATTGGTGACATTCTAGATTAGTGCTATCAACAGTGTACTTTTGTTAAGAGTGGATCTTTTTTTTTTCTTTTCAAAGTTTTATTGATAAACATATAGCAATGAGACAGTTTCAAATCAAATTGAAAGTACAGTTTCAACAAATAATACACTGCATATATTCTTCTTAGTGGTTAATTGCTGTACAAGATGCAGACTTGTGATCCTACTTACAAACACCATTAGAAAAAATCATTCTATTCATTAAGAGAATGCAACTATATATCTATCCCAACCACTTTGAATACACAGACACAAGAGTGGATCTTTTTTGCTATACAGACTAATATCCTACAAACTGACTCCATGACCTTTGCACTCTATGTACAACTACCCAGGTATGCAGAGCCACTTCAGAGTCAACTCACATTGTTCTGAAATGACAAAAATTTAGGTTCTCATGGGTTAATCTGGCCTCATACATAGGTAGAGTCTTTGATGACATGGAGCCTACTCCTGGACTACAATGTGATTGTCACCAAGCCCCGATCTGAAAATTCTGAACCTTCCTTTTTATTAACTTTATAATAAGGTGTTACTCAAGCAATTTTATTTATAGATTTGTATCTTATAGAAACTTTCACACTTTTTTATAAGGTGATACAAGGATATCTGCTATAGAACTGACAGTAATAACAAACACTGGAAAGAATCCAAATGTTCATCAAAGGGAGAATGGATAAATTATAGTTAATTTATTTAAATATCTGATTTGCAGAAGAATAAAACATTTAAAAAACACATATAAAAATTTTAAAACCACATATAACATATCAGGAGCAGTGTAATACAATACAAAGAATATCAGACATAGAATTCAAAACCCGGACTCTAGATCCAGACCCTGAGCAATCTACATGGCTTGGCTGGGCTGGGTTTCCCATTTAGGTAAAAGGAGATGATGTGTGCCAATCACATGCCACAGTGCCCTCACATACACAGTAATGTTCAGGTAAAGGAAAAAACAAAAAACCCTAGCTAATACTATTAGCGTCTAGTATGCACAAAAAATAGAGTGCCTGATTACTTTATTTCAGTATAAACAATAAACTGCTTTTCTATTTTTATCATTTACAGAGGAATACCAGAGTAGATCCTCTAAACAAGCTGCCTTCTGAACATAATCGATTATTTCTTACTGACTATAGATCTTAGTGTATCTCATGGCTATTACTCTGCCACTGATTTTCAGTGTTCAGTTGTGAGAACAAAGAAGGTAAGAGAAAAACAGTGACTTGTTTATTGTTAAAACTACTGCAGACCAAGCCCATGTCACAACCCTGGGAACAGGTTTATAAATCTTTACAGAGGAGAGAACATAGGCTCCCGGGTTAAACCACTAGCCCAGAGCTACACATAGCATAGAAAGTGAGGCTGAGACTCGAATTCAAGTACGCCCGATTCCAAAGCCTCTGTGTATGTGTGTGTTAGGCATAAATCACTACTATCTGATTATACTTTTTCAATTTTTCTCTTATATCTAGAAATGAATTATAACAATAGTAATTTTTGCATAATTTTTGCTTTAAATTTTTAATTATAAGAGAAAAGCAAAGCATTATGAAAGCTTTAGAAAAAGGAAAAGACCTGTTTTATATCTTTTCTATGCTTCTTTCCCCACAAATGTCGCAGCATTCATTTCGTTGTGTATCCTGAGCTAAGACACTGTGTAACACAATAGCCTACTCATTTTCCGTGTTGTGCTATGGTTTTATTTTTAGAAGATGCTCCATCTCACACAGGCCCTGGAAATAGTTTTGAAAAGAGAGTCAGGCACAGGAGCAGGACACCGTAGTTTGATCACCAGCTCCACCTGCCTTACCAGACCCACCCTTAAGGCAGCCTGAGCCAGCCAAAAAAAAAATCCTTCTAAAAACTGTTTCATGTAAATTATTCAATCAAGTGGAATAGACATGTACACCAAATACATCTTTTAAAGTCAGGCTTCCTGAACATAAAGATTCTTTGAACTCTCCATCAGTATAGGTTGCAGAGTTTCAGGATCAAACTTTCAAGTGTAATTGTGCAATCAAGGGTTTATGGAAGTCTTTTTAAATCCTTTTTTTCAATGCTCAGTAAAAACATTAGATAATATGATAGTTTTCTTTCTCAAAGTATCTATTAAACAACTGTTTGAATTAATAGTCTACTGTACCAAAACAGTAAGAATTAGAACTCTTGAAAAAATAATCTGCCCACTAAAATTGCACCAGCAGTGACACTGTCACCATACCTTCCAATGTCCAGGCAGTGTGCTATAGTTAAGGTCCCTGGAGTAGACTTGTTAGAAGACTGAGCTCTTGGGCTCAAAATACTTCTAGCAACAAACATGACTGCAGACATGCCACCCAACTTCGACACTTAACTCCTCCTGTGTCTGTCAATAAGAAAGCTACTCACTGAGAGGATGTGAGAAGGCCCAGGAGTTATGCCACAAAATAGCATTATGTATTTCTGTCCTTAGCACTCAGAGAACATGACACTGCTCTGAAGTGACTCATATCTTAAGTTTTCAAATTATGATCTCTGGAAAACTTCATAATGAGACCAAAGAGCTGAGGAGACGGCTCAGTAGAATAAGCACTTCCCTGGCAAGAGCCCAAGAGTCAAGCCCTGGCATTGACTGCAGTTGAGTTCAAGCCCCGGTCCTGCCAAAAATAATAATAATAATAATAATAATAATAATAATAGTAATGAGACCAAAGTCTCTGTTACCCTCTTCATCTGCCTAACCTTACCACCATTCCTATTTTAAGTGCTGAGATGTGTTCTTCCTTGAAACATAGGTAACTATGGCAAGCTGCAAATATAGGGCATTAGTATATGTGCTGCTGAAGTGAGCACAAATATAGCATTTTAATAAAAGAAATAAATACCCTGCACTGTGACTATGACAGGAGTAGGCGTAAGGTCAGAAATAAATTGAGGTGGTTCTCAAAACTGTACAATTCAGAGCCATGGCTCAGGAAAGCAGCAAGATTGGAGTTGGCATTGACTGCAGTGAGTAACTGACAAATTCCCAAGGCTCAGAAAAGCATACCTGACAATTTGTAGAATTTGATATTTGATTTTTTTTTCTTAACAAATGTGGCATTCTGCTTGAACTTTAAAGCCCTATGGGCCTGTGCAGAATGTAGCAGGGAAGTACCCAAGTAATCCTGAGATAAAGGAAGCCCACAGACCGAAGGGAGAGAATTCTTGTGGGACAGGCTGCGCTCTCTCACCTTGGATAGTTACTTCTCCCTCTCAGCTTCTGCTTCCCTTCAAGGGCAGAAGTGGGCAGACCAGTGACCGCCAAAGGCCTTCCCACTGTGACCAATGTAAGGAGAAAAGTGCTGTGTTCGTGGCAATCTACAAAAAAAAAAAAGATTCTTACAGCACAGTGTGGAGTCTCCATCAGCCAGCAATCATTGTTCAGGAAGTGAGGGTCTGTTTTTCAGCACAGTTGGGAGAAAATCTGGAGTTCTCTGCATACAGGACCTCTTTGAGACCTCAGAAATATTTTTACAAACCAGTAAAATTTTAAGGTGGCTAAGTGTGCAATCCTTCCTTTCTGTTTCTTATACTATGAGACAGACCCCAAGTCACAGATGTTTATCACTGTCTTTCCAGCCATCTTTGTATACTCCATGAGAAGCTTCTGCTCACTATCCACAGAAGGCTGTGCCTTCCTCAGATGCATGGAAGGTTTGGGCCTGGAGACTGTGCCTATCTATACAGGACAAGTACTGCAGAAGACATTAGTGCTTTCTGCTGTTTGGCCGAGACTATAGCCCTCTGCACTATTCTCAGTCCTGGCTGCCTCATATTTCTCTCAAAACACTCTCCAAAGATGTTGAAGCTTCCTGCTATGAACCAGAACATGCCTTAATACCTATAAACATGGGTTTAGCATGTGTTAACTTTTGAAAATTCCAGAATCTCAAATCAACAAAGCCTGAAACTTTAAAAATGGCTATATTAACTTTTAATAAAAAGTTATAAATTCTAGCAAGGTATGGTGGTGCATGCCTATAATCCCAGCACTTGGGAGGCTGAGGCAGGAGAATTGCCATGAGTTGGAGGAGCCTGGAATACATAAGCAAATTCAAGTCTGCAATACATAGTAAGACCCTGTCTCAAAAAAAAAAAAAAAAAAAAAAAAAAAAAAAAAAGTTACAAATTCTAAGCCAAGCATGGTGGCACAAACCTACAATCCCAGCACTCTGGGATGCTGAAGCAAGAGAATCAAAAATTCCAGCCTAGCTTGGGTAATTTAGTAAGACTTTGTCTCAAAAACAAGAAGAGCCAGGGATTCAGTATATAAAGGTCCTAAGTTCCTAAGTTCAATCCCCAGACCTGCAAAAGAAAAAGTTACAAATTTTGCCTGGCAGTACTAAAAGATGACAGGCACTACATACTACATAACTAAGGTTGCAGAGTGACTTCCTCACAAAGCTCAATGCCCTTTATTATTTTCTTTAAGTACATTTCCTTTAAATAGTAAATATGAAGCTGGGCCTGGTGTCACCATACCTGTAACCCAGAAACTTAAAAGGTATAAGGATTGCTTGAGCCTAGGAGTTCAAGGCCAATCTGAGTAACACACTTGAGATTTAAAAAAAAAAAAAAAAAAATGGTAAATATGGTCAGAGAAATTCCAAAATATGGTATTTTCTTTAAAAGAGTAAAGAAGGCCAGGGTGATAGCTCAGTGGCTTAAGCACCTGCCTGACAAGGGTAAGGTCCTGAACTCGATCCCTGGTACAAAAAAAAAGTAAAAACTCAATTCTAATAATAGGTTAAGAAAAATATGCTCACAAATCTAAAAAAGGAAAAAAGTTACAGTAAGGTAGCCCATACTTCTATTATTCCATTAAGTAAACTTAGCTTTGGACTTTAGAAGTGCAACTAGGCTCTCCTTTATCAAAAAGTTTAAAATATTACAGCGAAATAGTTTTTCTGGTGCGACGCCTTTCTTTGCCACTCACAATTTTATGAATAATAAATGAGTTAGCTACATCAAATCAAATGGAAAATGGTTTAAGATTTTAATACATTTTAAAACCTGGCCATGAATTACTTTAATAGAGATATGTACTATATGCATGTATATTATATGGATAGATATTTAATTTCTGAAATTTTCAGATAGAATTTGAGTACTTCCAGCTTCAAGTCATCCTAACTCCAATCCTTCCCTCATTATCACCACTTCAAATCCAGCTTTCTAGATTCTGTTCACACAAAACTAAGTCAAAGGTTAATTTCAATTTTAAGTCACACTCTACCCAAACTCTAATCTTGCGCCCTGTAAGTACCCCACCTAACATACAATACTATAAAGCGAACAGATTCTTCTTCAAAATGGATAGGGTCACAAAAGGGTAAGATAATAGCCTTGTCAGATCATTCATAAAACTTAAGGGCTCCACTGATAACCACATTATTTAATTGGCAGAAAATGGTAAAAAAAAAAAAAAAAAAAAAAAAAAAAAAAAAAAAACCCTCCTTTAATATAGCTCTGCTGCCACTCCTTAGTGAGGAAATGGATTTGGAAAGCAAAGAACTGAAGGAAGTGAGCCTAAGGAAGCCAACACTGGCTTCCTTTCGGGCACTGAAGTCCACGGCAACAGTGCTGGACCTGGAGATGCGCATTAGGATGAGTGTTGAACGGCAGCAACACTGTGGCACGGAGACTACAGGAACTGCAGGCCAAGCATCAAAACCTCAAGCCCCTACACTCACAAAGCTAAAATGTTTCCTCGTATAAGAGACAGAACCACCACTAACAATTTTTGGACATAACATTTGAGTCTTGGCTCCCAATTGGATAATTTTGTACTGCACCAAAAACAATTTCATTCAAATTCCCAAAGTTTTCAAGCAGCTTCATACTAATTTCAGGACACAGTTTTCTTCCAACCCCAATGAAATGAAAGGCAGAAACCAGGAAAAGAAAAAAAAAAATTAAATAACACACATAAGATGGTATGGCGTTTTATGAAAAACAAATGAAGAATTACACTCACATCACACTGATAAACTGAGAGGCTGTCAGTGGTTCTCAGGGCAGATGTAACATTTTAACAAATGTGATTGTTTGTGAACAAAATAATTCTGATCAAAAACTTAATTGCAACCCAAGTGAGCCCTGGGCTGTGTCACTATAATCCGTTCTGACAGGAAGCAGTGAGTGGAGATTCCTACTGTGAACGGAGCACATGTGAAAGGTCAGCTTTGGCCTGGAACTTCAAAACCGTTAACGTGTAAAACAGTGTGCATTAGAGCCCGGAACGGCTAACCACTGGATTAGCGGATGTCCGCTGCATGGGTCTGATGTGCTTTTGGCAGGTAATGGTTAATTGGTAAACAGGCAATGTATTGTAACTTCCTTCTTTGCCTCTTCTCAACATTTACCAGCAGAATCTAGTCTTCATTATAGTCCTACAATACTGCAATATTAGATCTATAACATGGTCTCAATTTAACAAAATAATTTATTTCTCAAAATCCATTTTTAATAATTTTGTGGAGGAAAAATTGCATACACTTGAGAAATAAATGTGAAAGTTTTTTCATAAAAACATAGATGTTTGTTCATCCAATAGCAACTATAACAACTAAATTTTGCCAAATAAGGATCTCATTATTTGAAAGACCAATTACACAATAGAATTCTCCATGGCTTAAAACGAAATTCTAAATAAAAATGCAGTTAATACCAAAGTTTTCATTTTTCAACATGGAATGTTATTTATGAAAAAACCAAGCCAAATATTACCTTATAAGTCAATGCATGCTAAAGCATTTATATCTATTTAGCCCTGTAACACTGGTCCACCTGGCCTTAAATTATAGCTACTTCTCCCATTCTAAGCCACTTAAGGTAATATGGCATCAGTGAATGACAAAAACCTGGCGCTGGGTACTTCAATAATTATTTTCATTTCTGAGTTGCAGGGATGCTTCTCTCTAAAAAATAAGCAGGTCTTCTAAAATAACTTGTGTTCCTATTCTCAAAACCAGCTTTCGAAGGTTGTATCTTTGGTCACTAGACAGACGGAGCTCCAGCACTAAACCACAGGATTTCACAGATGGCTGCATGATGAAGGAGCCCCTTCCCAACAGCTCCATGATTTCTGTTCTCTTGGGAACACCAACTGGTATCTTCAAAAAAATGATAAATTTGCTTTCAATTCCAATGGGTAACTGAGGAAAAAAATCCTGGTCAGCAAAATAAGTTTACAATTTCTTAAATTTCTGCTTTCTGTACATTATCTGAAAACTCAAATCTACTTGGAAATTCCAGACTGTCCCCAACAGTCTGCTCCTGCAAGTATGTGACACTCCCAATTATTAATCTGTTACTGTACTACATGCCTGCCTGGGCTCTAGGCCCTGGGTCACAGTGGCTGCCCCTCTAGGAAATTACAGTATGGAGAGGGAGGGTAGGGAGCCAGCTATAAAGATCAATAAAGAAATAAAGGATGCAGGGAGGAAAGCAAGCAAGAAGCACTGTGTGAGGCTGGGCCTCTATTTCATGCTTTCATCCCTCCTCTCCACTGATAGCCAAGGAGAAACTCCATCAATGGTCAGATGCACAAGGAGGGCACCTAAGTAACTAAGAACACAAACAGATGTCATAATTCTCTCTCTCAAAAAAAAAAATGTTTTATGGGGCTGGGGACATAGCTCAGTGGTAGAGCACTTGTCTGGCATGGATGAAGCCCTGGGTTCAATCTCCAGCACACACACAAAAAAAATGTTTTACACAGTTCCAAACTGGTCATTAATGGTATTTTCTATTAAGTGATTAATAATACCTAGTAGCACACTAAATTACCACTTTATGTCCACTATCTTAATTATTTTTTCCATCACTACAATTTTTTCAACATAATAATTTTGGCTACTGTCCTACTTCCTTCCTTGGTGAGACTTAAGTCTCAAAAAAGCTTACAAACTTCCTTGTAGAAAGATCAACAAGACAGAAAGTACTGCCACGCTGCTTCTAACTTAAAGCGGGCACACAGACTTATGGTTAGGGTATCTGTGCTGAAGCCACGCGCTGCCCTAACCTCACAGCCAACACTTCACAGCCCACGTCTCCTTGTGGAGCAAGACTATTGCCAAGACAACTGTAATGCCTAATTAAGAAACAGATTTTGCTTACTTCTTAATTGGCTTATGTTTGTTTACATATTTTAAACTACAAAATGCCTAGAAGACTGAATTTAATCTTAACTCAGTTCTGGACTATGAATTAATTTTTGCAAATACAAAGAAATAACAATACGTTACCAGTTTCTTTTTAAGAAACCATGTAAAATGAAGGACACCAAAGAAATTCATCATTCGGCTCTTATTTGTAAGAGCAGATTCCCTGTAACTTGTAAATTATTTTGATTTACAGTGAATCATTATTGTATTCATAAATGCTGGAAAGTTGGTGAACAACATGATAGAATGATGCCCCAAAATAATTTTATAACTGCAGGAGTGCAAATCAACATGTGGGAGATGATTCAAAGGATAATGGGAAGGAGAGCAATTCAGAAAGGGTTAAAGGAGGAAAAGGGATAAGGGCATGTACCCCAATTTTCTAAGGTATCTCTAAAACCGTACTCTGGTACAGACAGATGGTGGAGCAGTCAGGCATGGGCAGCAGAGTCAACAGTTAACGTTGAACAAGCAAAGGCAAAACGCTTCATAATTTACAACAACCCAATCACACTGCTCATTCTTTTGAGGTTAAATGCTACTGACATAAGCTACACCTGAATCCAATCAGTGCAGAGACGTTGAGAAGATTCACACGAAAGGACTAAATTTGTCACAAATGGGTTGGTTTCCGATCTTAATGTAGCCAAGTTGCTTTACTCTGACCTCCATTGAACAAATCAACTTAATGGGCACTAGGAGTGCTATAAAACTTAACAATGGAGTGATTTTTAACTTTTAAAATATAGTTATGAAGCAAAATGTTGGATAGCCTCTACAATACTGGAAATCAAATTAAATCTAGATGTTTTTTAACAGTCTTGACAGATATAATCCTAGTTACCATGTAAATTTATGGTAAGCTGCTGTGATATTAGCCACAGGTGCTACTTTTAATATATGAGCCGCATCTGGCTGGGAATAGAATTTCTCAGAGGACTGAAAATGACCTCACTATCAGACAATGGAAGGGAAAAAAACAAGACCACTGTGGCATATAAAAAGCTGAAGATGTGGTCCACAACTAAATATTTCACATAAAATTCATTTTAACTCTGCAGTTGTAGGTTAAAGGATATTATGCTTTCAATATTTAAGAGGCGCAGATATATTTCAACCAAATAGCCAAAAGATTAAGAATGTAAGACAGTTATGAATACTCTTGACTACATATATAATACTGGCTTGCCAACCTTTGATCAGTATCAGAAAAAAATGATGCTCCAAGACTTGAAAAGAAAATTCTTTCTTGGTTCCCAAGCATACGACATGATTAGACACCACTCAAGATTACAAACTAAGATGCTGCAATTACCAATCTCTGAGCAGCAGCGACTCTCCAGGGCCTGACCAACAGCACTAGTTATATTTTTTAAATACTTTCCAGAAAACATTCACACCAAGTAAACTCGTTTTAAAAACTGCTACCAGTAATTAACCGGTCTCAGTTTGAGAAGCAATATTACCCAGAGACTAATGCAAAGGGAAAACACAAGCCTCTTATCTAAAGGATTTTTATTCAAAAATAAAATATATACATATAAAATGCAGAAGTATTTGCTTTTCAGGAACCCTCCCAAACTATTTAAAGCCATCATTTGCCAGAGAACTGGCAAGTGTGGAAATGTGATAGAGGATTTACCAAGATTTAATTTCCTATGAAATAACTTTTCCTAAATTAAACAAGCCTCTTTATCTGAAAAATAATCTCAAAAAGAGAAACCCTTCTATGAAAACATTCCCTACACCCTTGCACTAAGCTGTGAGAATAGTAGCTACAAAGCCCTATAAATAACATTTTCCTTCTGGGCTTCTCAAATAACTTGAAAAGCTTGATTTTTTTTAGCTTCAACAGATCGATTCTATCTAGGTGATGATTTCGATTTACTTTTTTTAACAAGTGGCTGGATCCATGCCTGATCTCACTGGGTATCAAGATGCTGAATACCTTTAGCAAGAAGAACCTAGTATGGATTCTTGATATTTTTGTGTTCAGCTGACAGCATTAATACAAGACCACTGAAAAAAAGGAGGCTCATAAACTCTGAACTGTGAAAATGGTTACTACATAAAAGTATTAGCTAAACTGGGTGTGGTGGTGCATGCCTGTAATCCCAGCACTCAAGAGGCTGAGGCAGGAGGAGCCCTGCAAGTTCAAGGCCAGCCTGTGCTACGTAGTGAGTTCAAGGCTGGCCTGAACTACACAGTAAGACCCTGTCTCAAAAATAAAATAAAGGAGCCAGCCAGATAGCTCAGCAGATTAAAGCACCTGTTTAGGCAGACACAGGGGCTCAGGATTTGATCTCTGGCCTGCCTGCTGGCCCTGTCTCTGTGCCTGGAGCATACTGAGATGGTGATTGAGACTGGGGGTGGTGGCATGTGCCTGTAATCCCAACGCCTGGGAGGCTGAAAACAGGAGGATCAACTACAAGTCTGATCTGTGTAGTGAGACCCTGTAGACCCTGTACTACATAAATAAATAAATAAATAAATGTTTTAGAGAATTTTTAAAAATTGGCTAAATTAAATATGACCTTCCTATTAAATGGATAGATATAGATATAGATATAGATATAGATATAGATATAGATAGATAGAGATAGAGATAGAGATAGAGATAGAGATAGAGATAGAGATAGAGATATATCCCACCATTAAAGAACATGAATCAGGGCCAGGGATATAGCTCAGCAGCATAAGCACCCACCTGGAATGCACCGTCCGAAGTTCAATCCCTGGAGCCACAAAAAAACAAAAAACCATGAAGCAACTGACAAGGAAAATGTTCACTATACATAAATTGAAAAAAGTAACTAACTAAAAAAGTCTTTAGGGGCTGGTGAGATGGCTCAGTGGTCTAAAGCACCTACTTAGAACAAGCTTAGCTAAAGCACAGGGACCGCGGTTCAATCCCCCAGCACCACATGCCAGCCAGCCCGCCCCCTGGTGGGCTGAGCTGGCCACACACACACACACACACACACACACACAAATAAATAAATAAAATTTAAAAAATAAATAAATAAAAAATAAAAAATAAAAAAGTCTTTAACATCAATGCTCACCACACGCACGCACGCACGCACTGTATTTTAATGTGGGCAGAAGGATTACAAGGCCAGTCTGATCTACACAATGAGACCCTGTCTCAAAAAACAAAAACAAAACTACATCTCTCCTCCTCCTCTTCCTCCTCTTCCCCCCTCCCCCTCCTCCTCCTCCTCTCCCCTCCACCTCCCCCTCTTCTTCCTCTCCCTCCTCCCCCTCCTCCCCCTCCCCTTTTCTCTCCCCCTTCCCCCTTCTTCTCCTTTTTCTTGGTGGGGATCTTTTGGTGTTTTTTGAGACAGGGTCTTACTCTGTAGGTAGTCTGGCCTTGAACTCACTACGTAACCCAGGCTAGCCTCAATCTTGAGGCAATCCTATATACTTTTCTCCTGTGTAGTTTTTGGTTTTCTAGCCATCTGGATATACCACACAAATGTATCATGGTGGCATAATCCCTAAAAAAGTGAGAGTAACGGCTGATCTCTGTAGGGTATGAGTGTCCTGCAAATGTTAAACTGCACTGTTTAAGGGTTGAAGTTTTAAACCAGGTGTGCTAGTGCACACCTGTAATCCCAGCACCCAGGAGGAAGATCACTGCAATTTCAAGGTCAGTCTGGTCTATGAAGTGAGTTCAAGGCTAGCCTGCACAACAAAATGAGAACCTATCTCAAAAAATCAAAACCAAACAAAGAAACAAAAAGTTGCTGTTCTATTTTTTGTTTGTTTTTGGTTTTTGAGGTAGGGTCTCTCACTATGTAGTCCATACTGAACTTCCTATGTAATCTAAACTTGCCTCAAACTCACAGTGATCCTCCTGCCTCAGCCTCCCAAGTACTAGATTGCAGGCATAGTCCACCATGCCCAGACACACCTGCAATTTTAAACAAATATAAAGATGGAAGAGGAACAGCCTGAAACTTACATTTTAAAAATCATACTTCATTACACTTAGAATTACAGCGGCCCTCTCTTCTACATATTTGTAACCACAACTGTATGGTCAGTGGCTTGGAACAATGGGATCTTTCAGTGCACAACATGTGTGTTTCTCTGCAGAGTTCCATTTCCCCAAGTAAAGTTTCCTGTTGCTCTTGGCAGACTTTTTATCTGGAAGTGACTTTCCCCTCCAACGTGTAATAGATTTCGGATTGATAACTGATCAACTAAGTTTTATAAACCAATGTTTCAGGACACAAGAAACCATGAAGCAATTTGCAGGTCAAATTCCGATGGGAAAAAAAAATTCCTATGGATAGCTGCCTACCTTTCTCTTCAAAATATGCAGAGTATATATAATATCCTGTAAGTAGAAATAGACTCAATTTTTAAACAGCAGAGCTTCATTCAAATTCCTAAATAAAACTGTAACTCACATTCTCAGTCTACAATTTCTAAGAACACAGAATTATGTTGAAAGAAGAGCCATCACCATCATCTCAGGGTGGAATACCTGTTCTTAATGTTAGCCTTCTGCCCTCTTCTTCTGTAAGTCTGAGCAAGTTCCTCAATGTCCCTGACCTTTCCACCATTAGCAAAATGGGGACACTCTCACCCCACCTTGTAAGGGTGCTGCAATGCTATTTCACAGGCCACCACACAGCAAGCTGTTGGGCATGGCGGTGCACAATGCAGGTGCACTTGGGAGGCTGAGGGAGGAGGATCCCTGTGTGAGGCCAGCCTGGGCTCCATACTGGGGTCAAGGCCAGCTGGAGTGCATATCAACACCCTGTCTAAAAAACAAAACAAAAACAAAATCCTAACAGTGAGTTTACTAATACCTAGTAAACCTCAAACACTCACCAGTCCATAAAATACTTCGTGACTTTTCAAACTGTCAAAAAGAAGCCTGATCTGTCTGTATTACAGATAAATAATTCAACACTAAAAGTCACCTATAGTTGCCTCTGTAGCCACTGTTGCCGCTACTTCTCCCATTTGCTCTCTGCTCTTTGCCACTCCCATGAACTGCTGCCTTCTGCCATGTGCCACTCTGCCTTGGAGCCAGCTGAGTATAGACTGACACCGCCAGTAATTGTGAGCTAAATAAACCTTTCCTTCAGAAAGAAAGAAAGAAAGAAAGAAAGAAAGAAAGAAAGAAAGAAAGAAAGGAAGGAAGGAAGGAAGGAAGGAAGGAAGGAAGGAAGGAAAGAAAGAAAGAAAGAAAGAAAGAAAGAAAGAAAGAAAGAAAGAAAGAAAGAAAGAAAGAAAGAACGAACCGAACGAACATCACCTATAGCCAGGAACAGCAATGTATACCTATGGTCCCAACTACTTGGGAAGCTGAGGCAGGCACACTACTTGAAAACCTGGGGATTTAGGACCAGCCTAGGCAGCAGAGCGAGACCTGATCTCAAAACAAAAAGAATAACTAGAGCAACATTTTTACATCAAAATTGCTGTAAAATAATTCTTAAAAAACATATTTTTTTTTATATGCAACACCACCACCAAGCTAAAAGAAAAATCAACCAAAGGTACTGATTTTTTTTGGCTGGCTCAGGCTGCTTTAAGGGCAGATCTGCTAAAGCAGGTGTAGGTGGGGATCGAACCGCAGTATCCTGCACCTGACTGCGTTTGCATGAGCAGGCGCTTAAACAACTGAGCTAATGGGCAGGCCCCAACCAACGATACTGGACCATAAAAGGACAGTTTCAAGACTGAAAGAATTAGAGGCTGGGGAGATAGCTCAGTAGAATAAGTGCTTGCCTGGCAAGCGCAAGGGCCTGAGTTCAATCCCCAGTTTGTAATAATAATAATAATAATGATGATGATGATGATGAAAGAATTGGGCTAGGGAGATAGCTCAGCAGAATAAGCACTTGCCTGACAAGCTCAAGGTCCTGAGTTCAACCCCCAATACCACAAAAAAACAAACAAGCAAAAAAAAAAAATACTGAAAGAATTGTCTGGGGCCTGGGAAATAGATCAGAGGCCTAAGTATCTGCCTGGCAAGTACAAGGACCCAGGTTCAGTCCCTGTTACAGCATGCCACACTGGTGGTACACACCTGTAATTCCAGCGCTGGGGAAGCTGAGACATGAGGACTGCTACAAGTCCAAGCGGCATAGCAAAACCCTATACCAAGTAAATATTTAAAAAAAAAACAAACTACCTTTTTTAAAAAATAATTTTATTGAGAAAGAAGTAGCAATGAGATATTTTCAAAACAGGTTAGTAGTACAGTTACAATAATTAATACATTGCATATTGTTGTCTTTGTAGTAGTTATTCCTAGTACAAGATGCAGACATGATATCTTGTCTAAACACTATTAGTTCAAAACTTTCTTCTCTTTGAACTAAGAGAAAGTAGCTATATATCTATGCTATTTTGTAGATACAGATATATTTTCTTTTCCACTACAAAATGGTCCATTTATATCCCCCTTTCTTGTTTACTTTTATCAGAGATGTGTATTCCATTGCCACTCATATATTGTAGGTGCATGAATTCAGCAGAGTAATCCAATATAGCCCTGTAGTCTATAATAGTAGTGGGTTATCTGCATGACTGGCAGAGTCAGAAGTTGTTGACTTGAGCCTTTTATAACTCAGCATATTAATATGGCTTTACTTTATATACCTCATAAAAATACCTTTTTAATTTTTAATTTTTTATGATACTGGGGATTAAAGGCCAGGGCCTAGATAGATAGATAGATAGATAGATAGATAGATAGATAGATAGATCCAGATATAGATAGGTGGACAGCCATATGTATGATATATATATATATATATATATATATATATATATATATATATATATATATATGTATTTGCTTAGTCACTAAGTTACCTAGACTGAACTCAAACTTGAGACACTCTTGCCTCAGCCTCCCAGAGTGCCACTATTATGGGCATGTGCCACCACACTGAGCTAAAGCTACCTTCTTTAAGTCAAATTTGGATGTCTTCAGGAGCTCATATTTAAAATGTCCAAGGCTGAGGGTGTGGTACAGTGGTACAACACTTGCCTGGTATGGATGAGGTCCTCAGTTCAAGACCCGGCATTGCTAAAGTGCCCAAACCAACAGAGCATAGTGAAACACATCTGTAATCCCAGCACTCAGGAGGCTGAGGCAAAAAAGTGGCAAGTACTACATAGAGAGACCTATCTCAAAACAAAAAAACAAAGAGTTCAAACTAGAAATCTTGATTCCCATACAACAGTCCTGTTCCTCTCCCACACTTCCAAGAACCTACCTCCTCCAGGCTTGAGTCTGAGTTACTTTCAGCATTCTCTGTTCTTCTTCCTTACACCCCACCACCACTCCTCCATAATCAGAGAAACTTGGCTATTCTCTTTACATCTGCACTTTCTTATAAGCATTAAGTTGCTACCACTGGTTTCTGATCATGTGAAGTCTTAAACACAGCTCTAACCTCATTCTTTGCTTCTCCTGTCACTGCCTACTCTACGATCTCACACTACGTCTACCCCAGCCACGCCACCTCACCTAGATGAATGCAATAGCCTCCCTACCACTCTCCCAATTTCACTTTTGGCCCTTCAACTCCATCTTCTATATCCTCTGCCTAGTCTTTTTTAAAAACTGCATCATGCCAGGCAGGGTGGTGTACACTGCATTCCCAGCACTTGGCAGGCTAAGGGAGAAGGATCACTGCAAAGTTGAGGCCAGCCTGGGCTATAAAATAAGTTTAAGGCCAGCTTAAATTGTCAAAAAGACAGAAAAAAAAAAACCCCACAAATACTTATTTAAAAATAAAAGTTCATGAGCCTATCAATTCCTTTTTCTTTCTTTTTTTTTTTTTTATGTGTTTAGTACAGGGTCTCACTACACAGATCAGACTTGCAGTGATCCTTCCTGTTTTTCAGCCTCCCAAGGGCTGGGGTTACAGGCACGCCACCATACCCAGTCTCATTTGCAGTCTCAGCATGCCCCAGGGGATCAAACCCCTGGCCCCTGCGTCTGCCAAAGCAGGCGCTTTAATCTACTGAGCTACCTTGCTGGCCCTCACCTACTTGCTAAGGCTTTCCCAACTGCTCTCCACCAACAGAATTAGGTCTCCTAGTATTGTCTCTCAGACCTGCTGCAGAGGCAGGCAGTATCCCTGCTGGCTCATAGAGTCAGTCCTGACTCCATGCTTATCAACTGTAGGACCTTGGCCAAGTCACTTAATCTAATGCAAAATGAGGGAAATAATATGTATTTCAAAAACTTTTGTGAGGATTGAATGAATGAATGAATGAATGAATGAATGAAAAGTCCTTAAGTGTGTTCATTAGGCATTAATGAGTCCCTCATGGCACTCATCATAACTTGTAACTATATATTCATTTTGTCTTTGCTTGCCCCCACTATACCATAAGCTTATGAAGATGACAACAATATCTGCCCTATTAACTGCTGTCACCCACTGTGTTGCACAGTGCTTAGCCTGAAATAAGTGTTCATTATTATTTACTAGTGTTAGGTATGTAAACAGTCTCACAGTGAGTGAGATGGGGACAGGTGAAAGCAGGACAGGGTGGGATGAGGGAAAGGATGAAAAATGATGACTTGGGTCAAGGTAGAAAAGAATAAGACTGAGATGCCAGGGGCTTTGGTCCAATTCCAGCCCTGTTACTAATTTTCAGTGGCCCTGGTCAAGGCACTCCCCCATCTGCACCCTCTCACATCTTCTGGGAGGACATGGCAGTAGGCACCTTAAAGTTCCTACCTCTGAGTAAAGAGGAGTAATGAGAAGTAGGGCTCGACTGGGGACAGCTTTGAAAACCTCTGAGATGACAGCAGGGAGAGCCTAAAGGTGACAGTCAGGCAGCGGTTTAGCTACAGTACTTAGGGTTAAAGGCAGGGGTGGGGTGGGGGTGGAGAACAGCAACACAGACCCGGCAAAAGACACTAAAGGATGACCACGCAGTTCCTGGTGTCTGGTCAGTTTCAGGTCCAGGTACTTGGAAGAAGGTGACGCTGCTGAGAGAAACAACCCTGCTAAAGGAGAAAAACAAGAGTTTGCTTTCAACTACCTCTAATCTGAGCCAATGTTAACCCAGGGGAAAGTGCCTCACAGGGAGTTCCACGCCAATCTGCAGCTCAGTTCACATAACCATTCTTAGCACCCTCATTTCTCCCAGCACATTGCAAATAAGAGGTGCGTCCTCTTCTTTCCTAACCTTGACCTATACCTCCCACTGCTCCCTCTCTTAGACCCTTCCCTCACAAAAACCCATCAAGTCTTCCAAATAACAACTCAGAACTCCTCCAAACAGTCATACTACAGTGCATCTCTTTCGACTTACTAATACTCCACATTTCAGTAATGATTAGCAAGCCTATTTGAAAAAATTTACCTTCTAAAATTTGGATACGCCACCTTCCCAACAAAACTGGAAGCTCTGGTGTTACATTTCAATCCTTCTGCACCTTGGCCAGATGGTGCCAGCCTCTCAGTGGTTGCCAGCTCTATACCTTCACTGAGCTCTCTGAGACCATGCAGTCCTGGCCTTCCTGCGTAGGGCTGCTTCAGGTACCTGATGAGAGCCCACAGCAGGGCTGCAGTGGTGAAGACAATGTGTATGTGCAGTCAATTTGCTGGATGATACATAGAAGACCACAGTCCTGCCCTGCTGGCTGAATGCGACCTTGTGGGCAAGCATTCATTAGCAGCATTTACTGTTTTGATTGGACTGATATGAACGATACAACTAAAGGACCTCTGGTTGCTCAACTGTGGTACTTGAGTTACTTCCAATCAAACACAGTTTTGTATTGGCTGGTGATACACTATTCACTTTCTCAGGGAAGTACGGTGACACCCATTAAAAGAAGGAAAGTAATCTAACAGGTAGTACTTGGAGAACAAGATCTCCTAAAAATAACTGTGAGAACATTAATAATAAAGCATTTCTATATCACAACTGGATCTAAAAATGTTGCTACAGGAACCAAGCTTGTGAGTCTCATATCTACAACTGGGATACAACTGAATATGGCCTCAAGCAATCTTACAAGCTCAGTTTGATTCAGTGCTGTCCTGTAAGATTTCATGAATTATTTAGAAGGTCCCATCTCAACTAGAGCAGATGGATAATATGATGGTTAATTAACTACAACACTGGAGAGAAGATGTTACTGCTCTGTTTCCTTTAAAGGAATGTATGAGGTGCTGGGGAGATAGCTCAGTAGAATAAGCACTTGCCTGGCAAGCGCAAGGGCCTGAGTTCAATCCCCAGTTCCAATAAATAAATAAATAAATACATACATACATACATACATACAAAACTTAGAGCCAGGGCACTCTACTTGTCCATACTTGCTGTGGACGTGTCTAGATGGCCCCTCAAAGCCTCGTGTAATCTTAGGCTTTTCAGAGGTGGCTGAATCTAGAGTGTGTGGTGCTAGGATTAACGGTATGTGGTTGCTAAATCAGTCTACTGTTTGGTTTGGCACCACCCTAATCCTAGCAGTCTAGATACAATATAAAAGGAGGGGCCAGTGAGATAGCTGAGCAGACTAAGTGTCTGTTTAGGCAAGCACAGGGACCAGGGTTCAATACCCCGCACCACATGCCATACAAGCCCCACGCCCAGGCACACTGAGCCAGCCACAAGACCAGGCATGGTGGTATACGCCTATAATCCCAGTGCTATGGAGGCTGAAACCAGGAGGATCACTGTGAGTCCAAGCTGCATGGTGAGACCCTGTACCAAATACATAATAAATAAATAAATGGAGCAGAAAGATGCTGTTAAGGTCTCTTATGGCTTTTGCTGTCTTCCACTGCCATGAACTATTGTCCCTCTGCCATGTGCCACTTTGCCTTGGAGCTATCCAATTATGAACTAAAACTTCCACAAACTGTGAGCTAAATAAACCTTTCCTCCTTTAACTTTGGGTGTCAGGTATCTTGTCTCAGCAACAAGAAAAATAACAAAAGACAATACTGTTGAACCAAATCTCTCCTGACAACAGACACCAACGGGTCCTCTACCAACCACCGGAGATGAATGCAAGCACAGCACTACATTGCTGCCATAAAGACGTACTAGCTTACTTTGATATTCTATCAGTATCTATATCATGCAAGCTGCTTTGTCAAAATCACAATACACCAAAACTCTACAGCCATAACTCACTGCTATGCCAACCTGAACATGATTGATGATGGCCGTGCTGAAGTGGTAGGCAAACACACCAAAGAAAAAACAACAGAATGGGAAAGAACAAGAAAATAAATACTTTTAACATTTAATATTTCAATTATTTTCTGCTATTATTCTGTTATTATTGCAGCCACTGTTATTAATTCATAGTCAACCTATTTAAGAAGTACTAGCAATACAGGCTGAAAAAAATGCCTCAGTAATTCCCTAACCCTTGAGTGTAATTTTGTCAGTTAAGTCTAAAGCAGCGCATTTGAAACCACTTTATATCAAGTTAATCTCATCTACAGTGCTTCATAAACCTTAAATGCTACATTAAGGTTTTAGACTAATGAATGAAATTTACATAAATGAAATTTATGTCAATACATTTCACAGTAAGTTTTATTTTATAATAATTATGGTACTCATATGATAACATCTGTTGAGAGACACAGTCTAAACCTGGCAAAGATTTAAACCCACCACATTTTCCAAGCATCATGTACACTATCTGTGAAAAGCAATAAAAAAGCAACGAATGCATTAATCATACCAATATCATCTGCAAAGCATAAATCTGAAATACCTTTCACGTCAGCTCAAACTGCTTTTTTTATTTTTTACACACCTGATTTTATGCCATCTGTAAAAGGGCAAGACAAAGACTATTGAGGAAATTGTATTTCTTGGCTGTTTGACTTTTACAAAATACTCAGGCTAAGTTCTGTAAACAGAAGATTTACTACATGACTAAGAAAAACTGATGCCATTAAAAGTCCATTTTTATTAAAGGACGGTGTAATGACCACAGTGTGTTCACACTGCAGTGTGGTGTCATATTTACATTGTTGACACCTGTTTTACATTTCTTTTCCTCTATTGCATGTGCTCTTACAAATACACATCAAGTCTAAACCTATTGTATGACACAAACTTCAGAAAGGAGACTCCAAATGATGATAACACCTTAGGCTCTCGTCTCCCTGTCCTGATAGACCAACTCTGATGGTTCAGCCACAATCAGACAACACCAGCACAGGGAGGTCCAGGCTTACTTGGAACTCCGAGAACTCCAAAATGAATAGCAACATGAATATCACTTGGATGTTTTTATTAGCCCTTTTATTATTTTCCATTTTAAGACAGGGTCTCATTAAACTGTTAAAATGCCCAGGCCCTGGACTCAACCCCCTAGTACTGAAAACAACAATAGTAAAACCCAAACTAATTTGGTCACAAGAGGTGCTGGAGGTTCGAACCCCAGGCCTGCCATGCCAGCCCTGCCCCTAGGGTGCGCTGAGATGGCAACTGAAACTAGGCATGGTGGCAAGAGCCTGTATTTCCAGCTCTTGAGAGGGTGCAAACAGCAGATCACTATGAGTCCGATCTAGTAGTGAGACCCTGAACACCCTGTAGACCCTTCTCTAAAATACATAAATAGATAGATAGATAGATAGATAGATAGATAGATAGATAGATAAATAAAATCCTGCAGAGGACTACTAAAACTTTCATGAGGGACAAGGAGATAGCTCAGAAGAATAAGCGCCTTACTGCCAAGCGCAAGGTGCTGAGTACAATCCCTGGTACCACCAAAAAAACTTAAAAAAAAAAAAATTTCATTAACGGCCAGACGTGGTGGCACAGGCCTGTATCCTAGCACATGGGAAGCTGAGGCAGAAGTATCTCAGCAAGTTTGAGGCCAGCCTGGACTACCTAGTGAAACTTTACCTCAAAAAAAAAGACTTTCATTACCAGTTGTCTTCTGGTATCATCGAGACTTTACCACTTGAAAAAGTTAACCATAGCCTATTATCAAATTCCTCAATGAAACATTGTTATAGTCAGGCAGCAATAATAACGTTCAACTGCTCAATTTCAAGAGTCTCTCTGGGCACTCACTGGAAGAGAAATATGTTACAAATCCACAAGTCATGCATGCTGGATGCACAGAACACCCCATGCCCAGTATGAGCTAGGCCATCTGGAAAACTCCTCTTCTCTCCCACCCCAGCCCAAGAAAGCTTTCAGAGGCAACAATTACAAACATGAATCTAATGGATAAGATGGAGAACAAAGTTGGTCCTTGGTAAAAGGCACTATACTTTGCCAGCTGTCAGATCAAGCTATGGCAAAACACCCCTTTTGAGGAGGAAAGGTGGCTGAGTACCACCCAGTTCACATGATTCATCAGATAATCAAGTGCTTGGCCAACGGAGCCTATAACGAAGTGCAGATAAGGCCGAGGATCTTCTCCAGGAATGTAGCAAATGCAGCTCCTTCTCACAAAGCTACTGCCTTTTCCTTTACCAGTAGGAAAATCCACCCCAAATCTTTCATTTACCCAAAAGGAACAAAAATAAGTCTAGTATTCAATCACTGCTTCTTCTCCATTCCTGGTACTATGCTTATTTCTGCACTGAACAGGCATGGTCCGGAGGATCCAGGAGTTGGGGAATGAGGGCAGCCTGCTGCAGGGTCTGGGTCCTGGTCAGTCTGGGGTCCTGCCCTGGAGGGCTCCACCTACTGGCATCTGCAGTATTTGTTTCCTGTGCTTCTAAGCCTCATTTTCTGTTCTTCTAAAATTTAAAATTTCCTCTGATTTTGTAAGCATCCCATTTATTCCTGTACATTACAATATACAACAAAATTTGCCTTTATGGGACATATACATCCACATTTCCAAATGACACTGTGTTCTTTTAATGCAGATGTTCTGCACTTGCCCAACACCCAAGAACTCTCCCTCCATACGTCTACCTGAAGTGCAACTTCACCAGCTGAGTTCACTGAACTCATTGTCTGAGTTCAAGCACTTCGAATATGGAAAGTTCCTGTCTTGAGTCATGCTGTCTGTTCATAAAGTGTCACTGTCACCATCATATCACCCACCAGTCCACAAAGCATTGTGGATCCCCTGGACTACCACCAAGGGCAGAGGGCAACAGAAACTGCTACCTATGGCTACTTCATCTACCTATATTGGGAGAATACCTGCAGAATCTTTACAAAAAAATTTTTTAAATGTATGTAGTACAGGGTCTACAGGGTCTCACTACACAGATCAGACTCATAGTGATCCTCCTGTTTTCAACCTACCAAGCCCTGAGATTACAGGCGTGCGCCACCATGCCCAGTGTCATTCACATGGGGGCACGCACGGCACACATGAGAATCTTTATGATCTCCAAATATCTGTGCTTATCTGAACTATCAACTTAATTTGGATTATGTGGGGCCAACAATATCTCAGAATAAAATCTCTGAGAGAAAAAAGAAGATCAAATGTATTTGCTGGGTATTACTATAATAAAACCTGAAAGAGCTCAAAGCTTTTATCAAGGTTCAGTGAAAGTGTTCCTCAAATGTATAGTCTATTTTCTATAATATTAAAAGATAGTGCCTTACTGTTCTTATTGCTGAGACAAAATACCCAACATGCAAAATTAAAGAGGGAAGGGTTTATTGCAGCTTATAGTTTCAGTCCACAGGCAGCTGCTTCCAAGGAGAATGGCGTGGCAGAGGGGCACTACAAAGGAGAAATGGTTCATGACAAAGCAAGGCAGGCAGAAGGCAGCAAGCAACAAGTGAAGTAACAGCAGCTGTCTGCCTCTCCCTTTTATCCCTTCCAGGCTACCTGCCCTTTGAAAGGTGCCACCCACACCCAGGGTGAGCCTTCCCATTATCGACACCCAAAACTATACCAAAACAATCAGTAGTCTAATTTAATAATCACATACCCTTAATCCCAGCATCATATGCTCTAAATCATCTTTGAAACTCCCCACCTATGACCACATGAGGCTTTGGAGAGACATCTATATACAAGCCATAACAGAGAAAACTATGACACCATTTTATACAAACTACATAAGCACACCATGTTAAATATTATAGTGTCCAATCAAGTGGACTCCTACTCCTGAACATTTTATTATAAGAGAAATGAGAAGTCAACACAAAGAACTGAAAAATAAACTCAATCTATTGAGAAAAAAATATTTTTATCCATGTTTTTAATACTTTTTTTTCATTTTTTATGTATTTAGTATAGGATCTATAGGGCCTCACTACACAGATTGGACTCCTCTTTTTCAGCTTCCCATGTGCTGGGGTCAACGCTGGCACAGCACAGAGTGGGCAGCGGGATCAAACCCAGTCCCTGGGCCTGCCTAAGCAGGCACTTTAGTCCACTGAGTTATCTGGCTAGCCCTTTTTTTTTTTTTTTTTTTTTTTTTTTGCAGAACCAGGGATTGAACTCGGGCCCTTACTCTTGCCAGGCAAGCACTTATTCTACTGAGCCATCTCCCTGGACCCAATATGGCCCATTTTTTAAAAAAATCTTTTATTTATTCATTTAATTGGTACAGGGTCTTGCTATGCAGCTCTGACTCAGGGATTCTCCTATCTCAGCCTCCCCAGTGCTGAGATTACAGGCACATGCCACCACACCCAGTTTCAGTGGCCAGCGCAGTGCACCTGGGGCTCTGGGCCACTGTGGCATGCGGCACCAGGAATCAAATCTGGGTCCCTGTGCTTGCAAGCAGGCACTTAGACCACCGAGCTATCTCCCCAGCTACCTATATGTTGAGTGATTTTTTTTTTAATATGTTAAAACCCAGTGTGAATCATGTTCTTAGTAGAGGGGTCATCAGTTGTAACTGTGGCCTCCATCAGTTTGTGAAGCTGAAACCAGGAAAGGTGCTGGAGCTCCCCAACTGTAAGCACAGTGGGCCATCTTAACTCCTTCTGAGGCAGGGCTTCAGCAAAGGAGATGTGACCTTCCCATGGGATGCACATGCCCTTGGAAATACCTGCTCACAATAAAACATTACAGGCCCACAGAACCTTAATGGTCATCCTCACGTATTCATATACATGCAGGACCACATCTAGAAGATCATTTCTAGGTTAGGATGAGGGACATGTAGATCTTAGTAGCTGACAGGCACTGGGGACTAGGGTGTATGTAGCTCAGTGGTAGGTACTTTCCAAGCATATGCAAGGCTCTGAGTTTGATCCCCAGCAACACAGGCACAACACAGGACACAGACACAGACACATATCCACATACACAAAAGGCTCAACAAGCATCACCCAACTGCCCTCCAAAAGATTCTCTCCAATGACACTCCAGATCTCCACCATCTATATCGCCCTCTCGTGTTGTACTTCCCTCAGCAGCCTGGACTCCAAAGACCAACGTCTTAATCCCTCCACTGGACACGCCCTTACTTCCTTGGCTCTCTGTTGCTCCACTGAACTCATCTGGCAGAAGTTCAGTTCTCATTCAGTCTGCACCTACTCCAAGTCCATACCCAGGCAGAAAATCTTCACTTTAAATGTCTGACCATGGCCCTCAGGAGGCTAAGACAGGCGCGTCGAAGGTGTGTGTCAGCCTGGCGTACACAGTGATAAAGAATGACCCGAAATACAGAGCAAGTCATTGTCTTTTAAAAAAAAAAGTTTGATCATAATCTCCATAGTAAAATAAAAACTTCCAGCAACCAGCCATATCTCCCTAGTTAACACATTATCTTTGTCTCCAAAATGACTTGAATTCCTTCACCTACTTCCTCTCACCCTCAAAACTCCTGCCTCCCACCGCTCCTCTCAGTTGATGGCCTCACTAAAAACAAAAATAAATAAATAATAATAATAATAATAATAATAAGCACTATCTCTTCTTCCTAGGACAGACACACCAACCTACCTATGCCTATACACACACACTCTTCTTTCCTACTGCAAGGGACACAGTCCCTACTCTTCTACTGCCAATTCATCTTACCTTTTCTTACCTATCTAGGACTGCGCTCTAATGATTCTTACCCCTCTGACAATTCTCAAACTGCTATCTCCACCCTGAGTTTTGACTTCATATATCCACCTGTTAACCAGAGGTATGCACCTGGATGGCAGGTAAGCATCTCAAATCTGAAATATATAAAACAAGATTCTTAATTCCCTATGCCCTGCTTTCCCTAGGTTGGGAAGAGGCACCAATTGTTCTATGCTTCACAATACAGCTTGACCCAGTGCAGTCGTCCTTAACAGCCTCCCCTACCCTCTAACCAATCTATCCAAAAGTCTTTTTTTTTTTTTTCCAGCGCTGAGGAGGAGATTAAACCCAAGGTTTTGTGCATGGTAGACAAGTACGCTACCAGTGATCTATACCTCTGACTCTACCAGCAACTCTTGATTTTCCTGTCTTCAAACCCTATAAGGAACCCACATTTCTCTCCACCTCCAGTCTCCTGTTGTCTCTTACCTAGACTACAGTGACAGTGTCCAGGCTGTTCCCCCTCCTCAGCAGAATATCCAGCATGATCTTTTTAGAATATAGGACAAATCCTGTTTGAAATAATCCAAACAGGATTTTTTTTTCCCGTGGTCTCAAATCCAAATCCTCACCATGCCAGCAAGGCTCTGATGCTCTTTCTACTTTCTGTGTCTGTTCCAGTTTCAGGGCTGTTGCTCAATCAAGGTAAGATCATTTTGCTTGAGGATATCCACTTGTTCTTCCCATCTGGAATGTTCTCCCTTTGGATTCTCACACAGTGAGATCTTCCATGTTACCCAGGCCTCTGCTGTGCCCTTCCCTGGGAGATCACCCTAGACAATGCGACCTGAAATAGCCTCCTCCTTCACTTTCTATTCCAATCTCCAACATGATTCTTCTTCATAGCATTCGCTGTTAACTGAAATTACATTATCTGTTCATTCATTTGCTCTCTATCTTCTCTCCTATAATGGAAGCTACATGAGCTTAGGATAATGCCTAACACAGTGAAGATGCTTCATAAACATATAATGAATTAATATTACTTTTATGATTTTTTTAAACTTAACCATATATGCAACTATTACATTGTAAATAAGTTATACCCATGGAGAAATAATAAAAGAGAACAGTGAGCCAATCATGGTGGCACATGCTTGTAATCCTAGCACTTGGGAGATGGAGGCAGGACGATCACTTCAAGTTCAGGCCAGCCTGGATTCATAGTGAGTTCAAAACCAGCATGAAAAAACTTACTTTAATAAAAAATAAGGGGCTGGTGAGATGGCTCAGTAGTCTAAAGCACCTACTTAGAACAAGCTTAGCAAAGACCGCGGTTCAATCCCCCAGCACCACAAGCCAGCCAGCCCCGCTCCCTGGTGGGCTGAGCTGGACACGGACACACACACACACACACACACACACACACACACACTAAATAAATTAAAATTAAAAAAAATTTTTTAAAAACATATAAAAATACTTTCTTTAAAAAAAAAAAAAAGACCAGCATGAATTACATAGCAAGATCCTGTCTCAAAAAAAAGTGAGCCAGAGATGCATCTCAGTCATAAAGCACTTGTCCAGCATACACAAGGTCCTGGGTTCAATCCTCCGTACAATACAAAAAAAAAAAAAAAAAAAATGTAAGTACTTGTAATTTTTTTTGAGGGGAGGGTTCAGTACTGAGCCAGGCCTTTCACATTGTGCTACATACTTAGCCCTTCTTTTTTTTTTTAAATTTTATTTTTATTTTTATTTTTATTTTTTGGCATTTTAGGACAAAGTATACAGGGTCTCACTATGTAGACTGGACTCGTAATGATCCTCCTGTTTACAGCCCCCCAAGTGCTGGGATTACAGGCATACCCAACTAAACCCAGTCTCAGCGTGCCCTGGGGGCAGGGCCCACACAGCAGGCCTAAAATCAAACTCCCACCCCCTGCATCACTCGGCTCTTTTTAAACTTTTTACTTTGAGCCAGGGTATCACTAAATTGCCCAGGCTGGGCTCAACCTTGAGATTCTCCTGCCTCAGCCTCAGTCTTTCTGGCTACTGGGATTACAGTTATGCTCACTGTACCCAGCTTCTTAAAATTTGCATTATCTTAATGTTATGTTGTTGCTTCAATAAAAAACAATGGCCAGCAGGGAGTAGTGGCACAGGCCTGTAGTCCCAGAACTCAGGAGGCTGAGGCAGGAGAATCGATGCAAATTCAAGACCATCCTGGGCTACAAAGTGAGTTCAAGGCCAGCCTAAACTGCACAGTGAGACCCTGTCTCAAAACAGACAGGAAAAAAAAAAAAAAAAGGTTAGTCATGGGGGCACATGCCCATAATCTGAGCACTCAGGAGGCTGAGGCAAGAAGATAGCTACTAGTTTATGAGCAGTAGGCTATATGGTGAGTTCAAGGTCAGCCTGAAGTACATACATAGTGAGACCTGTGTCAAAGAAAAACAAACCAAGTTGAGTATGGTGGCATATGCCTCTAATCCTAGCAGTCAGGAGGCTGAGACAAGAAGAACAAGCCCAACCTGCATTATAACACAAGACACTGTCTCAAAAAATAAAAACAGGGCCAGCAAGATAGCTCAGGGGACTAAAGCACCTGCTTAGGCAAGCTTAGGCAAAAGTGAAGAGTCTAGCATCACATGCTGTGCCAGCCCTGCCCCCAGGGTGGGCTGAGCCAGACAGAATCCGGGGTGTGGTGGCACACACCTGTAATCCCAATGCTGGGGAGGCTGAAAGCAGGAGGATCGCCACAAGTCCGAGCTGCATGGTGAAACCTGTACAACCAAGAACATTAAAAAAAAAACTAGACCAAAAACAAAATGTTGGAACCTAGTCTGACCAATTTAGTAATTTAGTGAGATCCTATTTTAAAATGTAAAGTAACGCTCTTTGGTTTCGGCGGCACAAGCAAGATGACGAAGGGAATATCATCCTTTGGAAAGCAGCGTAATAAGACACACACATTGTGCTGCCGCTGTGGCTCTAAGGCCTACCACCTTCAGAAATCGACTTGTGGCAAATGTGGCTATCCCGCCAAGTACAAAAGAAAGTATAACTGGAGTGCAAAGGCTAAAAGGCAAAATACCTCCGGAACCGGTCGAATACACCTAAAAATTGTATATTGTAGATTCAGGCATGGCTTCCGCGAAGGAACGACACCTAAACCCAAGAGAGCAGCAGTTGCAGCGTCCAGTTCATCTTGAGAATTCCAGCAATCACTCAAAATAAATGCTTTGGTTTTAAAAAATAAAATAAAAAAAAGTAAAGTAAAGTAACAAAAGGGCTTAGGATGTAACTCAGTGAAAAGGACCTGGGTTCAACCCTTAATATCACAAGAAAGTACCAGGTTTTATGTCCTACATGAAAGATGAATGAGGATCTGTCAGTCCTGAGGAGTCGCTACCCTACGCATGGGCTCCTGGTGCCTGGGGGCTGGCCTGGGACCATTAACTAGGCGCCAGTACTCTCCTCTTGAAGACGACAGCAACAGCAGACAGAGCCACGTTCTGACCATGATGGATTAGGACATAAATACACCACTCCATAATGTTACCTGGACAGAAACACAACATGGACATGTTCCAAACCATAAAATACTAAACACCCTCTTTCCCATCTAATGATGGGAAACTATTGCTTCTTTTCCAATTTTAGGTTTGGCCCCACTTTACTCTGTTCTCCCAAGAGGTAAGATTTATAAAAATGGTGAATCACAAAATTGTCCATTTCCTGACAGCATATAATCCACAGCAACATCTTAATTCCCTCAATACTTTCCAAAATCCTGAGCACAAGCCCAAACTTTGTCACAAGTCCTTCCAACAATGTCTCCCTCAGATGCCCCTTTGTTCCTGATGGGCTGCACTTTACACTGCTGAAATACACTGTTAGCCCCACTTGTTTGACTACTGCTGTGCTCCCAGTTGACTCTGCCTAGAAGGTGTGACACGAGGGCCACGACAGGCCACCGTCACTGTACATGCAGAAATCACAGAAGGCAGCTGGAAAGCTGACCCCAGGATATACTATCCGTGCTGGTTTCTCTGAACAGACAGCAGCTGATTTGCTTGGCATCTGCCTTTTTTCCTAAAGGCTAGATGAGAGGGGAAGAAGGCCTAGTTAATGCAATATCCCAGCAAATAACATCACAACTAATCCCAGATGCCCCGCACGGCTTCCCTTCCCTCCCGTTTCTGAAAGTTGCCCTGAGCACAGGTTTAGAGCAGTGCTGGAGGACTGACTCATGGGCAGAGCCTGAGGCAACACCACTCAAGTACTTTAAGCCACATGTTCAAGCCCAATAAATTAGCCCAGGCTTAAAGAAGTCAAGCTGTACACATGTAAGAATTTTAATAAGCTTGGAAAATGCTACCTAGAGCTTATACACAAGCTTACTGTACCAATGGGATTCCCTGCCACCAGCCACAGAGTGCTAAGCCCCTAACAAGAGCTGTCGAGCACGTGGGGCAGCAGGGACAAGAAGGCTGCTAGGTGCAGGTTTCCTCAGGAGTTGGGGACTCAGCAGATGGCTGGCAGCCAGATGGAGGGAGAACAGAATAGGGCAGGCAGCTCCGTGGAGCCAATGGCATTTACTAGGAAAACATGTGGAGGGTTTCTTTGGTGGCAACACCATCCTCACACACCCTTGTAGAAACTAGCAAACACTGTCATCAATGTCAGCATTTATCAAATGCCTGTATCCACAACTCTGTTATATACAATAGAGAGTTCTTTAAGCAAACACGATCTCTGACTTCTAGATGCTTACACCTAATATAAATAAAAACAATAAATCTGTCCGAAGGATTATGAAACTGAACAAACATGAAATAATCAAAAGCACTGTACCTTATATAATGCAGGGGAGTGATCACTGAAGGAAAAGTCATGGGAGATGACTCTCTAAGCAGGGTGGGACGAAGCGCAACAGCTACCTTGGAAAGCTAAGTCTCCAAGGGAGAGGTCACGTTTTAAAAAAAGCTTCCATTACTGGCTACTGGGCTTGGGCAAATTCACTGATTAGGAAAGAGGAAGTTGGGAGCAGCTTCAGAGGTGATTCAGAAGCACAAATACAACTACAGAAGGAAAAACAAAAACCTTACAAACTGCCCAGGAAAAGTAGAGGAAATCATCACACCAGTATACGTTTCTGAATTGTTTTTTTTATTCATGTCCCCTTCTCACATCCTTTTACTATACGTTATAGGTCCAAGAGTAACTATCATAGCCAACATCAAATCAAAACTACAGTAGTTTCAGAATCTGACTTTCCAAATAGCACAAATCATCCCTTACCCCAAGCCTGAGAATTGCTCAGGTGGGCTGTAGCAATTATCAACAAAAAGCCTTTTTTTGGGAGAGAGGGAGGGAGGGAGGTTATCCCACTGTAGTTCAGTCTGGCCTTGAACTCACTATTTAACCCAGGATGACCTCAAACACAGTTATCATCCAGCCTCAGCCTCCCAAGTTCTGGAATTATAGGCTTGTGGCACCACACCCAGAACTTCACTGAATCCTTCAAGAAGGGAGGATGCAGACCCTGGGTCCACATGGGACAAGACAACCACCAGTATCAGAAAGTTGAAGGAGGTAAAAATAAATCATAGCACTAGCAAAAATTTATAATACTTACCTGATTAAAATTTTTGAAGGCAAATTCTTTGTAGATGGCATCTCTCTCATTTAACTCTGACCATCCTGCTTTTTTAAGGTCAAGTAGAATCTGGTTCCTCTCTTCTGTCTGCAACAGCTGAGAATCTGAGGACTGAAGAGAACACATTTCAGATGTGAAAACAGGAAGAACTCTAAATATGCAAGCAAAAAATAAACTTACAGTTCTTTACCTTAAGAACAAATGCAAAAAAAGTCTCAAGACAACAAATTCTAATAAATTTTTTGTTCTCAAAATATAGACAAAAATAAGGGTAGCTCTATCCAAAGCCAGCTGCCTCCATGACATCTTATCTCCACAGCCCTTACTGCTGCCTTGAACTTCAGAGTTCAGCAACTCTACAGATACAGTTGGGTTTCACCGTTACTTCTGGACGTCTTAGACGTTTCACAGAATTCCAGGACTTTGGAAACTGAAGTGAGAACATGCACCCACAGAAACTCTGCAAGTCCACTGGCAAGAAAGTTCTGTATGGCTTATCCCATAAAAGGAGGGAGGAGCCAGGGAGATAGCTCAGTAGAGTAAGTGCTTGCCTGGCAAGTGCAAGGTCCTGAGTTCAATCCCCGTAAAAAATGCTGGCAAGCCAGTTTTTCTTCCTTGTAATTCAGGGTTCTGAACTCCCATCCCACTGCTTTTTGGATGGTTTCTCATAACCTTGGCAGCCATCACTGTCCTACCGATACACATTTTCAATATTTGGGATTACTCTCCCCTTTAACATTTGACAAAAGCTGATGCCCAGAGGGGAAAACACAAACATACATTTATGTTGGATTTTGTATAACTTCTAGGGATCCAGACTCTCTACTATAGGTAAAAAGCCCTTGCCTTCTAAGTTCATGCAATTCTTTCCTCAGAACTGCAGTAAGACCAACTCCTTCCTCGGCTGGCCAGAGGACTATCCAACCGAAAGCACCTGCGTGCACACTCCACACTGTTTCCACTACTGATGACAATATTCAAAAGCCAAGATCCTTTTGGTTAACAGACCCCACTTCCCATGACATTTCCCCTATAAAATAAAAATTTTAAATGCCATGACCAGAGAAAAGAGACATTCCACTAAAAATTTGTAAAGTGTTGATCAATCCCTCCTGTCCTACCTTTACAGATTATTACAGGCTCAAGTGAAAGAGAACCCCACTAAGAAGTACTGAACTCATGTTGAGGGTTCCTCAGCAAAGGAAACTGGGCTAAGCTGAATGAAGCTGTACCTATTTTTCTTCTAGAATCCTAAATCCCTTACCAGAGACACTACTATAGTTCAGAGGATAAAACTTTTACCTTTAAGTAACTTAATATAGAGGAAAAAGGATGCTAAGAAACTAATTTTCTACTTTTTCTTCTTTGCCAGGTGTTTTTATTACTTTTCTCTCATTGCTGAGGCAAAATACCCAACACCCAAAGTTAAGGAAGGAAAGGTTTATTTAGCTCACGGTTTGTGGAGGTTTCAGTCTATAACCAATTGGCTCCACAGCAGAGTGGCACATGGCAGATTTGATTGACACCTTACAAATTATGCCAGAGTGTCATTTCTCTGGTCATGGCATTTAGGATTTTATTTTGAATTTATAGAAGAAATGGCATGGGAAGCGGAGTCTGTCAACCAAAAGGATCTTGGCGGTTCATGTGGTAGAAGACAGCAAAAGAATCAAGGGAAAGGGAGGAGGAAAGTGGGAGAAGACACTTGCTGTCCCTTATACTGCATGCAGGCTGCCCACCCTAGGTGGATGTAGCACTGACGCCATAATCCCAGCAGCAGCCACTGAACCAATCACATACTAGCTGATGCTTCTGGGGGACATCCAGATACAAATCATACCAGGTGAGCTGCTCTTCTCACACAACAAAGGGGGAATATAGGAATATTTCTTAAACAAAAACAATTAAATGCAGCCAAGTGTTATGGCACACAACTGTAATCCCAATGTGGAAAGGCTGAGGTAGGAGGACAGCAAATTGGAATCCAGCCTCTAGGCAATTTAGTGACTTGGCCAGGCCGTGTCTGAGAATGAAAAATCAGAAGTGGGGTGGGGCTGGGGATATAGCCGAGACTGAAGCCCTGGGTTCAATCCCCAGTGCCACAAAGAAGAAATAAAAAAGAGCTATTCGTTAATCTTACAATGACAGTTCTGAAAAAATTCACAAGTCTACTATAGGAAATGATTTAACATGTCTTCTAAGCATGTAATTATTTCGTTAGCTCAGGTAATTTCAAAGAAATTGATTAAGTATGCTGTTTGCTATGCAGAAGTCCCCCTGGAAGTTGTGGCATGTAATGGAAGCCATCAGCGATCTGCGCTGTGGCTTATCACAGAGGGACCATGTCCACAAATGAAGTGGGCCATTCCATTTACATGATACCAAGGGCCCCCTTGAGGGTACACCCTCAGCAGAAGCCTTGGTGGGGCCATAATTTTGTTCCCTCAAGGGAGCTGAGGGAGAGAAAAGCACAGAGTCTGGAAAGAGTGCTGCAGTCTTGATTCCCGGGCCAGTTTTTGTTTCGCTTCAAGATGCTGATTCTTGGCCTCGCTGAATTTCAATACCCTTGTTTCTGTCTATAAATGTGGACATTACACTATCTACCTGTTAAGATTTTTTTTTTGAACGGTTTAAAATGATCTTGAATGCAAAGGCATCCGGTAGAGGTTCTGAAATGTGGCAGCGATTCCAGTCCTTTCTGTTTATTCCTTCCTTCCACCTCACCGTAACTGTACTCCATCACAGGCACCAGGCAGAACTATCCCTAGAGACGCGCCTTGGTGACCAAACGCACTGGCACTCTTTTTCTTTCACTCTTTCTGTGTGTTTTTTGTTTGTTTTGTTTACATTCTCTCTTTCGGAGCTACCAAACACAGTACTTCTCTTCTCCCACCATCGGACTACTTTATATCTCTTCCACTGAAGAAATTTCAAATAGGTTAACAACCAACTAAAGGAAAGGAAACGGTGAGTCTAACGCAATATTTGTCCACTAGATGGTGCTACATGTTAACCTTCCCTTCAAGTTGGCTGACTCCAAAATATTATCTGAAGTAGGAAAATTAACTGAAC
>NW_004524624.1:4524544-4528764 GCF_000260255.1 Octodon degus
CCGCCTCGTCCGTGGCAGCGCAGCGCGAGTCACGACCCGGGCTGCTGACGCTGCCGTGGGCCCCAAGCTAAGCTCGGCTCAGTCTCGACTGTATTTGCCTTGATAAAACAGTCTGGAAAACCTGCCTTGAGCGCGAGCCCTTGACAGGAGCCGCATCGTTAGCGTCGCACTGATGTAGACTGCGGACACAGGTGAGAACAGATCTAGGTAAGTTGTGCCTTATATACTGGGAGGTATTGTTTTATATGCGGATGTGTGCCTTTTTATATACGGATATATGTGCCTTTTTTTCATTTTGAGATCAAGTGAACCCATAAAATTCAATTTGAAACACAGTGCTTTTTACTATATTGACTTGTATCATCATTATTATAATTAATAATATAAGCAATTTTGCAGACGATATATCTAAAGATGGGGCTTTTTTGTTTTGGTTTTTTGAGACAGAGCTTTGGTCACAACTCACGTCCATCTTCCTGCCTCAACCTCCCAAGTGCTGGGGTTACAGGCGGGCCTTGCCACGCCCGCAGAGAACGCATTTGCGCTTGATTTAGCAGCTGTTACTAATCAGCTGGATATCTCATATGGACCCAGAAGAGACATGGCCAACTTCTGTCTCACGAGACAGAAAGTATTCATGGACTGCCAGCTTGACCTACTTTCTTTTTTGCCCACTTGATATGATTAAATTATCCAAAAGGCAAAATTCAGAGTTATACTCTTTCTGGGAGGCCTGATAAAATGTGACATCTTAAGGCAGTTATGTAAGACACTGGTTTCTTTTGACTCATGCTAAAGTGTACGCTATTAATGCTTGTATTTCAAATATTTACATTGGGTATGTATGACCTTGAAAAATACTCTTAAAATTTGCTCACTTAAAGTGAGATCTGAACTCAGGCATGGCGGCACATGCCTATAATCCCAGCACTCGGGAAGCTGAGGCAGGAGGGTGTTGCCAGTTCAAGGCCAGCATGATTTACAAAGTGAGATCCTGTCTCAAAAAACGCAAATCGGTCAAGACAATGAAAAATGAACTTATAGATGTGAACTAACAAACTAGTGACCCCTCATCATTTTTCGTAAGTACTTTCATCAGTTACCTTCCTTAACACCATTGCGTGAGACTAGTAAATCTAGTTATAGAGCCCAGGGAAGTTGTGTCCCCCAGCAGTGATGGTGAATGCTTTGCCCTCAATAGTTCACAGAGTAATAAAATTTAAACCCCTTAGGAAAGATTTACTAGGTGCATCCTCTGTAGTGGACATCATGCTTGGCTTGTGATGGTTTGGCTGGTCTTAAACCACGTCATTACCCCTTTCCTTTCCCTTACAAGTGCTCCCTGACTCCTCTGTGCCTCCTCTCCAGGGAGTAAGTAGCCTCGCTCCAAATTCCCTCCAGGGCATATTATCCATGTAGCTGGTCTTACCTAAGTGTGAAAAGTGGCCAGGAGTGGTGACACACCTGTAATCCCAGTACTTGGGAGGCTGAGGCAGGAAGATCACTGCAAGTTGGGGACCAGCCTGAACCAATAGTAAGACCCTGTCTCAAAAACTAACCAACCAAAGGGCCGGCCAGATAGCTCAGCAAATTAAAGTGCCTGATTAGGCAGGCGCAGGGACAAGGTTCGATCCCAGCATGCCGCGCTGGCCCTGCGGGGGGGGGGGGCACTAAAACAGCAAGACTGGGCAAATAGTGACACATCTGCAATCCCAGCACTTAAGAGGCTGAAAACAGGAGGATCACTACAAGTCTGATCTGTGTAGTGAGACCCTGTACTAAATGCATTAAAAAAAAAAAAAATGTAAGGGCCTGGGATGTAGCTCAATATGAAGACCCTGGGTTCAATCCAAATACCACAAACTCAGTAATTAATAGGTGGTCAACACTCTTATGTATGAATTTATGGAACAGCTTTTCTTTTGAAAAGTATGTAGGGTGTGGTAGTGCTTGCCTATAGTCTCAGCACTCATGAGTGAGGCAAGAGGACTGCCATGAGTTTGAGGCCAGGCTGGACTACATGGAGAGTTTAATACTAGCATGGAATATACAGTAAGACCCTGTCTCCAAAAAAACCAAAAAGTATGTATAAGTTACAAGCTGTCTCTACTAAATGTGTCCTCCACTACACTAGAATCAACTTGAGGGCAGAAACAGTGCTTGCAGTTTGCATCTTACTAAACCCAGCCTTGTGCTAGGAGCATTTTAAAATTTAATTAATGCATGCTGGTTAGATAATTGTGACTAAGGTTTATGCTTTAGCATGGAACTGATATATATGCTCTAGTTACAGGTTTTACTTTTTCCTAACAACCACCTTTCCTACAAACAACTACGACCACTTTGAATTCTTTCGGTGAAAGCAGAGATCACAAACACCAAGGTACGTGCTTTATTTTCCATTAGTTGGTACTTATGGAGTCACACATAACATTTCAGTTATTCATCCCATAACAGAACGTTTTCCTGCTTGTGACTCCAGAAGAGAAATCCCAAACAAACAGAAAGCCAGCCTTCACAGACACAAATAAGAAGCCAAGAATCTTCTAAAACTCTAATCTCGAAGTTCTGTTGCTGCCTTCTATACAGTAACCAGTGTCATTCTGTTCAGTAATTCTACCAGAATAAGTGTTCACATTTCAAATTCGATTACTCTTAAAATATTGGGTTATGTTCAAGTAGTAAAAATGGTGAATTTCACTGTTTTTGCATTTGCTTATTATAGTCTAGTTAAAAACCAGTTTAAACATTTTTTAACTTATTCAGTTCAGCAAATGCATGATTCTCTTAATTTCACTGAAGCTGAAGATCAGTACTTCACAGGAGGAAATGTATGAGATTGTAGCACTAATTTCTGAAATAAAACATTGAAATTGCTTCTCTTTCCAACTTCTTTCAGTCCATCACTATTCTGCATGTTCCTGTTCTTGTCCTGGAATTAGCCACCGAATGCTCTCAGTTCGAATGGTAGCATACATAATAAAACTAATTAAAAAGAATAAGGAAAATACAAGCAACCAGTCCACACTTTTTATCAGAGTGCTGGGAAGAGGGCCTATTTGATCAGCTTGAGTTACCACCACATTTTTCTTGGCTTCTATACCTGGAAGAGAAATCAATTGTTTCAAATCAGAAAATACATCTGACCTAGATTTTTCCCAAGTATGATGCCTGATACATAAAATGACAGGCAATCCTAAAATAAACATCATGATTAGTGTATCTGGGTTGGATTTCACCTGCTTGTCAGTGTCATTTGTAACTTGCCTTTCTTCCTGCTACATCAAAGAATTGGGAATCCATTCAGCTGTTCAAAGCTAAAACTCCAGAATTTCTGTGGACTCATCAGCTTTCCCAGTCAAAGCCTTGTAAGAATTGCCTTTTGTTTGCATGAGCCAAGAATTCAACAAGTAACTAGCAAGCTCCTCTCAGGAATCTGAAGAATGTTTTCACAGGTTAAATAATACTGAATACAAAATGCTTTCAAAAGGTTACTGGAAGAATTGTTAGAACTTAGCCACCCTCTTCTGGAGCACACACCTGTAATCCTAGCACTCAGGCAGCTGAGGCAGGAGTACTGCTGTGAGTTCAAGACCAGCCTGACCTACACAGCAAGACCATGTCTCAAAAAGCAAACAAAAAAAGAACTAGCTAACCACTGCAAGCAGGTATGGTGGCACATGGCTGTAATCCCAGTACTGTGGAGGCTGAGGCATAAGAATTGCCAAGAGTTCAAGGCCAGCCTGAAATATATACCAACACTGTCTTAGTTGAAACTAAGTATTAAAGAACTGAGCCACCACTGGGACCTAACAATTCTAGGACGCCTACATTTCATTTGTTCTAGGTTTTCCTAGCCCACTAACCAAAATAGCTGCCTCTCCACACATTACCTAGGGATCCAGGACAAGACTTGGGATGCTTTGCCTAAGGAGAGTCACATGGAGAGAAAACATTCTCTCAGGCTTTCACAGAGAGCACATTGTCCAAGCATTGGCCATGACTCATCCACGTGGCTGACACTGACAAAGGTTCTACAATCTGAGGTACAGGATCTCAGGACAAATCCTGAGGGGATTTCGCTGACCTTATCAGACCCAAAAGTTACAACTATTGTTGCATAGGTCCTGCTTTACCTTGGTCTTAACCATCCAGCAGAAAAGTATAAAAACAGTATAAGAAGTAAAGCCATGCTATTATGTTGAGCTGTGGGGGACTCA
>NW_004524624.1:4529478-4547953 GCF_000260255.1 Octodon degus
AAAAAAAAAAAAAAAAAAAAATGACTTGGGATACTTAACCACATCACAGTAGTAGCACACTGTAAACCCCAAAGCTAACTCTGCCCTTTGTCCCTCATGCTAAAAAAATAAGTGATGATATGCAGTTCACTATCCACAGGACGTATATTCTAATTTTCATTTATTTCCAGTGAGTACACTTCAGGAAGAAATGGATGCTCAGAGTTGAGTTGATCAGGTTTTTGATGAGGGTTTTTGATAAGTGAAGTTTTCCAGTGGAGGGAATTTCTTCAGTTTATAATGCTCAAACTTTGACAAATAAAGAAAAAAAAATGAAGTCATATAGTTGACAAACGTTAAGGGATTAAAACAGTGCCTGCAAATAGATTAATAAATGAAACACTACAACAAAAATAAACAAAACAGGGCCAGTGAGATAACTCAGCAGACTAAGCACCTGCTTAGGCAAGCGCAGGGAATGGGATTTGATCCCCAGCACCACATAACACGCCCGGCCAGCCCTGCGGGCTCGCTGAGCCAGCCACCAAGACTGGGCATGGTGGCACACACCTGGGATTCCAGCACTGGGGAAGCTGAAACAGGAGAATCACTACAAGTCCGAGCTGCATAGTGAGACCCTATACCAAATACATAAAAAATAAATAAAAGAACAAAACATAATAACACATGGGCCAGGGATATAGCTCAGTGGCATAAGTGCCTGCCTGGCAAGCACCAAGTCCCAAGTTCAATCCCCAGTACCAAAAAATAAAATAAAATAAAAACATAATAGTACGCAATATGCAGGTGCATGTCACATGCACAAGCTAAACACAAAAGAATGGATACTGTATGTTTCACTACTACAAAGTTCAAAACAGGTAACACTAGTCTGTGGTATCACTAAGTCAAAACTGACTGTCATTGCAGAAGGGACAGTGGTCCTGTTTTCTCATGCCTTGAGTACTGGTTACCCAAGACATTCAAGAGATTCATCACTAATGAGTTATGCATAGTTTTTACATAAATATTAAACTTAAGTGAAGCTGTATGTTAAAAGGTTATCCCCTGGTCAAGTATATAGGCATGTCAGCTGTATTTGAAAAAAACTTGTCTTGTTTTACTTTTTTCCTCTTTCCAGTTGTGGGGGAGTAAATCCATGGACTTGGCATTGAACTATATCCTTTGCCCTTTCTTATATTTTTTTACTTTCAGATAGGAGCTTGCTAAGTCTTAAATTACCCAGGCTGAGCTGGAACTTGCAGTCACCTGCCTCAGCCTCGCAGAGTGCTGGGATTACAGGTTTATGTCACCACACCTAGCCAACAAACCTGTCTCTTATTTTTTAAAAGGTATCAGGTGATGGAGTATTTGCCCATACTGTATGTGCAAGCCCTTATGTTCAATCCCTAATAACACAAAAACAAAACAAAAGGATATCTACAATCATTAAAATTACCTATTTAGGTGGGCATTGTGTTACACTCCTATCATCCCAACACTTGGGAGGCTGAGGCAGGAGGATTGCCATGAGTTTGAGCCCAGCCTGGGCTACATAATGAGTTCAAGGCCAGCCTGAACTACATGATAGAGCTGGGCATGGTGGTGCACACCTGTAATCCCACCTCTTAGCAGGCTGAGGCAAATGGATCACAGTGAGTTCAAGGCCTACCTGGACTATGTGAGTTTAAGACAAGCCTGACTACACAGCAAGACCCCATCTCAAAAATTAATTAACCTCATGTTAAGCTTGCCACTGATGGTGTGATACTTAGCATGATCACTACAGTTAATTAGATGTTTCACATAAAAGCTCAGAGTCAACCTGTAACAGTTACAGCAGACCAAAATTAGCAAAAAGCATACCCATACCAATAAAATAACTTTTCTTTCTCAGCACACTATTTCTACATACCTGTCTGATTAAAAATGAAGATTTTCAGCGTCTCCAGTGTTCGATCAGTATGATTAAATCTAGCCATTGGCTTAGCTCCTTGAAATAACAAAATGTTAGGAACAGCTACAGTACCAAACCTGGTAGAAAGGCTGTAAAGAAAGAAGTCAGTTAGAAAACCTGAGTTAACTACAGACTTTCTCATGTGATTACTGTATCAGAATGGATAGAGGGGCTGGTGAGATGGCTCAGTGGTCTAAAGCACCTACTTAGAACAAGCTAAGCACAGGGACCACGGTTCAATCCCCAGCACCACATGCCAGCCGGCCCCGCCCCCTGGTGGGCTGAGCTGGCCACACACACACAAAATAAATAAATAAATAAATAAAAATTAAAAGAATGGATAGAAACACATGAGAAGGGGCCCGGGAGATGGCTCAGTGGAATAAGTGCTTCTCTGGCAAGCACAAGGGTCTGAGTTCAATCCCCGGTTCTGCCACCAAAAAAAAAAAAAAAAGAAAAAGAAAAACACATGAGAAGCAGTCAGCTGCATATGACTTAAGGAAGTTTCTGATATTTAACTTCAGAATTAATTTCTTCCTGACCTCTTTCCTGATGGGTCAGGGTTGGAGTACTTCTCTTCTGCAATTTGAATTGCTTTCTATTAGCAGATGGATCTACCCATGACCCAGTTATTCCACTAAATACTCAACTTTCAAAACAGGTCAGACCAGAAAATTCTAATTCATGGAAAAAGCACACTGTGTCAATTTACCTGACAGAACAAATTTCAAAATCTTCAGAATGCTCACCCTACCTCAAAAAAAAGATAAACATATAATAAGCATTTAGCTTGGTAAATTAGTGCAAGGGAATATATGATCTAACAAATGTACCAGTAAGTTCACAATTAGGGTAGGAAGACTTGAACATACTCTGACCTATGGAGGGCTTTTTCATGTGCGTGTAATACAGACCAGTCCAAGTTTTCACCTCAGTACAGCCACTGAACCAGCTGTGACCTTTGGGCATGTTATTTAACCTGCGTAAGCCTCGGGTTTTCCCACAGTAAAACAGTAATATTGGATAATTAGGAGTTTTTTCTTTTGTGTTTCTTTGGGTTTTTTTTCGGAACCAGGAATTGAACTCAGGCCCTGGTGCTTGCCAGGGAAGCACTTATTCCACTGAGCCATCTCCCTGGCCCTGAGTTTTTTCTTTTGTAAACATGCTGCACCTCGATATTAACCTATCAGACACATGTCCCAGCCCCTGTAATAAGAACAAGTGTCCTAGTCTCCTTAAGTAAGGCACCATACCAGGCTCTCCATAGAAATGAAGGAAAGACAAACCAGAGCCCATGCTGAAACCTGGGAGTGGGAAGGAACATGACTGCCAGACCCAAGATCAAAGATCAGCTATGCATGGGGCAGAGGAGGGCCCAGACAAGGCTGGTCAATACTTAGGTATTTCCCTGAAATCCATATGAGAATTACTAACTTGTTGGGAAATGTCTTTCTTCCTAACAGCTTCAGGTAAGCATTGGCTATTATATTCCCATACTGGAAAAAAAATAAGTGGAGTGCAAATTCATCATAGTTCACTCAACTTCAGTTTACCACCAACTTGACTATCTTCCCAGCATTCTAGGTTGATTCTCCCCATGAGAAGCTGTGATTCAATCAGCTGGGGAGCATTTTAAAAGAGCTAAGAAACCATTGGCAAACATGACCATAGCACTTAGGAGAATGTAGAAAATTAAGGGGCTCCCAGGTCGTGACATGACCAGCTCCCTCATGAGCTTGCCTTTCCCTGGCTTCCATCCCATGTCAGAGCTCCTGCCCGCCTTCTCTCCTTATCTTTTAACCTGTTGTGACTTCCATATAACTGCAGCCACCGGCCAAAAGGATAACACATAAACACCCCACCAAGATACCTGCTGTGCTGAGATGCATCAAGAGCCAAAAAATGAAGAGCTGGAAATGCCCGTGGCAGTGAATTAAAATGAGGGGCCAAACTGGCAGAAAATCGGCACCAGGGGGTGTAGAACAGGACCAACGTACAGTCACTGCCATTTGGGTTTAGAAAATCCATAAGGTCCTGTGGTAAAAGAAATGGAGTGTTAGCTGGATGTGGTGGTCTGTGCCTATAATCCCAGTGCTCCGAAGGCTGAGGCAGGAGGAAGTTGTTAGTAAATGTACATGCATATGTTTCTGGAAGAACACCCAAGGAAAAGGAAACCCCACTGCACCAGGGAGAGGAACAAACTGCAAGTGAGGCAGGTAAAGCCAAACTAAAGCCCTCTCAGACTTTTTTTTTTCCTTTCTTTTCTAGACAAGGTCTTGCTATGTAGTCTAGATTGGCCTTGAACTCACTATGTAGCCAAGGGTGGCCTCTAATTCAGTGATCGTCTTGCCTCAACCTCCTGAGTGCTGGGATTACAGACATATACCACCAAGCCCAGCAAGACTGTAGGGGCCAGGGCCAAGGAGATAGCTCAGTAGAATAAGCACTTGCCTGGCAAGCACAGGGTCCTGAGTTCAATCCCTGGTTCCGGGGGCGTTAAAAAAAAGACTGTAGGAGATGGTGGCTCTCAATTGATTAATTTTATCCTAGCAAAAGAAGCTCTAGTTTAGCCTTTAATCCACCTTAGAAATTAAGAGGTATTAAGGCCGAGTCAACACTACGTGATCCTGCCTGAGATGCCTCACTCCTTCACTCCATCCCCACACTTGTTAAGATGTAACTCCTTCACTCTTTCCCTACCCTTGTTAAGATGCTGTAAACATAGACAAGAGGAAAATAGAACTAATTACAAAGAAGAAGCCCATGATTTCTTGAGTCATTCCATCATGGTTGCCATGGAAATCAAGAAAGTATTTAAGCAGAGACAAAACAAAAAATGAGGCTGGACATTGTTTCTGATCTATAAGGATTGGGGAAGCGTGTTCAGATGCCAGACATTTAAGATTTGTAACATGGGAAGGAGCCAGTGTGCTAGGTTTATTAATAAAGCTCTGTTTCTTTCTAATCTTCAGTCTGACATGGAAATAATCTCACCGCTTCAAGACCTTTTCAGGGCCAGGGAGATAGCTCAGTGGAATAAGTGCTTGCCTGGCAAGCGCAAGGCCCTGAGTTCGATCTCTGGTACCAAAAAAAAAAAAAAAAAAAAAAAAAAAAAAAAAACCTTTTCAGATTTTAACCATAGAATACATAAATCAGAAAAGTACTGCCAAAAGAAAAGGTATAAACCGTCAAACCTTTTAGAGCTTTCAAGGATAAACAGCCAGCTACAGCATGCATGACATAGGTTTCCCACCACTGTGGTAGGCTTTCCTAATTCTGCGGAGCTATTTTACTATGTTTAAATTGCACCAATTCAAATACTAAGTACCCATATGGTATAGTCCACTGCATCTTTGAACTGTACATCTCAAAACCTTAAAAGTGTCCCAAAGAATCATGTATTGGAGCCTTGACTTTTAGCCTATGGCACGAATGGGAAGTGGTGGAAACTTTGGGAGGTGTAGCCTAGTAGCAGGACTCAAGATACCAGGCCTTACAGGGGATTGTGGAACCCAGTCTCATTACTTCCTGGCCTTCATGAGGTGGGGTCTTCCTCTGCTCTGCATTCCACCCTTAATGTGCTCTCTTACCACAGACCCAAAAGCAACAGTGCCAGCCAGTAGTGAATTCAATCCTTCAAAACTGTGACCCAAAATAAACCTTCCCCTTTTTAAGGTGATTATCTTGAGCATTTTGTTGCAGTAATAACTAACACACCAAACAATCTCAAATGGCATTTAAAGCACTAGGATCTCAGACCGAAGCTTGCACCTCAGCAGACCTAAGTTTGTACCAGTCATCTGGGTCAGTATATATGGCCCACCCTGTGGCACACACCTGTAATCCCAGCACCCTGTAGGCCAGGGCAGGAGGATCACTTCCAAGTTCAAGGCTAATCTGGGCTACACAGTGAGTTTACAACTAGCATTAACTACACAGCAAGATAAGTGTCTCAAAAAAAAAAAAACAAAAACAAAAAGTAACAAAATATGTATATAAGGGCCAAGGATACAGCTCAGTGGCACAATGCCTGCCTAGCAAACGCAAAGTTCTGAGTTCAATTTCTGGCACTAAAAACAAAGCAACATATATAGCCAAGTGTGGTGGCACACACTTGTAATGCCAGTACTCAGGAACCTGAGGCATGAGGATTTCTATGTGTTCAAAGCCAGGCTGAACTACATAGCAGGACCCTATACATTAGAGAGAAACTCTATGAATATAAACAATGTAGTAAGGCTTTTGCTTTTTGCAATGCCCCCCATTTGCAAGAAAGAGCTCATACTGGAAAAACCCTATGAATGCAAACAATATGGAACAGAATTCATTTTTTCTGTTGCTTCAAATACATGAAAGAACTCACACTATATAGAAATCCTATGAATGTAGGCAATGTGGTAAGACCTATGCTTACTCCAGAGACCTCTGAAGGCATGAAAGAACTCACATCGAAAGAAACCTTATGATAAAGAGCAGAATAGAAGATAAATAGGAAGTGGGGAAGTCTTTTCCAACTGGATGAGGGAACAAGACAGAGGGACAGGAGGAAGGGGAAGGAAAAGAGATGGAAAAAATAATTGAGTGGGACAGTGATGGAAATAAAACTTTTGCAAGTGAAAAGGGGTCTAAGAATTGGAAGGTGTTTCTCAATAAAATTATAGAAAAAAAAAGAGTTGGAAGGAGCAGGCTGGGAGGGAAGCAATAGGGGATGAGAGCTAAAGGAATTAAGATATGTGCATGTACTGACTGTGCATAATAAATGTAAAATATATATATATATATATATATATATATATATATATATATCCAAATGTTGCTACCAGTTATTTGCTCAAACTATCCCAGTCATGTATGTGACATAGGAACAGGGTTGAGCACAGTGTCTACCAGGCACTCAGGAGGGGACCTTAGCCAAGCTGACCCCTGCCCTGCAGGAGCTCTGTGCACTCAACATCAGAGCTCTCTCTAAGCTAAGCATCATAGCTCTCAGGCCCTGAGATTGACTTCTCTCATAAACAGGCTGGCCTCATCCTGTTCTTTTGGGTTTTCAAACATTTTACAGAAATTATCATTCATTATTCCAGAAATCCCTCAAATCATTTATGAAACATATGGAAAAGTATGGCTGGGTGGTTTCAGTCCTCAGCCCAGCACAAACACTAGACACACATCTTTACTGGGAGAAGAAATTTTCCATTAATATAACATGTTCTCCACATAATGCTAAATTACCATGTTCTGGTTCAGTCCAGTTCAATTGTTGTTTTGGGGAGTTTTAATTATTTATTTATTTATTTATTTATTTATTTTTTAGTCAATTCTGTTTTGAAACAGGGTCTTGCTTTGTTTCCCAAATTGGTCTTAAAATCTTAGGCTCAAGAATGCTCCTGCCTCAACACAGAACAGGGCTACAATCCCAGGCACCATATGCTGGGCACACCAGTCCTGCCCCCCAGGCACTGAGCAGGCCACTAGGACCGCACATGGTGGTGCATGCCTGTAATCCCAGTGCTAGGGAGGCTGAAAACAAGAGGATCACTACAAGTCTGAGCTGCGTAGGAAGATCCTGTACCAAATACATTAAAAAAAAAAAACTTCTAGAGTAGCTGAGACTCTAGGTGTGAGCCACTGCATCCAGCTATAACTCACAATTTTTTCCAAAATTGGAGGTAGAACCCCAGACCTTTATACTAGGCTATCTTCCTGGCCCTTTTCTAATTTGGGGGCTTTTTTTGGTTTTCTTTTTGTTTTTTGAGACAAGAGTCTTGCTCTATAGTCTAGGCTAGCCTTGAACTCGCTGTGAGCCCACACACTGGCCTCCATCTCTCAGCGATCCTCTTGCCTCAGCTTCCTGAGCGCTGGGATTACATGCACCATGCCCCAACCAATTCAGATATTTTTATGTTGCATTTGTAGTAAGTACTTCCTTTGAAAGATGTCAGGCATGGAAGAGGAGGTAGGAGAATCACCAGTGCAAGCCAAGCCCAGCCTAGGCAGTTTGGGGACTCAGGAAGACCTTGTCTCAAAAATTCAAAGGACTGCGGATGTAGTTTAGTGTGGAGGCCCTGGGTTCAATCCAGGATTGAGGAATGTGGATGAGTTGGAGGAACAGGAAGAGGAGGAGGGAAAAGCAGGAAGAGGAAGAAGAGGCAAACGAATTGTTTCGTTTTCTTGTCTTATCTCTGAATCAAAATGAGGCTTGGTGGTGGTTACCAATTATGACCAGTTCCTGGTCACCTAAAAAGTGTGACTGACACTAGTTATATTTCTTTTCCTACAAATATCACCGAGAGCAAAGTCACTTTTCATTCAAGCAGCTATTCAGTGGTACCCCCGCTTAGACTATGATAAGATGATCTTCCATCTGAACGCTGACAGAGTATTAAATCGTAGGGTTAATATGCTGAAATGGAGAAAACTACTGGATCATTTCTGCTCACCTGGGACATATTTAAAATTTTCAGAGTGAAGTTTTCCAATCCCGTCACATTCCTCTCCTCACAGTTCACCTTTGGGGACTTCAGGCTCTCAGTGTTGTTGGAATCCTCGGCCGGGGTCGGGTAGGCGGCTTCCGCCTCCGCTTCTGCCTCTGCTTCTGGCTCGGGGTCATCATCCTCCTCTCGATCAGGGAAGGTCGGCCCCGCACCGGCCCGGGAGAGGACGCTCTCGCGGACACTGCACTCCGCGTCCTCCTCCCCTGCAGCGGCACACGTGCCGCCACTTGGCTCCGAGCTCCGTTTGTCTTTGGCTTCCCCAGGAATCACAGACAGCACCACCACGGGGTCCCCGGGGGCGCGCAGCCCCAGCGCGGCGCCAGCCTCTCCGGCTGTCCTCTCCTGGCGGCTGCGGCTGCTGGGCTCCCATGGTGTCGGCTCCTCATCCAGGTGCCTGGCGCCCTCCTGGGGAGGCGGAACGGGCTGCTTCTCGGACCACGAGTGACCACAGCCCTCTGCAACTGAGACATTCCAGCATGGTCAGTCGTGTGTGACTTGAAAGCGTATGAACCCCAGGGTCAGAGTTCTTAAGGATGGGCGCGGTGACCCACACCTGTAATCGGAACTGGGAGGCTGAGGCCAGAGCACTGCAAGCTGAAGCTCAGCCTGGGTAATGTAAGAGATTTAGCCACACCCTGTCTCAAAATAAAAATGTTTTAACAAAATAATGTAGCTCAGTGTGAAGGCCTAGGGTTCAATCCTCAGGACTAACAAAAAGAGAAATCGTGTCCCATGGAGATGCTACCAGTTCTATTAAACTGTCTGAGAGCCACCCACTGTTCTTCAGGTCATGAAGGTCACAAGGGATACAAGATAAATGGTGCCAAGTAAATAAACGGACAATTACATGGCTTTTTCCCAAACCTCCTGCTTGCCATGCAGATTATAACTAAAAATAATTCAGTGCTGACATCCAATTAGGAAAATAAAATACAAAAACACTTCAATATTTTCATTTGTTTGATGAGAACCAGAAAATAAGAACAGTTATATCCAAGATCTATTAAAGCAAAGCATCTGTGTATGCATTATGACAGCTCTGTGAGCTACAGACAAGGAGTATCAAGTCCACTTACTAGATGACCAAGCACAGGCAAGACAAGCTCAACCAGTACTCTATCTGACAACACATAGCTGGTAAACAGCAGAGTCAGTGTAAGGAAGCAGCTATGGCTGGAACTTCAAAATGAGCCTTACCGTACCCACCATGATTCCTTGGAGGTGCTAGGCTAGCTGGATTCTGACAGCTAACTGGATGCTGCCTCCTGCCCACCACCCATGGGCTGCTGCCCCGGGGAGTGCTAAGAAATTGACCCAGCACAGCAGCCACAGCAGTAGGAGAAAGGAGAGGAAGATTTTCCTCCCACTTTGGAGCCATAAGTTGGGTCCTGGGCAAATGTTCATGTAAGTGAAAAGTCCTTGGCAGTCTTGTATGCCAAGTTAACAACTATCAACCTCTGCAGTGTGACTCCCTACACTATAACCCTCCTCAGCTCAACACCAGCTGCCAGCCTCTGCCAGGATCAACGAATGAGGCTAACTGCCTCAAGAAAAGCTCGCCATGTGGGTGCGGAGTTGTCAACTGTGTTACATGTCTCCAGCATGTAAATGAAAAATAGTTATAAAGAAATAGTCGCCAACTTTTCCAAGGTTTGTGAAAACTATAAATCCACAGATCCAAGAAGCTAAACTACACTACAGCATATGATAAATTGCTCAAACCAGTAACAAAATCTTAAAGGCAGCCAGAAAATAAACATACCTTAATTACAGAGAAAGAAAGATAAGGATGATATCAAATTTTTCATTGGAAATAATACAAACAAGAGCAGCATCTTTCTAAAATAATGAAAGAGGGCTGGAGAGATGGCTCAGTGGTCTAAAGCACCTACTTGGAACAAGCTTGGCAAAGCACAGGGACCACGGTTCGAACCCCCAGCACCATATGCCAGCCAGCCCCGCCCACAGGTGGGCTGAACTGGCCACACACACAATAAATAAAATGTAAAAATAAATAAATAAAAATTTTAAAAAAAATAATGAAAGAAAAAACCCACATAAATCTAGAATTTTATACCCAGCAACTATGTCTTCTAAAAAACATGAAATTGGGCATAGTAAGAGATGCCTATCATACCAGCATTCTGGGATGTTAAGGCAGATCCCATTTTTTTAGGTCATTGTGGGCAATTTAGTGGCTAAGTGAGAACCTGTCTAAAAAATAAAAAAGAGCTAAGAATATCAGTGTGATGGTCCTGGATTCAATCCCAAGTACCACCCTACACACATATACAATGAAAAAATACTTAAGACATACAAAAGCTGAAAAAGTTCACCACCCACATGTCAAAAATCTTCCCTATCCTCTCCCCTCCTCTACCTGACAACCCCCCATCTTGTCTTCCTCTTTGTCTTCTTCTTCATGGATGTTAGGTACTCTACACAGTAGCACTCTACTACTGAGCTACATCCCCAGACTGACAAAAATCTTAAAGGTTAACTCCTTCAAGCAGAAGACAAACAACATCAGACGGAAATAGGGATCCATATAAAGAAATAAAGAGTATGAGAAACATAACTACCTGGATAAACATACACATTTCTTTCCAAAAGTGTTTTTGTAAGGAGATAATTTGAATAAGGTAGTTGCTATAGGCAAACAAGAAGCTAAGGGGGGCTGGGGAGATGGCTCAGTAGAACAAGCGCTTCCCTGGTAAGCACAAGGGCCTAAATTCAATCCCCGGTTCCACACACACACAAAAAAAAAGAAGCTAAGGGATGCTGGGCATAGCAGCATGAGGTTGTAGTCCCAGCACTTAGGAGGCTGAGGCAGGAGGACTATTGCAAGTTTGTGACTAGCCTGGGCTACAAAGTGAGCTCAAGGCCAGCCTGAACTACACAGCAAGACTGTCTCAAAAAGATGAAGATGAAGATGAAGATGAAGACGAAGAAGATGAAGACGAAGAAGTGGTAGTAGTAGTAGTAGTAGTAGTAGTAGTAGTAGTAGTAGTAGTAGTTAAGGAAGGTTTCAATTTAGGTTTTAGGACCTAGGAACAATTTGAGGGCCTACAAAGCTGATAGGGAGGCAGCTGGGGCTTGGGCAGCAGAGTGAGCTGGTGAGTCAAGCACTGCTCTGACAATACAGAGAAGGGGCTGTGTGGCTGGGCAAGGAGCTCTGGCAACTTAGTGAGACATGGATTACATTGGCAATCTTTCTATACCCTCTGGTTGATGAGCATGCACTGCTTGCATAATTGGCCCAAAAGACAAACACGCTGGCTATGTTATTTACAAGACAGAGTAGGAGAAGAATCCAGAGGAGAGCTAAGAATCTAGGAATCAAAGAAGAGTGCCAGGTTCTGGGCCCAATCTTACCCAAACAACACAGGCTCTGTTGTGATCTATCCTTGCTAACCTAAGGGATGCTCTAGGTCCCATAAATAAATGTAGAATGCCTCTCTCTCTCTCTCTCTCTCTCTCTCTCTCTCTCTCTCTCACACACACACACACACACACACACACACACACACGTAAAACACTGAAAGACTTAAAACTCAAATGTCCATTATCTGATAAATGGATAAAGGGGATGTGGTTCTTTTATAAATGGAGTACTACTCAACCATAAAGGATAATCTTGAGATATTTCTAGATAAATGTATGTACTCAAAAACATAGTCTTAAGTGACATAAATCAGACACACATGTCTAAATACATAGTTTCTCTGATGTGAGAAACCAAAAGTATAAATAAGGACCACAATGTTTAATAAGTGAAATAAAAAGCAAATGTTCAAATAGAAAAAGAAAGTAGGGAGGGTAGAGGGGGAAGGGATGGAAGGAAAAAGAAAAAAGAGGGGCTGGTGAGATAGCTCAGCAATCTAAAGCACCTGCTTAGGCAAGCTTAGGCAAAGTACAGGGACTGCAGTTCAATCCCTGGCACCACATGCTGCACCGGCCCCACACCCAGGGCAGGCTGAACCTGCCACAAAAAAAAAAAAAAAAGGGAAAGAGAAAAATATGAAATATGGAAATAAAGCTTTTATAAATGGGAAGAGGGGTTGAAAGGAGGATAGGGGAATGGGAAAAAAAAAGGAATAAAGACATCACGTATAGCCACAAATTCCCTACGATGAAAGTGATCACTGGGCTGGGGAGATGGCTCAGTGGAGTAAGTGCTTCCCTGGTAAGCGTAAGGGCCTGAGTTCAATCCCCTGTTCCTCCAAAAAAAAAAGTGATCACTATGTATACTTAAAATGTACCAATAAAACTTAATTTTAAAAATCAGGGAACATGGGGCTGGGGAGATGGCTCAGTAGAATAAGCACCTTCCTGGCAAGTGCAAGGGCCTGAGTTCAATTCCCAGTTCTGGAAAAAAAAAAAAAAAAAATCAGGGAACAATTTAGAATCTGATTGCCTTTGATTACCCTCAGATAAATGCTCCCTGCAGAAAGCAAAAAACAGTCTCAATACAGTATACAAAGCTTATAGAACTGGTATGTTAAATTCCGGAACACCAGTGCTGTGTCTCCCCTCCCTGGTAAAGATATTTATGTATATAGTACAGACTGGGAACAACAGCATTCTTATTCCTTCAGATATTAATGTCTTCATTTAGGTATTAGGAAGGAAAGAAACAATAAATTATTCTAAACTAAAAAAATTACATACTACATGAGCCAAGCATAAAGAGAAAACTGTTGCATCACTAGCTGCAAGTGAGTTGTCTGAAAAACAAGAATGGGCTGGGGAGATAGCTCAGCAGTCTAAGCACCTGCCTGGCAAGCTCAAGGACTTGGTTCAATCCCCAGTACCACATGCCATGCCAGCTCCGGAACACCAGGCAAGACCAGGCATGGTGATGCACACCTGCAATCCCATCACTGGGGAGGCTGAGACAGGAGGCTCACTATGAGTCTGCGCTGCGTAGCAAGACTCTGTATCACATAAATAAATAATTTTTTAAAAAATTAATTTAAAGAAAAGCAAGAACGTGGCACTCTGCTTGCTCTCCCAGGAGTGGCAGCCCAGGTCAGTTAGCGCCTTCCTAATGCACTCGTCCAGCTCCAGGCTTTTCACAATGGCCTCTGTGGCAGGGAAGCCAACTGGGGAAGTTCCAAAATCAAAGGTTGGAGGGTTTGCAATCTAACTTCCCACAGGCAACACAGTACTGTCTGTGCTTATCTAGTGAGTGGGGAAAAATACTAAAATGCGGATATTTCAAGGTTACTATGAAGTGAAACAAGAAAAGATATGCATGGTCCCTAGCACACGGTAAGCACTCCTGCAGTGATGATGGCTGTAGTCAGGGGGAAAGTGGGCATTTACAATTCAAAGAGTGGGAAAGTCACTGTAACTAAGTTCTATTAATTCCCGATAATTCCATTCAGAATCCATCGACCTCCTCACAACTCCAGCCCCCACCAGAGCTATCTGTACAATTACTGTACCCCTGAAGCGGTTTCCCTGGTCAGCCCTCTGTCCACCTCCAAACCCTCTCATCATAGCAATCCAAGTAGAACTGAAAGCTAAGAGGTAAATCTCACACCTCTTCATGGCTAAAACCATTTCAAAGACTCCCCTTGCCCTGTGTGAATCGGTACTTGTGTCATGCGTGCCAGGCCTCCATCTGTCCTCTCTGGTCCCCGATCACCTAGTTTCCTCCACCTGCCTCACAGCCCTCCTGAGGGCTATTTCTTTGTGGAGTGGTGCGCCGTTGTAGAGGGGTGCTCTTCAACCCCTCTTTTTTTGTCTAATCCAATTAATCCTGCAGAGCTCACCTCTGTAAGGACATCTTCCCTGACCCTCAGCCCAGTATGGACTCAGTGATGCTCTGGGACTCTCCTTGTGTCTTCCACTCTTGTAATTTACCTACTTACAGCCATTTAATGCCCGCCTTGGCACCAGACAGTAGAACGAACCTGGTGCTTTGGCTCATCGCTATACCCCCAGTGCCTAGCACGTGCAGCGTGTGATGGATGCTCAGTAAGAATTTGGTAGCTGACTGTCTAACAAAGGTGCACAGGGGTCCTGAAGCCAGTTCACTCCCATTCGTAGGCACCTGGGCAGTGCCGCCTCTGCCGGCCACTAATCTGACAGTGGTAACCTCTGCAGGGGGAAAGGCTTTGGATTATCAGGCATTCTGGGGAAGAACCAGCTGGTAAAGTTTCCTCTATCCTTATGCCCCCGCCTGGTCTGGCCATGACATGATCACCCACGTGCAGGACCAGGATGAACGTGACCCTCACTGTAAGGCGGGCTCACACTGGCACAATAAATAAAGCAGTGCCTGGAGTCAGCATGGTTCTGCTGGGGAACACTACATTTCACTTGGCAAACTGAGCACTTAGTAAGGAGCCACCAGTGTATAGGCTGTGTAAGGAGAAACTCCAAGGCCAACAACAACAGGGGAGCCCATTTACCACACAGAGACCTCTCAGATCCAGCAACAGAAGTCACAAGACCTTGAAACAGCAAGTGCAGCACAGACAGCAGACTTCCAGCACTGCTCTCCTGGGGGTGGGGGGCAGTCTATGACAATACCTGAGGGAGGGAGCTCAAAGAATCAACACCCCGGCCTTACTCTTCTCATGACTCCACACATGTCTTTCTCCCTATAGGCTATTAAGTGCAGCAAGTTCAAGGCCAGCCTGAACTACATAGAGAAACCTGGTCTCAAAACAAAACAAAGGCCTGTGAGATAGCTCAGTGGTCTAAAGTGCCTGCTTAGGCAAGCTTAGGCAGGCACAGGAGACCAAGGTTCAATCTCCAGCACCTCATGCCATGCCAACCCCACCCTCAGGGTGGGCTGAGTGGGTCAAAAAAAACACAAAAAACAAAAGCAAAACATACACTAGAAAAAGACAGGACGGGCCAAATAGCTCAGCAGATTAAAGCACCTGCAAGCAGGCGCAGGGGCCAGGGGTTCCATCCCCAGGCCTGCCATGCTAGGCCTGCCATGCCGGCCCTGCCCCCAGGGCTCGCTGAGGTGGCAAACGAGGCTGGGCGTGGTGATGCACACCTGTAATTCCAGCACTTGAGAGGCTATAAGCAGGAGAATCACTATGAGTCTAATCTAGTAGTGAGACCCTGAACACCCTATAGATCCTTCCCTAAAATACAGGGAAAAAAAGAGAAAGATAGCCTCTACCAAGTGGTGCTAGGAAAACCTGCTATACCTATGCAGCAGATTGACTCTAGACCCATATCTCTCACCAAAATGCAATTACAAGGCTGTTATAAAAATGAAATGAGTAAAGATATGTATAGCCAATATGAAAGCAGAATGGGGGCTGGTGAGATGGCTCAGTGGTCTAAAGCACCTACTTAGAACAAGCTTAGCAAAGCACAGGGACCACGGTTCAATCCCCCAGCACCACATGCCAGCCAGCCCTGCCCCCTGGTGGGCTGAGCTGGCCACACACACACACACACACACACACACACAAAAAAATTAAAAAAAAAAAAAAAAAGAAAGCAGAAACAATCTGCTAGACGATAAAATAGGTAAAATTCTTCAAGGTATAGGTATATGTTTTTTGTTTTTGCTTTTTGTTTGTTTGGTTTTGGGGGGGTTGTTTGTTTTTGTTTGTTTGTTTGTTTCTGAGACAAGATCTCACTGTATAGTTCAGGCTGGCCTTGAACTCACTTTGGCCCAGGGTGGTCTCAAACTCACAAGGATCCTCCTGCCTCAGCCTCCCCAGTACTGGGATTACAGGTGTGCACCACCACACCCGGCTTCATAACTTCAGTCTTGATGCAATGTTATGTATATGAATAGTATAGGTAAATATTTAGTAACTTGGGACTGAACCTTAATTTACATTTTGTGACTCTTTTCTTTCTAAATCTAGAGTTTCTGATTAATTCAGGATCCAATGCTGGGATTATGGGTGTGAGTGCTACACCCACGGAGAGCCTCAATGCAGGTCAAGGAAGGCAGAGACTTTTTCTCTGCTGCCGTTGCTGCTACTGTTCCTCCCTTTCTGCTCTTGCTGTCCCCCTAACCCGAGCCACCCCACCCCCTGCTGCCATGAACTGCTGCCTTCTGCCATGTGCCACTCTTCCCTGGAGCCAGCCAAGTATGGACTGAAACCTCCACAAATAAACCTTTCCTTCCTTAATTTGGATGTTGGGTATTTTTGTCCCAGAAACAAGAGAACAGTAACCAGACATAAACCAGTAAGAGAATTAGACCCCTGCCCAAGATAAAACATCAATCAAAAACAGGGCTAGCAAAATGAATAGATATTCTCAGAGGAATCGCAAGTACCTAATAAAGGCATGAAGTTCCATGTCACTGGCCATTAAGAGAAATTCAAATTAAAACAACACTGGGATTCCATTTTACCCCAAAAAGAATGATTATCATCAAGAAATAAAATAGGGCCAGGGAGATGGCTCAGTGGAATAAGCGCTTCCCTGGCAAGCACAAGGGCCTGAGTTCAATCCCCGGTTCCGCAAAAAAAAAAATAAAATAAAATAACAGGCCAGGGGGCGTGGTGGCGCACACCTATAATCCCAGCACTTGGGAAGCTGAGGCATGAGGATCTCTGTGAGCTTAAGGTCACCTTGGACTACATAGTGAGTTCAAGGTCATCTTGAATTGCGTAGTGAAATCTGCTTTTTTGTGTGTGAAATTGGGGATTAAACTCAGGTCCTTGAGTTCAATAAGCACTAGGCAAGCACTTATTCTTCTGAGCTATCTCCCCAGCCCCTGAAATCCGCTCTTAAATAGACAAAAGAGTCAAACAACAAATGTTAACAATATTGTAGAAAAAAATGAACCGTTCTACATTGCTGGGGGCAATTTTTATTTTTTATTTATTTTTTTAAATTTTGTCTTTTAGAGACAGGGTTTCAACAATGCAGCTCAGGCTGGCCTTAAACTCACTTTGAAGGCCAAGATGGCCTCGAGCTCACAGTGATCTTCTTGCCTCGGCCTCCCAAAAGCTAGGATTATAGACATGGGCTACCACACCTGGCCTGTTGGTGGGAATATCAACTAGTACACACACTATGGAAATCAGTACAGAGAGTCCTCAAAAACTAAAATTAGAAGGGGCCGGGGAGATGGCTCAGTGAAGTAAGTGCTTCCCTGGCAAGCGCAAGGGCCTGAGTTCAATCCCCGGTTCCACCAAAAAAAAAAAAAAACTAAAATTAGAAATTCCATCTGATTCAGTTATTTCCTGCCTAGGTATCTTCCTCAAAGAGTTCAAGACATCATATTGCAGCGACACCTGCATACTTACCACAGCACAATCCACACAAACTAAATCCTGAAAGTGGCGTATATGGATACCAACAGATGAATGGATAAAGAAAATAGGGTACCTACACACAGTGGCATACTACTGTGCCATAACAAATGGTAAAATTGAGTCATTTGTAGGAAAATGGAGGCACTTGGAGACCATAATATCAAGTGAAATAAATCAGACACAAAAATCAAATACTGCATGGTTTCTTTTATATGAGAAACCCAAAATATAAAGAACAAAATAAAAGATAATTAAAAACAGGGAGGTGATCTTTTTTGCAATGGGAAGGAGATCAAAAGATGCAGGGAGAATGGAGGGGAAAAGGTGCTACATGCATAGACTGACTCCCTGTGGTGAATGTCATCCTTATACACTGCAAATATGTACTAATACAAATTTTAAATTTAATTTTTAAAATGTAGTAAAGCCGAGGGTGGTGGCACATCCCTGTAATCCCAGCACTTGGGAAGCTGAGGCAGCATTGACGTAAGTTTGAGACCAGCCTGGGCTACACAATGAGACCTTGTCTCAAAAAAAAAAAAAGGTTAAAAAAAGTGAAAATAGATGTTCACTTTAAGGTCAGGCAGGCTTAGGCTTGCATCATGGCTGCTAAACTTCTGGCTGTACAGCCATGGCAAAGGACTTACTGGTTCCGAGTCTAAGCTTATTCATCTATAAAATGGGAATAATAGGGCTGGTGAGATGGCTCAGTGGTCTAAAGCACCTACTTGGAACAAGCTTGGGAAAACACAGGGACCACGGTTCAATCCCCCAGCACCACATGC
>NW_004524624.1:4555364-4559418 GCF_000260255.1 Octodon degus
GGGTTAGTCAACGAGGACCCTGGAAGGGGAGTGGGGATGAAATAGGGACAGGAGACACGAGAAATGGAGGCAAGACAAAGGTTCTGATCAAGCCCCGTTTATTCAAGGAAGTCTCAGAGAATTTATAGGAAGCGGAGAAGAAGAGGGAGGATTGATTATACGTCATCAGGTCGCTAGGCACTGGGGGGTGGTCTCTAGAATGGAGATCAGGCATGTGACTTCTGGGAAATGGCTTGGAGGGGAAACAGAAACTTAGCTCTGAGAAGGTCACAAGACAACAGATTAAATGCAGCAGTCTGTAGTATGAGGCCAAACATTGGTCTCCCACACATGGTCGCTGATACAGCTAAGACTTTTATATCATAACATAAAATCACTCACTTCAAGTACTATGTTGTAGTTTAGGTCTGAAATGTCCCCCAAAGGCCCACATAGTAAAGACCAGGTCTTTTTCCACATGGCACTCTTGGGAGGTGGAGCCCCCTGGCAGATCTCCAGGTGGCTGCAGGCAGACCCTCAGAGGAACTGTAGAATTTTTCTCACTGCCTAGACAAGAGGGAAGAGACTGCTGTGCCAGGTGCCCCCTGTCCTGATGCACCTCCTCACCTCAGGTCCCAAAGCAACAGGGTCAGGTGATCATGCTAGAGCCTCCAAAACTGTCAGCCAAATTAACTTTTCCTCCTTAAAATGGAAATAATATGTAAGGTATCTGTATAGTAACAGGAAGCCAGCCAATATGTGCTGACTCCATTAATTCTTCTGTAATACCTTGCATAGATGTGTAGTAACAAATGGCTGTAGTCCCAGCTACTTGGGCAGCTGAAGCAGAAAGAATGCTTGAGTCTGGGGCCAGCCTGGACAACACAGTGAGACTCTGCCTCTAAATAAATGAACAAACTTGTTTTATTTAAATGTGAATGAGACAGATCCTATAAGGAGGGGTTTAAGATTACAGGACAGAGGATAATCTAAGAAGGAAGATAAACTTCCAGTGAAGGATAAAGATGACACAGTAAGAGGAATACTTGCTCTGTTGTAACAGGAGAAAGGATGGTGCAGATAAGCCATTTTCTGTGCTGATAAGCAAGACCATCTGCTGCAAGTGAGTAATATCTGCGCAGTGGAAAGTAGACAACCGCAATAGCCGAGGTGAAGAGTGGCATGACAGCAGACCAAAGGTAGAAAAATGAGGTTTTTTCTTGGCATCCAAATGGAAATCAAGAACTTACAGTACCCAAGTAATCACACTTTTCTCCAGTAGCCTTTAGCAGCCCACAAGTAAAGGAGACACAAAACTAGCCCAAAGTTCGCATTTTGCCAGGCTGATGCAATGGGAGAGTTAGGGGGCAAGTGAGTCAATGGTGATGATGACTGTTAGTTTATTAGCACAGTTTAGTACTGGGGACTGACCCTAGGACCTCCTCACACATGGCTAAGTCAGTTCTCTATCCCTCAGTTCCATTCTAGTTCCTGAATATTATTTTTTTTATTTCACTCAACATTATATTTTTATTTTTATTATTATTTTTTCCATAATTTTATTGAAAACCCTGAACACTATTTTGAGAAAAAATTTAAGTTGGATATTCCTTTGAGGTTGGTGCCATCAGCTAGTTATCTATTGCTGCACAACCAACAGTTACTGCAAAACTTGGTAGGGGTTTTGGTTTTGGCAGTACTGGAGATTGAGCCCAGGGCCTATGCACTAACTTACATCCCCAGTGTATTTTATTTGAGACAGGGTTTTGCTAATAAGTCACTGAATTGCCCAGGCTGGGCTCAAAGTTGCAATTCTCCTGGCTCAGCCTCCAGAATGCTGGGATTATAAGCATGCACCACTAAACCTGGCTAGAACTTGCTATCTAAAACAGTAATCACTTATTTTCTCACACTGTGTTCATGGGTCAGAAATTTATAGTGGCCTGTGTTCTACTCAGTATTTCATGAGGTTGTAATCAACAAGTTAGCAGTTGGCCAGGTGTGGTGGTACATGCCTATAATCCCAATACTCTGGGAGGCTGAGAAAGGAGACTCTCAAACGAAGGGTAACTTAGTGGCATGCTATCTCAAAATTAAAAAAAAAAAATGTGAAAGGAATTGGGGATGTAGATCAGTGCAAAGGACCTAGTTTCAACCACCAAAAAACCAAACCAAAGTGAAAGGGCTGGAAAATCTGCTTCAAAGGGGCCAGGGAGATGGCTCAGTAGAATAAGTGCTTCCCTGGCAAGTGCAAGGGCCTGAGTTCAATCCCTGGTTCCAACAAAAAGAAAAAAAGAAAAAAAGAATCCGCTTCAAAGATGTGAATTGATGCTGTGGCCAGGGGGGCTCAGATCTTCATCCTGTGGCTCTGTCTAAACAGCTGTTTTACATCCTCACAACATGCCACAGTTTTCCCCAAAGCAAATGATACAAAACAACAATGCCAAAGCTGTCTGTTGTTACAGCTTCATAAGTCATACATCATAACTTTTACAATTTCCTATTGATTGGTTACACAAGTCAGCCATATCCATATACAAATGGACATGGGACACACATACAAGGAGGTGAAGATCATTAGAAACCATTTTGTTGGGCATGGTGGTGCATGCCTGTGATCCTAAAACTCAGGAAGCTGAGGCAGGAAGATTGCTGTGAGTTCAAGGCTGGCCTGGCCTACAAAGACCCTGTCTGAAAAAAAAAGAAATCATCTTGTAGGCTGACCTACCACAATCAAGTAGTAAGATTTAGATACTATAGTAGTAACACTTGGTTATTATTATTAACAATAACATAAAAAGTATCTATCCAAGATCATTAGCTAACACAGTTATCTATTTAACTTGTTTTTCTTTCCATTTTCAGTTCATCAAATCAACTTTTTTAAGAAGTGCTTAGCTCAGAGCAAATTTGAGATGGTCTTCTATTTAGGAAATGCCAAACATTCAAGCAATGAAAAAAAAAAATAGCTAAGTACGATTATTTTACTTTATTTTATTTTATGGAACTGGGGATTGAACTCAATACTTTGTGGTTACCAGGCAGGCACTTATGCCACTGAGCTATAATCCCCAGCCCTAATTTTAAAACTTTTAAAAAAAATTTTATTTATGTGTGTGTGTGTGTGTGTGTGTGTGTGTGGCCAGCTCAGCCCACCAGGGGGTGGGGCTGGCTGGCATGTGGCACTGGGGGATTGAACCACGGTCCCTGTGCTTTGCTAAGCTTGTTCTAAGTAGGTCCTTTAGACCACTGAGCCATCTCACCAGCCGCAAAACTGTTCTTTAAAAAGCATGTATCTTTGGGCCAAGCAGCATAGCACCTTCCTGGAAAGCACAAGGTCCTGAGTTCAATTTCTGGTACAGAAGAAAGCACATATCCTCACCAGGCATGGTGATGCATGACTCTAATACCAGCATTTTGGAGGCTGAGGCAGAAGGATAACTCTGAGTTCAAGGTCAGCCTGGGCTAAATAGTGAACCGAAGGTCAGCCTACACTATAGGACAAGACCCTGTCTTAAAACAAAGAAACACTGTAAAAGCATGTATCTGCTATCATGATTTACATATACCTAAAGTGTAACATTAAAATTTTTTTTAACACAAAGAAATAATAAATTCAAGATATCTACTATTTTAAAAAAGCAAGTATCCAATGTAGCATTTGTAGGTACTAATTCACCAATCATTTTTTTTGGGGGGGTGAGAAAGAGGCAGCACTGGGAATTGGGCCCAAAGCCTTGGTAACCTTGCACATGCTAGGCAAGTGCTCTACTGCTAAGCTACATCCCAGCCAGTCCCATTTTTCTTTTGAATTTTAAGACAGGGACTCATTAAGCTGTCTGAACTTGTAAGCCGCCTGCCTCTGCCTCATTAATAGCTCATATTACTCGCGAATGGCACTATGCTCAATACCAATTAAACTTTGAATTATTAAAACTGCCATCAAAATAATGAAAATAAAAAAGGAGTGCTCGGGGCCAGGGAGAGGGCTCAGTGGAATAAGCACTTCCCTGGCAAGCGCAAGGGTCTGAGTTCAATCCCTGGTACTGAAAAAAAAAAAAAAAAAAGGAGTGCA
>NW_004524624.1:4559518-4563453 GCF_000260255.1 Octodon degus
TTAAAAAAAAAAATAAATAAATAAAAATAAAATGGGAATAATAATATCTACCACATAGCATTTAAAGAAGCACACAGCCAGCCAGGGTTGGGGGAGATAGCTCAGTGGCCCAAGTGCCTGCCTGGCAAGTGCAAGGTCCTGAGTTCAATCCCTGGTACCACACACACACACACACACACACACACACAAAGAATAAGACAGCCTGGTGTGATGGCACACACCTGTAATCCCAGTGGGGGAGGGGTGCTGAGACAGGAGAATGTTGCCAGTTCAAGACCAGCCTGGGCTAGAAAGTGAGCTCAACTCAGCCTGAGCTGCACAGCGAGATACTGTCTCAAAAACACGGTAGAGAGAAATTAAGAAAAAAAAAAAAAATCATGGGGAAAAAATAGCTCCGAGAGCACTAAGCCCTGAGAATGGTGCACAGTGGGTGCGCCATTACCATTAACGGTAATGGTGTCACTATCGCTCACTCTTCTCCCACCTCAAGAACAGTCTGCTGCCCCGCCTCCCAGGGAAAGGAAAGACTCGAGTACTTCTGTTAAAACGTGAACGACAGGCGAGGCCTAAGGATCTGGACTTCACAGATAGTGAGGGGTACGAGGAAGCAGCACCGGCGCGGCTCCTGCTGCCCACTTCAGCCGCGCGGTGCCTCAGGCCGGCAGCACGCCCCCCGGAGCCCCGCTGTCTCCTAGCTGGTCCTTTATGCAGACACCTAGGCAAGACCGGTCTCCTACAGAGCGGGTGGGCTCAGCCTGGCTGTGAAATCCAGGCGTTAGGCTCTGCCATTTCCTTGAAGTGCAGGCTTCACCAGACTGCTTAGCCTCCGTCCGCACGAAAGGAACTTGTCTCACAAGGTGGTGGAAGGGTTAAACGAGAGAAAGATGTGAAGTACTAGGCACAGCTCCTGGATCCCCGCAGGGCCTCGGAAAACGCGGGCTATCCCCGCGAGGATGCTGGTTACTAACAAAGCGCCCGTCAGGGCAGCTTACGCGCCTCCCTCGCAGCCGCAGAGTCCACAGTCCCTCGGACGTCAGGAGCCAGCCGGGGCCTGGACGGGGCGGTCGCAGCTGGCGCTGCCCTTCCGGCCGCCCGGCTGCCGCGACCACTGGCGGGCAGAGTCCGGGGAAGCGCGGGGCAGGACGCCGGCCAGAGGGCAGGCGCACGACGCGGGCTTTCGCGCAGGTAAAGCGCCGTGCCCGCCGGTAGCGCCTCCTCGCGCGGTCACTTAGTTCACCGCAGCCTGCCACCCGCGGCCCGGTCCGGCCCCACCCCGGCCGCACTCACCCTCTAGGCCGCGGGTAGGAAGCCCCAGCACCCACAGCAGCAGCTGCCACCTACAGAGGAGCCGCATGGCACGGGTGGACAGCGACCCGGACCACCACCCCGCTGAGGAGCAGCCGGCGTTCCGGTTAGGTGAAGAGTCGGGCTCGCTGCCCGAGAAAAATTGGGGGAGGAGACCCGAGAGCGCAGGCGCGGCTTCGCGCCACCATCTTGGCACCTGGCAGCCACCGTGAGCGCCATGTTGGAGTCTGGCGGTCGGCTTCTGGCCAGCGGCCTGTGATCGCGGGAGAAGCCTCGGTGAAACACTAGACGTCGCAGTTCCTCTCAGATTCTACTGAGCCCTGAGCCCAGCTCCCACAGAGGCCAGTGGTCCTTTTACTTCTGGGGAAGTCAGCATCCGGTTGCTTGCAGCATACACTGCACTGGCCCCGGCAATTTCCACCTTTTTCATCTCTAGAGAAAGGTCCAGATGCTACCTATAGATGCCACAAAAGGACAAACTTTTGGAGACTGCAGATCTTTGAATTTATTGCATTACCTAAAGTTGGCAGATAGAATACAAGATAAACCCGGTTAAACCTGGATTTCATGTAAATGATTTCTTTAAAATTTAGGAAATATATATTTATGACTTTTCACCCCTGTATTTGGCATACCTAACCCTGTTTGCTCAGGGCAGGTTTGTTTGTTTTTGGTTGGCTGGTTTAACTAATCCTGAGCCAAGGCATTTTGGCATGCTGAGTACTATACTTTGAACTAAAAGGCACATCTTCAAAAGCAGCCTTAGAACCTCCTGCCCTTCTTTCTTCTGCCATTACCCCAAGCAAGCCATAGACACTAGAATTCCTTTCCTCAAAGTGAGTCATAGAAACTAGATCCGTTCCCCAAAGCCAACCTTTCAGCAGGACAGAAAGATTCCCTGATCTACCTTTGTCTAACAGTAGGTCATAGAACCCTCATTCAAAAAAAAAACCTTCATTCCATGTGCAACATGTCCCATACCAAGAAAGAAAAAATACTAAAACCTGTGTAGCCTTGCTAGATTGCCCCACTTCATTCCATTTTGTCCAATCTTCATCAAATCTGAGAATAAAAATGGTCATTTCCACAGGTCTTTGGATCATCTTCTGAAAGCTATTGTGTCACTGTATAAACTGATTAAATTACTTTGTTATGCTTTTTTTCATGTTTAATCTGTCTTTTGTTTCAGAGTGTTAACCATGACCTTTATTTAGTTTTTAGGCAAGGTCTTGCTGTATAATTCAGGCTGGCTTTGAACTTACTATGTAGCCCAAGCTAATCTATAATATTAGGCAATTTTTCTGCCTTGGCCTCCTAAATACGCCGGGATTATGATACCATGACTGGCCATGACCTTTATAATGGTGAGTAAAAGGATAAAATGAGACACTGTCTCAAAAAGACAAAAACAAACACACAAACAAAAAATGACTACCCCTCTACAAACTCAAAGCACTCTCTTCCTGCCTAAACCACCCACCTAATGTGGGGCCCATGAATGTAGCAAGACCCTGTACCAAATAAATGATTAAATGCATACAATCACCAGCTTCTTAGGTTTTTGAAAACCTGAATCTAAAGTATTATTCCTACTCAATATTAGGCTCACAAAAAGTGTGATGATAAAATGCCTAATCTAAGCTACTTGAAAGACTAAGGCAAGAGGATCACAATTTCACTTTTTGTTTTTCAAGACAAGGTCTTCCTATGTAGTTCAGCCAGGATTTAAACTCACTTTGTAGCCCAGGCTGGCCTTGAACTCAGGGTAATTCTCTTGTCTCAGCCTCCCTGAGTGCTGACCTTACAGGTGTGTGCCATCAAATCCAGCTAAGAGGATCATATTTCAAGACCAACCTAAGCAATTTACCAAAACTGTGTTTCAAAATAAAATTTTACAAAGGGCTGGGAATATAGCTTAGTGGTAAAGCACTTGACTTAACATGATCCATGTTAAGATCCCATGGATCCCATCCCTGCATCACAAAAAAATGTTGTCAACTGAACTTTCCTTTTGCCTCTTGGATACAGGAGATGATACATGGTATAATCATAAGCATAAACCTCAGCAATAAAATATAATCCTGCATTTTGAATCTGGGTACTAAGCCCTTGGCATGTATGTTTACGTCAGATGTTTTTATCCCAAAGATAGAATTCCTATTAGACTCCTTAGAAAACTTTTGTCCTGTTCAGTGTTACATGGTTGACCCGACCCACGGGTTAGTCAACGAGGACCCTGGAAGAGGAGTGGGGATGAAATAGGGACAGGAGACACGAGAAATGGAGGCAAGACAAATGTTCTGATCAAGCCCCGTTTATTCAAGGAAGTCTCAGAGAATTATAGGAAGCGGGGAAGGAGAGGGAGGAGTGATTATACGTCATCAGGTCACTAGGCACTGGGGGGTGGTCTCTAGAATGGAGATCAGGCATGTGACTTCTGGGAAATGGCTTGGAGGGGAAACAGAAACTTAACTCTGGGAAGGTCACAAGACAACAGATTAAATGCAGCAGTCTGTAGTATAAGGCCAAGCATTGGTCTCCCACAGGTCCCCCTTTCTTTTAATATAAAATGGCAAGAAATGACTGTGTCCTTGAGGAGACTGTGTCTGGCTTGGGTCAGGGAGCATGCA
>NW_004524624.1:4569343-4570855 GCF_000260255.1 Octodon degus
TTTTGGTGGAACCAGGGATTGAACTCAGGCCCTCGCGCTTGCCAGGGAAGCACTGATTCCACTGAGCCATTCCCCTGGCCCCCAATGAGCAAACTTTACAAGCTAAAAATTCTACATCAACTTCCATTTCAATAAAACATTTTCATTTGGAAGAAACTTTTGGACTTAGAACCAATGTTAAATTATGATAAGCACACATCTGCAAACTCAGCATTCCCGAGGCTGAGGTATGAGGATTGCTGAGTATTCAAACCCAGCCTGAAATACAAAGTGAGACAATATCTCAGAAACAAAAACAAAGAATGAAATGGAAGACTTTGGAAATAGTATATTGGTCTAATAAAAATAGACTAAAATTGCTGATAATAAATTGGGTTTGACAGCACACACCTACAATCAAACCTACCACGGAGACTGAGGAAGACTTCAACTTCAAAACCAGTGTCAGCAACACAGCAAGAGCCCATCTCAAACAAACAGACACACAAAGAATTCTCTGTTACTAGGAAAGAAAGATTATAAACCAAAGATCACATAATACAGAAAGTGGATTTTTCTGAAAGTTTGGAAATATTTTCCTCAATGGAATAAGCGCTTCCCTGGAAAGGGAAGAAAAAAAGTTGTAGGAGCTGGGGAGATAGTTCAGTGGAATAAGCACTTGCCTGGCAAGAGCAAGGACCTGAGTTCAATCCCCGGTTCCGCCAAAAAAAAAAGAAAAGAAAAAAAGTTGCATGCTACTTGAGGAAAATTAACCAAATCATCAAGACATTCACAAGTAAGAGCAATATTTAAGGCCAAACATGTAGCTTATCAGTAGAACATCTGCCTAGCATGTCCAGTGTCCTGAGTTTGGTCCCAAACACAGCAAACAGTAAAACAAAAAATAAAGATGCATACAATTTCAAGTATGGCTAGTAAAGTCTAAGTAATCCAACAATAAGTTGAAGAAAAAAGAAAAAAAATACTTAAAGAAAAAAGGAAAAAAGGACCTGTGGTATCATGTGGCTATAAGGCAGCAACTGGTGGCTGCCCCTCAACATAAAACTTCTTATCCCAAGAAAAGCTAACCTAAGAATAAAGGGAGAGATGATAAAACAATAAATCATAAATTGACTTCCTGGAAGGCAAAACCACAAGCCAGATTAAAGGCAACATGCTGGCACACGCCTGTAACCCCAGCACTCAGGAGGCTCAGGGAGGAGGTGCATTGTGAGTTTGAGACCAACCAGCCTGGGCTATAAAGTGAGCTCAAGGCCAGCTTGAACTACATAGACTGCTTCAAAAGGAAAAAAAAAAAAAAAAAAGCAAAACGGGCAAACTCTATTTTAAAGCATGTCAAACCCATATGTAAATATAACACCCAACAAAATGCAGGTGCCAAGAGAAAGACAAAGGACAGAAAAAACTAAAAGTGTAAGACTTATTTTGGGGGGCTGGGGAGATGGCTCAGTAGAATAAGTGCTTCGCTGGCAAGTGCAAGGGCCTGAGTTCAAACCCCGGTTCTGCCAAAAA
>NW_004524624.1:4570999-4600205 GCF_000260255.1 Octodon degus
TGTGTGTGTGTGTGTGTGTGTGTGTGTGTCTGTGTGTAAATAAAATCAGGGCCTCCATACTGAGCTATATTACCAGCCATGTTTCTTTTCAAAGTGTCTTAAGTCACTAAGTTGCCTATGCTGGGCTTGAATTTTCTTTCTGCCTTATAATAGGATTATAGATATTCACCACCACCATACCCGTTTAGACCTTATTATAAAGAATGTTCCAGTGGAGTATAAGGTAGTGGTTAAGAGCTCGACCACTGGAATGAGACAAGGTAGGAGTTCAAATGCTCATGTTATCACTTGCTGGGTTTATGGTCCATGATAAATGTTCAGTGTCTGAGATTTAAGTCTTCTTACCAATAAAAGGGGCATCTCAAGTCCTTTGTTACTAGTTAGTAAAACTCCAGTGAAGCCAGGCATGGTGGCACATGCCTATAATGCCAGCATTCAGGCAGGCTGAGGTAAGAGGATTGCAAAGTCAAGCTTCCCCTGGGCAACTTAGCAACATAGTAAGACTCTATCTCGAAAATAAAAAAAAGGGTGCGATATAGCTCAGTATGAAGGTTCTGGGCTCAATCCCAGTACTATAAAAGCCAAACTACAATGACTTCATGAAACGTGTTAGCCAGCTCAGTAGGACATATCTTAAGTGAACAGAGTTGAGACTTTCTAAAAAGAAAAATAGAACAAACCTGGGTGCAGTGCCATATGCCTGCAATCCCAGCACTGAGGGAAGCTGAAGCAGGACTTCAAGTTCTGCACAGGCAATAAGAAAGACCCTGTCATTGGGCCTGCCAGAGAGCTCAGTGGATTAAAGCCCCTGCTTAGGCAGACACAGGGGCCAGGGGCCAGGGGTTTGATCCCGGCCTGCCGTGCCAGCCTTGCCCCGGGGCACAGTGAGATGGCATTGAGACTGGGTGTGGTGCAGAGGCTGAAAAACAGGATCACTACAAGTCTGATCCGTGTAGTGAGACCCTGTACTAAAATACATACATTTAAAAAAAAAAACAAAAAACCTATCTTTAAAAATAACAGAGCTGAGCATGATGACAAACACATGAAATCCCAGGACTTGGGAGGCTAAGGCAAGTGGATCATGGTGAGCTCAAGGTCAGCCTGACCTACACAGTGAAACCCTGTTTCAAAAAAAATAAATAAATAAATAAATAAAATTAACAGGTGCTGAGTATGTAATACAGTGCAAAAGCCCAGGGTCCCATTCCCACCCAAATGACAAGAAAAATGTTGTCTACTGCCAGATGTGGTGGCACACAGTCCTGTAATCACAGCACTTGGGTGGCAGAGGTCAGAGGATTGACATGAGCTCAAGGGCAGTGTGGGCTACAAAGTGAGTTCAAACAGCAGAACCCTGGATTTTAAAAAAAAATGTGCTATGTACAGTAAGTGAAGCGCCACACCTAGAAGCCATTACTGTCTCTCATTACCCCATTATATTTCCACCTCAGTATGCTTTGTGGTACAGGGGAGTACACCCAGGGCCTCAAGCATGCTAGCCACAAGCTCTACCATTGACTACTCCCACACTTCCCAATAGGGTTCTGTGTTTTCTCTTTTTTTCCAGTAAAGATTATAGCTGGCATTAATGATAGAGCAGCAACAAGTTCCCCCTAAGGCAAAAAGCCCACATCACAGTGTATTTTTAGATTTGCCAACTGCCACCACAGGCATTCATATGTCGGTCACTTCACCTCTGCTACTGAATACTTTTATAGAAGCTGGTCATAGGGCTGGGCATTGTGGTGCACACCTGTAACAAGGGCACTAAGCAAACTGAGGCAGAAGGCTTGCCATGAGTTCAAAGCCAGCCTAGACTGATGGAGACTCTGTCTCAAAACAGCAACAAACCCACAAATACTGGGCATTAGAAGCTGAAGATATTAACTCAATAGCAGATTACATGTTTAGCAGACTCTTGTCCTGGGTTCACTCTCCAGCAAACAACCTTACCCCTCAATAAAAAAAAGTAATGGCATTACAATCCCCATCTGCTTAGCAGGATATGTGTAATGGATATCTATAAACATAACAGATACTCTGGTGATGAAATACTCATAAAACCAGAATAAAGTATTTTGGGCACGAAAAATATGTATGTATGTATGTATGTATGTATGTATGTATGGTGGCAGCATATCTATGTTTAGTGACAACATTCTATACATTTGTATTAAATCCATGATTCTACATTATAAAATTATCAAATACCAGCTGGTATCTTTTCTCACACAAAATAGTAATTGTTGAGGAACAGGGAAATAGCTCAGCAGCACGAACACTTGCCTGGGAAGTGCAAGGTCCTGAGTTTGATCCTTGGTACGGAAAAAAAAGGTAATTGTTGGCATAAAAAGAGCATTAATATTAGTATCTATTAATATTAAAGGTACACATTCTAATAAAAGGGAAACTTGCCTTCTCTGAAAACCTACAAATCTTTAGTTTTTTGTCTTGTTTTGAGATAGGATCTCACTATGCAGTTCAGGCTGGCCTTGAGCTCACTTGTAGCCCCAGCTGGTCTCAAATTTGCAACGATCCTCCTGCCTCAGTCTCCCAAATTCTGGGAACACAGGCGTGCACAACCACACCTGGCCCTTTTTTTGATTGAGTGTGTCTTGCTATGCAGCTCAGGCTTGTTTTGAACTATGCAGCCCCCGCTGGCCTCAACCTCTTCAGTGCCGCAATTACAGATGTGACCACCACACAGGACTTTGAACTAATCTTCAATTAGGGGCTTTTTCAGTGAAAGAACACTGATCTGCTGTGACATTTCCCAGAGAATGCAAATTTTGGCAAGTACAATTGTGAACTGGGAATGGTATCCCAGGCCTATAATCCCAGGACTCAGGTAGCTGAGGCAGGAGGATAGCTGAAAGTTATAGGCCAGCCTGCGCTAGACTGAATTCAAAGTCAGCTTGAACTGCACAGTGAGATCTTCTCTTGAACAAACAAGTATAATTGTGATAAGCAAATATTTTTATAAAACTCTAAAATTACTAACAGTTGCAGTACAATATATTTAATGTGCAATCAGTTAACCCAATGAACCACAGCAAATGGTTTAGTACTAGGAAGTTGTACATCTTTTCCCAGGAACAACACACCTAATAGTGTATGTTCATGTACACAGGCTTCAACTGGAACAAAAATAAATGTAAAATCACTAAGAAGTACAATGTGAAGAACATTATATGAAAAGCCAAACAAAAAAAAAAGGCATCATTTTGAAGTTTTTTTTAAGGTTATGAGGTCAGCCTGGGGTTCTTAGCAAGTTCACATCAAGCCCAAATATTCCACGTTATCCTTCTACATGAAGGGTCAGTATCCTTTTTCTGTACAGGAAAGGTCAGATAGTAAATATCTTAAGGTTTGTAGAACTTATGTCACTATTCAACTCTGCTGCCATTGTAATGCAAAAGCAAGTCAATCTGTAATATCTGCATTTCAGTGAAACTATTTAGAAAAAGGAGTGGACCTTCTGTTCAAGGTGGGCTTTCTGCAGGCTTCAGACAAAAAGGGATTTAAGGGGTTATATTTTCAAAATACAAACTTGTATAATTTGAGTCTTTTGGGACAAGTGGTTTTTGAGACAAAATGTCAATACGTAGTCCAGGCAGGCCTTGGACTCAGTAATGTGTCTGCCTCAGCCTCCTGAATGCCAGGTTCACAGGATACCACACTAGGCTTGTTTTGACTTTTGAGATAGGGACTTTGTAATTTAAGCTGGTCTTGAACTATGCAGAGCAATTCTTCTGCCTCAGCCTGAGTGATGAGATTACAAGTGTGTGCCACCACACCTGGCTTGTTTTGATTTTTTGAGACAGGGTCTTCTTGATTTGTAGTTCAGGATGGCCTCAAATTCATTATGTACCCCCCCCCCCAACCTCAAATTCACATCCTGTCTCAGCCTCCCAAATTGCTGGGATTACAGGTGTTTGCCATAATGTCTCAGTATAAATATTTTAACACTACATTTATTGAGATATCATGAGATTAATACAAGTTACCGTTGTCTTCTAAAAATTTTTTCCTGAGACAGGATTCAAGCTCTTCCTGAACTCACCATGCAGGCCCAGTCTAGCCTCGAACTACCTGTGATCCTCCTGCCTCAACCTCCTGAGTGCTGGGATTATAGGCATGTGTCACTATGCCTGGCTTTGACCCCTACAATTCGAAGAAGCGCTCAAAGTGGTGGCCTTCAGGTTCCTAACATCTATTAGTATAGTGAACTGCTGCTTGGAGTAACCCTGGTCACTGAGTTTGCTGTACAAGCATTTTCAACTTCTCTAAGGGCTGGCAATGTAAGAGGTTTTCTGTAACATACAACATCCTTTAAGTTCTCTCAGAGGAGGCTAACACCATCTGCTGAAAAAACATACTATTTTTTTCCCTTTTGCCTCCTTGTACCTCTGATAGCAACATGAGTCACCAGCAGCTCTACTGGAGCCACCCAAGGATATTCAGCCAGGGCTCTCACTCTTGCTGAGTCTGCGAGAACCGACACTGTTTCCATCAATATGCGAAGGATATTGGCTTCATCAAGTTGGACTAAGTGATCTTCCTTTGATGGATTATCCATGCCAATATTCATGCAATTAGAGACCATGCAAACTCTTTGTACATAAAAAATTTAAAAGATAAATATTTTTTCCCCTGAAGTGTATTTTTTTTTTAAATGAAGTGTACTTTTGATGGACTCTATATATGATCTTTTTTTTTCTTTTTTTTGAGACAGCGTCCCACTATGCAGTTCAGGCTCGCCTTAAGCTCACTTTGTACACCAGGATGGTCTTGAACTCACAACAGTCCTCCTGCCTTAGCTTCACAAGTCCTGGGATTATAGGCACACACTACCATGCCTGGCTATATACTTTTTTTTTTTTTTTTTTTTTTTTGCGGAACCGGGGATTGAACTCAGGCCCTTGCACTTGCCAGCGAAGCGGTTATTCCATTGAGCCATCTCCCCGGCCCTTTTTTTTTTTTTAAGTGGAACCAGGGATTGAACTCAGGTCCATGAGCTTGCCAGGGAAGCGCTTATTCTACTGAGCTATCTCCCTGGCCCCTATATTTAATCTTTTTAAGAAAAATAATAATAGATTTTAGAATACAAAATTCCAAGAAAAAATGCTATCTATAATCATGAAAAGTTTCATTTTGCTACTTGAAAAGTACTATGCTAAAAAAAAAAGTACAAAATATATAGTTGGTTTTAAAGTAATGACTTTATTAATAAATATACATCCATATGATGATGTAAATACAAATCATGAACACTACTCCATTCCCATACACATAATTGCACATGAGTAGCTCAAGTTCATGGACATAAAAACATACACAGTATCTATTCAGACTTTTTACAGCAGAGGACAGCGTGCTTATCATCAGTAATTGGTAACTATTTTCTTCATAATTATCTGTGGAAAAAGAAACTGAAAACTTGAAGAATCAAACAATATGATTCCTTTAAAAAACACTTGATTTACTAGAGTATTTAATTTTCAAACAATTAAATACATTATGTGTGAAAGCATTAGATGTGTCGACTTAGTAGGATGGTGGAAAGCAAAGGAAAGATTTAGATACATCCTAGAGTTTAAGAACAAATAGATATGCTATAATAAAACAAAAACATAATGGCATCAAAATTTTTATGTCCAAGGGGGGAAAAATATTTTCAATAACTGCTGTGAATTCATACATTTTAGTATAAAGAAATCATAAAATTTAACTGCATATAGACAACGACTGACAGAATAACAGTTATAATACCCCTGAACTATTTTTTAAAGCATCTTAGCATAGAAAGAAGTTTATTTATTTATTTTAGTTCATACACAGTAATTATTCTTACACTGGATGAATCACCTTTAACTGAAAAAAAAAAATGGATCAAGACTTTTTTTCCTCCTTTAAAACAAAGAAATTCTATTTTTATTTCATGAAAATATATATGTAAATTCACACAATCTTCAGTTTGGAATGAATAATACTTTGACAAAGTTCCTTTAAAAAGTAAATAAAAAATAGAATTTTTAGGTCTAATTAAAACATGGATTTAAAAAATGTCCTCAAATATTAAAAATTAATACAGACACTAATTTTCTTGTAATACATTGTGCCAGTATAGTTTTAATACCCAGTGCAAAACTCCAAAGATAGTATCAAAATCATCCCCTACTAAAGATTAGTTTTATGCAAGGTTATATCTTTCAAAAAAGGAAAATTTCATCTGTATTACCCTATTGGTTAATATGGTTAACAATAAATAAGGCATGTTAAAATACTTCTTAAAGAAAAAGTAAAGCAAACTTACTTGAATAGCAGATCATTTTCTGACCCAACAGTTTTATATAGAATAGTGAAACCTATTTTGTGAAGAACAGAATTACATAGTATAAAATTAGCAATTTACCTTTTAAGGAACAATCATACAGTGCAGGGAAAAGGCCAGTTTTCCCCAACTGATTATATTAAAGTATAGGCAACTGTTCAACATGCTATTTCAGTGTTTATCATGACAAGAGACAGTGTTACAAAAGATGCACAACAGTCTTCAGATTATATAGAAGTAAAAATATTTTGCATTTTAAGACTTCATTTATATGAACACTTACAGGTTTTTCCCTTCAGCATGGCACTAGTAAACTGTTCATGTAGAGAAAAGTTAAATGGAATCAGGAAGTGTTCACCAGTATACAAATATAATATTCCAGGTGCTCACATGAACAGTAAACTCAGCTGTCTACATGATGCTACCCATCCACAATTGTAGCCATCTGGCCCCTTGTCCGCTGGGACACAGCTCCTGATAATAAACACTGTGATGAACATATCTCCTTTAGTTCACTATTTCATTAACATGTATACAAAATTTATTATACAATAATACACCTGCTTTATCTTCTGACACACAGTACAGCACCACTGAGAAGATGTGCTGGACGGTAATGGGGAGAGTTGAAGGGAATGAATGTAGCAAAGGACAGGGGAGAAATAAAAAAGGTATGCTTAACAAAATCATAAATGAAGAGCAATGACAAATGAACATTTGTCAAATGTCAAAACATGCAACCAAATTCCTGATAATGGTAAGTTATTCTACAGTAGAACAATTAATTAAACAGCTGTCTTTAGGAACTAGAAAGGACTCCTAAGCAGCCAACTGCTAAATATCATTTAGAGAAACAGCTAAATTACACACATAGAAGAAAAATAGATGAACACGTGAACAAGGATGCAAGCATTTGTGTGTGTCAGAAGTTACACTGTTCTGAGAAAATTATTTTTTTAATATATTCTAAACTTCTGCAAGAAGAAACTCCTGTAGCATTTTAGCTGCCAGAATGTTAAAACTGATTATGTAAGTTATCCAACATTGCTCACTATGGTTTGTGCAAAGCTAGTATTGTTGAGGTCACTGTCTTAGACGCCAGTGCGCACATAGTCCCCACATATAATGCAACACCCTCTTACTGTAAAGAGCAGTAAAAGTCCAGCTCATTGTATCAGGCATCACTGGAACACCTGAAGGCTTGCTGCTTTTTTCCTGATAAAAAAGGTATGTAATATGCATCTATTTGCAGAGTTTGGATTAATTGAGAGCAAGCCCAACCAACACAGTATGTGACCTTTTCAATTTTTAATTATTTTTAAAGTTTTGGGTCCTGCAAAATTAATTTTAATCTCAAAGGCATTTAACGTCACATGTACAAACATTGTAACTTGAAAGTTCAGTGGAATTTTTCTTGATTTTTTTTTTTTTTTTTGCAGTGCTGGGGAATCGAACTCGGGACCTTGCGCTTGCCAGGCAGGTGCTTATGCCACTGAGCTACGTCCCTGGCCCATTCAATGGAATTTTTCAAACCTGAAATTTATGATATTGTTTAGAACTCAGAATAAAACATTAATAAGGAATATTACTTTTAGAAAAGGGAAGGTTTAGCTGTCCCTGACATACATATCTGCCCAATATTCATTTTTCTCTTTTTTTTTCATTTTTCTCTTTTCTATCTTGCTTCTAAAGCCAAGTACTACTGAGGAGGGGGTGTTATTGATGAAGTAGCCTCCTAGAACCACGAAAAGATTTTTAATCAGAGTAGCCAAAAACTTCTTATATATTTCATGCATAGCATTTGGATTCCAAGAGTTAGGAAACTGCATTCTGTTTATATCAGTTTTACAGTCTACCACTCAATTTGTGTCCTTTGATAGCCATAAACCTGAAATTAATTGTTAATGCAATGGGACAATTTCTCAGAAAAAATTTTTTAAATTCCAAATAAATGAGCAACACTAATAAACCTTTTAAACATAATACTTTAAAACTAAGTATAAAACTAATGACTGTAGCTACATGCAGATCTTAATATTTCTTTTTCTATTAAATATGCTATTCTCAGAATGCATTGTATTTCTCTAAAAAGGTAATGTGCAGCTTTTATAAGATAGTTTAAATTTTTGTAAATAATGAACTGTTCATAGTGTTTGGTACATATGCTTATAGGTATCACTGCTGAAAGGCAGCCCCTAAGGAATTCTTTTAAGAATAATGGTTAAATCAATTAATGCTATGTAGATCAGTAAATAAGAAGCTGCTTGAACTCAGAACACTACAGTAAGTTTAACATCTGAAGTCTATATAAATTCAAATAGCTGTGTCATATCTCATGAATATAAATGTGAAAACTCACACGGCCATTACCTCAAGTAATCCTGAATCACTAGATTGCTTTTTTCTTTTTTTTTTTTTTGGGGGGGGGGTGTTACTGGGGATTGAACTCAGGACATTGAGCTTGCCAGGCAGGCGCTTATGCTGTTGAGCTATCTCTTCAGCCAACTAGTTTGTTTTCATGCTCCATCCCTTAGGTAACATAGGCTTACCTCACAAACTAATATGTATGATAATTTCAGTTGTTCAGCACATAAAGCATCTATTAAGAATGACCAAAAAGTACTAATGAAACATAAGACACAATTGAAAGGAAAAGGAAAAATGTCTTAAGTATTACGTTTGAACCTATGTACAAATACAATGCCACTGCTCGTGCCCTGAGTGCATCTGTAAGCAAACAGCAGCTTCTGAGCAAAAGCAGGAGGGAAACTCAAACAGAAAAACAAATCTGGAAAGCCCAGGCTGTAAAATTATGTCTGTCAAAGTCAAACCAAGAAGCTTTGGGATTATTCACAATCTCCTTTTAAACCCAGCCCTCGTCTCCTGTCTCACTCACTCACTGGGTGGCTTGACTTCACTGCTGCTCTCCTCTACCCCATGAATTGCTCTGCTGTGCATCAGAGGGTAAGGAAAGGCAGCAGTGCCACAGCCATAACCAAGATCTGCAAGACGGGATAGAGCTTTAATGCTACCTGGAGGTCTCCCTGGGCTCACTTTGTATCCCGCAGCTTTAGTTGTACCCAAAGGTCTGCCTGGACTTGTCTTAAATCCAGCCGCTTTGGTAGTTCCCAGGGGTCTGCCTGTGCTGGTCCGGTATCCTGCTGATTTGGTGGTTCCCGAGGGCCGGCCACGCTTACCAGATCGGTTGAGATTTTTCTTTTTCTTTAGTTCATCTTTTATCTCTATGCTTCTGCCACTTGTAGTCTGCAAGTGTGTTTCATTCAGTGGGTCTTGCCTCTGACAAACCATTGGTTTGTGGCTGACTGTGTGGCTGTATTTACTCTGCTGGGAGGAATATATATCAAACTGATCAGCGGCCCTCATGGCATCTTCACTCAGGCAGGAAGGCTTGCCAGGGCCACAGAATGCTGGATTACTGCTGGCAACAGGATGCATCATTTTCTACCAAAAAAAAAAAAAAAAAAAAACACAAATATGCATAAATACGTATACACAAATATGCATCTAGCTGTATGACAGGGCTTAGGAAAACTATCTTCCAGTAACTATGCAGACTACCGAAAATTAGGCTGACAGGGTGCCAAATCATTTATAAACATGTATCAGCTAACTCAAGCATCCTTGTTTTCCTCAGTTTAATCATGACTAGCAACAAGTACCAAGTTAACTAAATTATACTAGTTGACTAGCCATAATATTCTACTCCAAGTAGAAACAAATGTTACATTTTATAGGCCTCTCTTGTCTGTTCTCTCTCTCTCTCTCTCTCTCTCTCTCTCTCTCTCTCTCTCTCTCTCTCATTCACTCACTCTCACATATATTTGGTTGTTACAGAGTTTCACCACAAAGCTCATAGCTCAGATTTGTGGGGATCCTCCTGCTTTCAGCCTTCCAGGGCAGGGCTTACAGGCATGTGCCATCACAGCCCGGACTCTGGCTGGCTCAGCCCAACCCTGGGGATCGGGCTGGTGCAGCATGTGGTGCTGGGGATTGAACCGTGGTCCACATGTGCTAAGCTATCTCGTCAGCCTTTACATAAGGTTTTCAGTTTGAGATTTCTGGTTTTTGGTTTTTTAGACAGGATCTTGCTATGTATCCCAGGCTGCCCCGCCCTCTCACAGCAATCCTCCTGCCTTACCCTCCCAAAGGCTGGAATTAGCCATACGCCACTGTGCCCGGCGTATGGGATTACCAAATCCCTGAAAAAATAATAGTAAAGACCAAAAACTCTTATTAACATTTTTTTTTTTTTTAGTTTGTCACTATAACTTGCGTAGAATGCGTCTCTTTAGCCTTTTATTGTATTTTTCATAGGTATACTTCTAGTTTACCACAATTTCCACAAGACAAATGCTCCATCATTATAATTTATCATTTAAACAGAACCAAGTATAAGTTTCACTATACAAAGGTATAGTGTGCCAAACAACCCAATCTCTTGGCTCAAGATACTGACTCACTTCAAATTTCCTGTATCTAAATATAAAACTGTACCACTACTAAGAGTGATTAAGGTTATCATTAGCTAAAACAAGAACACTATATATAAACAGGTAAGATTTATACTATAAAAATATGGGTAAGAACAACAATGAAACACTTCCTATTTTAAAGATGAAACACTGAAGGTACAACACAGCTTTCTCCCTCGATCACAATTACAGAAGTATGAATGAGGCTCCAAAGTCTATTTGGTCTATGAAGATATGCTTGTGAATTTTCTTCTCTATATAAAGAAACTACTGGGCCAGGAAGATAGCTCAGTAGAATAAGCGCAACCTCTAATTCCAAAAAAAAAAAAAAAAAAAGAAAAGAAACAAACAAACAAACAAACTACTGTGGGGCTGGAGATACAGCTCAAGTGATACAGAACTTGCTTGCCTACCACAGAAGACAAGATCTGGGTTTGATTTCCAGCAAAGCAAAAAACCAAATGAATATATTCAAACCATCCCACAGCAAACCAGTCCTAAATGATCAGATAGTTTACACATATAACAAATGTATTGTACAAAGATTACATTATATTGCAACAAGACAACAAAGATATAGTTCCAATTTAGAAAAGTCACGAAATGTAAATTAAGGTCCAGTCCCAAGTCACTAGATGTTTACCTATACCACTGACATACATAAAAGTGCATCAAGACTGAAATTATGAAGCCGGGCGTGGTGGTGCACACCTGTAACCCCAGCACTTGGGAGGCTGAGGCAGACAGATGCTTAGGAGTTTGAGATCGGCCTGAGCTACAAAGTGAGCTCAAGGCCAGCCTAAACTGAGACCCTGTCTCAAAAAGACCAAAAAAAAAAAAAAAAAAAAAAAGACCTCAGTTATGAAAATAGTTACAAATGTCACAAACAGGTGAACCAAAACCACTTTAAATTTACTTTGCATTATGAAAACAAACAAAAGAAAAAGGAAAATGAAGTCACACAATTGTTCTATTTAATTTCTAAATATTTACTGAGAACAGACACAGAGCTCTTGGCTAGCTGACTTAAGTTCTTAACTATGAAAAAAAAAATCTTCAGTGAGAAGCTACTTGCTTATAGCAAGAGCCTTACAGCCCTGAAAATATAAAATAAGACAGGGCTGAAGCCAATATTAAATTGAAAATTTTTCTCTCACTTTCTAAAGATACTGACAATTAGGTTTGTTGTCCCTGTTTGTTGTTTGGCAGTACCAGAGACTGAGTCCAAGGCAGGCCTTTACACTAAGCTACATCCCCCTACCCCCAGTTCTTTTTTATTATAAGATAGTCACCCAGGCTAGGTTCCATCTTGTAATTCTCCTGTATCAACTCCTGAGTAGTTAGTTGGGACTGTACGAGTGTCACTTACCACTTCGTACATTATCTGATTTGAGGTGCAGTACCTGCTTATGAGAACCTAATCTTATCAGCTCTATTTTAGAAAAACAGGCAGACTTTATGCAATCTGCCAGGAACACATTAGAAAGTAGTAAAGCCAAATAGCATCATCTCTGGCTTCTATCCACTAAATGTCAGTAACAATGCTGCCTCTTTTCTCCCTCTCTCTAAATGTTTAACAACCAAGAATTTCTCCAGATATGGCCAAATGTACCCAGGGGTCAAAATCACTCTCTGCCACTGTACCCTACTAAAATGAAAATATAACTTAAAACTCTATTTTTTAAAAAATGTATTTAGTACAGGGTCTATAGGGTCTCACTACACAGACGGGACTCATAAGATTCTCCTGTTTTTAGCCTCCCAAGCACTGGGATTACAGGCGCAAGCCACCAAGCCCAGTCTCAGTCACATCTCAGCAGAGGCCAGCAAGGAGTGCTGCAAAACTCTATTTTAAAATATTTTGTTTAGAGCTGGTCATGGTAGCATACACCTATAATCCCGGTCTGTCATGAATTTGAGGACAGCATAGGTTACATAATCAAGTTCAAGCCTGCACTGCACAGTGATACCGTCTCAGAAACAAAACAAAACAAAATATTCCTGTTTAGATTCATTTCTGAGTACCTGCACTCCACTTGAGTACATTCTATATCTACCTCTTATAAATCCTTCTCATGACTCACTATGCAGCTCAGACTTGTAAGTGATCCTCTTTTCTTCAGCCTCCCAGGAGCTGGGATTACAGATGTGCATCACCATGCCCAGAGACTCGGTGGCTGTTGTTGCATGTCCAGCATGCATGGTATGCAGTACTGGAGATCAAACCAGGGTCCTTGTACTTGCCAGGCAAGCGCTTAGACCACTGAGCTATCTCCCCATCCCCTTTCATGTCTCTCTTAAAAAATCTTGCTTAAATTTTTATATACTTTACCCTCGACCTCTGCAAATACAAAACTTTCCTAAAGTAACATATAAAGTCAAATAGGAAAAGCCAATTTTGATACTTGTGATTGGACCAATCACATTCTTCTCTCCAAGTTACATATTAATTGAGAAATAAAGAATTAAATAGGAATCAAAATAACAGTTTACTGCCAATAAAGCTGGAGCAGAGACCATTCACAAATAGGAGAAACATACAAACCTTGAAGAAGGCTATAAGAAAAAAATTAAACCATTTTCAGCATTCACTTTTTTTAAAATACAAGACAGGGCCTCATGGCAATCTTCCTCAGCCTCCAAAATGCTCAGATTACAGGTGTGTGCAACCAGAGCTAGCTCAATATTATCCAGAAATCACCCAGTCACCCAGTTGGAACACTGTTACAAAAAAAAAAAAAAAAAAAAAAAAAGGAAATACAAGTTCTTTCTCCCACTGCCAGTTATGGGGAAAAACACTTCTCTCTACAATCTGTTCCAATGATTTATAGTTCATGCTTTTTCAGTCTCCATCACTAAATTTAGCAAAACCTTCCCTCTGAACCTTACATACTTTACTTCATTTTCTTAGTATGATAGAACATTCATGATCTGTCAATACTCAGGATATATAAACTCGGCTTATATTATGTAAAACTTTTAGAGGCAAAATGTCACCACATACCCTTTACTCAAGACAGCAATCCACGCTGGGAAAAAAAAATTTAAAAAATTAAACCTGTAATTAAAAGAAAAAAGCATACCATCACCAATCCCTTTAATCTTCTACATACAGGAATTTATGCCTCTGATTTATATTATGTTAGGTGTGTATGTGTTCAAAATTTGAGTCAGGATCTCATCTTGTAGCCTAGCCCAGCCCTCAAACCTGAGGTAGCTCAGGCTGGCCTCAAGTCACCATTCTCCTGTCTCAGCTTCCCAAGTACTCAAATTACAGGTATGTACTGATTTTTTTTTTTTTTTTTTTTTGGTGCCAGAGGTTGATCTCGGGACTTCATACTTGCTAGGCAGGCACTTATACCGCTGAGCTAACTCCCCGGCCCTTCAAATTACAGGTACGAACCACCATATCCAGCTATGTTTATTTCTGACATAGTTCACATTTATTGGACCAACTCCATGCAAAACACTATTCTAAGCTGGGTGTGGTAACACATGCCCATGATCCCAGCACTTAGGAGCTAAGTGATGAGTTCGAGGCCGGCTTGTGCAACAAAGGAGTTCATGGCCAGCTTGGAATACACAATGAGACCCTGTGTCAAAACAAAACAAAGCAAAATAAAACACTATTTTAAGAACTGAGGCACAGAATGGAGGAGGTAAACCTATTTACCCCAATGGAAAGACGATAAATCACTGACACAAAAAACACTACTACAGAGTGTATCTTTTATCTGTTCTTGATTTCCCTCTCTTGCTACTGCCAAGAAATTTACTAGACCAATGAGTCATGTAAACAGTTAACAAAAAGGTCTGGAGGCCTAAATCAGTGTCTAGTGCTTGTCTCTGATGCCTGAAGTTCTGAGTTCAATCCCTAGCACTGTGCAAAACAAAAACAAAAGTGAACAAAAGTAAAAGTAAACAGCTCAAACCTATCCTCTCATACTTTCAGACTTACTAAAAGACAGGAATTAGGACCACTGGTTCACTGAAAGTACACAGGCCATTTTTCTTAAGAAAGAATGAAGTTGGGCATGCTGTCACAGGGGTGTAATCCCAGCCCTAGGAAGGGTGAGGCAGGAGGCTGTGAGTTAAGAAGCCAAGCTGAGCTACAAGAGTGAGTTCAAAGTCAGCCTGAACCGATATACTGAGACTGTTTCCAAACAAACAAACCAAAAAAAAAAAAAAAAAGGGAAAGAAAGAAAAAAATGAAGCATGGTGGAACATGCCTGTGATCCCAGCACTTGGGAGACTGAGGCAGAAAGACTGCTGGCCTGGGCTACACAATGGATTCAACCCTAGCCTGATCTACTGTGGATTCCCTGTTTAAAAAAAAAAAAAGTCACAGAACAGACTGTCGATCTCCAATAGTCGAAAATTATCATTTAAAATGAACGGTTCACTGAAAATAAGCGAGTCAACTAACAGCTTTCATATATTTGATTTCATATATTCTGGCTAATTTGTAATTTCTACCAACTTGCTGTCTCCGCAATTGTTTCACTGTTTTTAACTACTAAATCAATTATTTTTCCCTCATTTTGACTGTGGCAGTCATTACTTCCAAAAGAAAAAAACTATTTTTAGTAACTTAACATTCATGAAGAATGTCTCTTTCTAAACAGAGATCTTTTCAAGAAACCCACGTTCTGCTCTTCACTGCAGATCAAACATCACATAATTCTCAGACATTTACTACAAGCCATTTAACTTACAATTATACATAACCATATAGGATTTTATGATTCTAAATAAAGTGCTCTCGACTCAGTTTAATGACTCTGAAGAACTATCCAGCAAAGGCCAGCTGCTATACTCTCTGCCTTTCCACGGAAAGTTTCACACCGGGACAAAACATAAATAACAGCCTCCTTTGTCTTCTCTACTCCCTAATTGTGCCCCACGGCACAGTTTTCTTAAGACACCCGTCGTTCAAAAATGTATTACCTGTTGTGAGTCCGAGAGCAACTATTAATATAGGTCTTGGCAATGACAAGTTTGCTACAGATCCGAGCCCCTCTAGAGAAAGGGCTGCACCCTCCCAACCTCAAAATTCGCAACCCGCTGCCTCCATTCGGAGTTCCGCAAGCCTCAGAGTCCGCAGGCCACTCCGTCTGGAAGCCACTCTCCGAGGTGCAGGCTTTTATTTAAAGGGCGGAGAGAAGACTGGAGATTTTGACCTCAGAAAAGAAAGGGTGAGCCTTCGCCCCGCCGCAGGAGGAATTTCCCCGCGGACCGCTCCGCACTTGGGAAAGCAGGCTGCGCCCGCGCCCTCCTCCGCTCGCTCCTCGCTCGCTCGCGGCGGGCCAGGCCACAGCCCCTAGCGGCGCCGGCTGTACAGCTCCTCCCGCCCCGGGCGCCCCTCCCCGCCGCGCGTCCACCTCCCCCGCGGGCGCCGCCGCCCCGCCGCCGCTCCCCCAGCGGCGGACCCGCGCGCCCACCCACCTCGACCGCTCCGAGCCCGGCCCCTCAGCGCGTCCAGGTGCTGCCCATCGGCCGGGAGCCTCACACGGGAGCAACCGTCTCTGGACGGGGCAGAGAAGAATCCGAGGCAGAAGGCAGGCTACGAAGGTGGTGGCGGCGGCGAGGCGGACTCCGGAGCCAAGCTCCAGCAGTAGCCACGGGGCACCGCCGGGCCACGGACCCTGAAGAAAGACGCCGCCAAAGCCCCGTAGTGAGGCGGCGTGCGCGAGCTCGTGAGAACCGCGCACACGCACGCACACATCGCGAGAGCTGGTCTCCCGCGCCGACCAGCACGCGAGCTTAGGAGGAAGCCCCGGCAGCTGGACTGCGCTTGCGCGGCGTGAGTGGCAGCAGGCCACACAGGACTCTGAGCGGTGCGCAAGTCTGCTGGCCTTCGGCTGTGGCTGGGTTGGAGGGTTCAACCGCAAAGGGATTGCCTGTCTTCCTTAGGCGGATTCTGTATTGTTGGAACCTTTATTCACTCCATTTATCAGAATACAGGATTAATAAATGAAGTCAGGGTTTGAACCTTGCAGTCTAAAGACAGGTTTTTATGGCTGTTCCAAAAAAAAAAAAAAAAAAAGATTTGTCTCGTGCTAGGGGCTTTCCACGAGTTAAAAGGACTGAGCCTCTACTCTTGTTTCTTACGAAAATACTCAGTAGTGTGTATTGGGATCCTCGGACCCATTTTATAGACCACCTTCTAAGTTTTAGAGTTTGTATCTGTAATGAGTCAACTCACGTTTTAGATTATAAATTAAATCTTGTGCTTTCTGTTGTAAAAATGTATACTTACCACTGTTCTAAGTTGTTTAGTAACTAGTGGCTGTTTCTTGCTGTTTGCTAGATAAAATCCCTGGGACCCTCACCAATTCCTGTCTGCAAAGTTAGCTTACAGAGATGACAAAGGAAACTAAATGGGTTTTATCTTCTTGAAACCTCCCGGCTATGCAAGGCTGCCTGCAGGTACTCAGGTGAAAATTAACCAGAAACTGAAAAAGCCCCGGAAATGTAGTTTGAATTGTGGCCCCAAATCACTCTGAAAGCATTATTTTGTGTCAGACAATGAATTTGTTTACCAAACTGACTGTAGTCATTCAATGAATTTGCTTATTAAACTCAGTGTGGTTCCAGGGTTTAAAACCCCTTCCTGCTTCCTGGGCTGCCGCCTTTCGGTCCTCTCCTGCGTGAGAGCAGACCGGAGGGCCCTGAGCGCTCAGTAATAAATGGCTTTCCAAATTCCAATCTGGTTGATCTGGTTCCTATTCTGAGTGACCCATAACAGTATCCATGATCTCTAGAATTTCCGTATTTATTCCACCATAAAGGAAAGGACGGGACAAGCAGTGGGCTACCTATGTACTCCTGTTACCCATTAAAGATTTCTGGTATGTCGGTCACGTGGACCTCCACTTTAGAAGTGTAGCTCCACAGTGCTCTTTCCCTCATCCCCCACCCCCTATGAATTTCTGTAAGTCAGAAAGAAGAGGGATCAGAATTAGCAGCTTCTGAGATACTTTATTAAGCAGCAGGAAAAAGTTGCGGAAAGTGACATCCTTTCCCATGCAATGAAGGCTCTTTGACCAACAAGTTTCCCTAGAGGTGCTGGCAGTAATGAGAGGCACAACTGTTTCTAGCTGAACACAAGCGTGGAGGGAAATCTAACAAAAAGCAAGAAAAAACCTCTTTCAACCTGATAGACTAGAATCTAAGATCTGTCATATGGTTTGGTTTTGGTATTAAGGATGGAGATCGGGACCTTTGCGTTGGGCTCCATCATCCAGCACTTTTCAGCTCAGACAAGATCTGGCCTTAAACTCCAGAGTCTGACATGGACCTTGCAGTCTTTCTGCCTCAGCTTCCCAGAGTGCTCACATTACAAGTGTGCACCACTGCAGGTAGCCCATTGTATGGTCTGTTGATTATGCCTATATGCTGAACTCCAATAAAAACTCTGGACACCAAAGCTCCAGTGCACTTCCTTCAGGGAAGGTAGGATTTTCAGGGAGGCAGGGGGGAGAAACTAAAGGCGTAATACAGATTAATCTAAAAAACTGGAAAACAAATGTAAAAAATATAACCTTGCTCACAAGGCTGGCCTTCACCCTTGCTTTTTTTTTTTTTTTTTTTTGGCGGAACCAGGGATTGAACTCAGACCCTTGTGCTTGCTAGGGAAGGGCTTATTCCACTGAGCCATCTCCCCGGCCCCTACCCTTGCTTCTTAGCATTTATTTATCCCTAAATTGTTGAGATATCAGGCTTGATAGTTTTTATTTGCCTAGGGTCTTGAGTCCTGTCTACCAACCTGACTGTATGTGAGCAAGCTGCATGGTTTCTCCACCACTTCCCAGGAATTGAGCACCGAAATTTGCTATAAGTTTAGCTGATCATGTTTACCTGATGAGCTCCAGTAAAAACTCTGGGTATGAAGGTTGGCAAAGTAGAATTTGATGGCAGGGTAGGGTATTGGGGCACACTGTTGCCAGAGAAGTAACACTAACCAACACTCCACAGGAAGCATGCAAGTAGCTATGCACTGGAAACTTCTTAGACCCTGCCCCAGAGATTTCCCTCAGTACACTTTCACTGTAATAAAATCATGTATGTATTAGCTTTCAGTGAATCCTTCTGGGTCTACTAAACTGTACATAAGAACACTTTTAGACACCCTTGAACCTGTAATTGGTGTCAGAAATGAAGGTAAATTAATGCCTTGTACACTAATTTCATAGCCAAAAATTTACAGAATGTGCCAGAACCTTTAAGAAGCACAGGTGGTAGGTTTTAAGAGCAAAAGAAGTCTAACATTTTAGGGTTTCCTTAACATGTTTAATTCCTTAATGAGATCCTCTAGTTTCAGAGAAGTTTGCTACAATCTAAAAGATACTTTAGGTTACCATTAAATTATACTAGAGAAAGAGCAAGGACCACCCTGATATTTTGGAAATAAAAGCTAGTCTTCTCTAGAATCTGTAATTTACTATGTAAAACTTGTATAGATATGTAAGCTATACTCGGTTCTCTATCTTTGGCTTGTTCTCTCTCTCTCTGCTTTTGCAGATAGGGTCTCTATAATTCAGGCTGGTTTTAAACTCACTATGCAGCCCAGGCTTATCTTTTTGATTGTTTTGTTTTGTTGTGGAACCGGGGATTGAACTCAGGTCCCAGCGCTTGCCAGGCAAGCACTTATTCCACTGAGCTATCTCCCTGGCCCTTGGCTTATCTTTTTGAGACAAGATCTTAGTATTCTCAAACTCCTGGGTCAAAGCAATCCTCTCACAGGGCATCATGGCACATGCCTGTAATCCCAGCACTCATGAGGCTGAAGCAGGATCACCATAAATTCAACGTCAGCTTGGGCTACCGAGACCCTATCTAAAAATAAAAAGTGATCCTCTCATTCTTGTAGTCACCTGGGACGATAGGTGTTGAGCAACCATACCTGGCTTTCCAATTTAAGACATAGTGGGGAAAACTTGGCATGCAGAGGGAATAAAAGGGAACTTAAATAGAATGGTGCTGAGGCTATATACTTACCTACTTTTAAGAAGTTAAATTATTATTATTATTATTTTTCTTTTTGAGACAAGGTTTCACTATACAGTTCAGGCTGGCCTGGCCCTGAACTCACAGCAATCCTCTTGCCTCAGCCTCCCAAGTTTACATCAGGCTTTACATTTAGCGTCTTCTTTCAGTACCTTTAGCAGTAATGCAGGAAATAAAGAGCAGTGTTGGTATAGTCTAGTGGCAGTGGTGCTTGATACACGTGGAGCAAACTAAAAGAAGTTAAAACACCATGTACATTTCCCTTTATAGTACTTACTGAACTGGATAGGGAGGTGTTGGGATAATGATGTAGGTTTGATTTAAATCCTAAATCTGCCACTTACTAGGTTTGTGGTGACCCATGGACAAGTTACAGCACCCAGTCAATTCAATTCGACAATGATTTATCCCAAGATTCAAGGGATGCATGACAGACATGGTCTCTACCCTCTGGATATGAGCATTCTACTGAGATGGACAAACATCATCAGAATATAGTAGTAACAATGAAGACAGTAATACTGGTGTTTTCTGATAATTATCTCAGGTTTACCTGGGAATGGTAGTGTATACCTATAATCCTAGCACTCAGGAGGCTAGGCAGGAAAGACCCAGCCTCAAAATAGAAACAAGAACTCTCAGGCTGCTCTTAATGAAGTGTTACAGTACATCAGTACCAGCGATGAATGCAGAGGCTTTTTCATCACTGATCCTCTGCAATAAGAGCACTCTTAAACGTAAATACTGGGCTGGCGAGATAGCTCAGTGGTTTAAAGTGCCTGCTTAGGCAGGCTTAGGCAGCACAGGGACCACTGTTCAATCCCTGGCACCACATGCTGTGCCAGCCCTGCCCCCAGGGTGGGCTGAGTTGGCCACAAAATAAAATAAAATAAAAACATAAATACTTTTTTTGGTATAGAGGATCAAACTCAGAACTTTGTGCTTGCCAGACAGGTGCTTAGGCTATTGAGCTCTCTCTCTCCAGCCCTAAATGTAAACTACTTAGCCTGTATACTGACATCTTTTCTTTCAAAGCATACGTACCTGCTTGGCATGGAAGCCCACACTTGTAATCTCAGCATTCTAAGAAGCTGAGACAGAAGGATCACAAGTTCAAACTCCACCTGGGCAACTCAGCAAGATGCTGTCTCAAAATAAACACATAAAGGGTGGGGGGAGCCAAAGCTCAATGTAAAGACTCTGGGTTCAATCCCCAGTACCACAAAACAACACCAAAAAAAGCACATAACCTTGAAAACACTTTGGGACTCAATCCAACATTTTTATTTCTTTGTTTTTTTTATTAGTATGTGTCTGCAGTACATAAGGCTTACACTCCTTGTGGGGAGTCGATCATCTATGTAACACACTGTAATTCTTTATTTTTTTTTTATCCTATACACCCCCCCTTCCATCTTTTGGTTCCTTTTCCCTTTCATTGCTTCTCCAATGGCTGATTCAATCTGGCTCACCCTAGACCAGATCATATAGACAAGCTACTAGTGTTTCTTTGTATTTGCCATTCATAGGCACTAAGTTCAGGGCTTTAGCATGCTGGGCAAGTGCTACCATTGAGCTATACTCTCAGCTCAAAACTACCAGTTTCAGTGACTTTAAAATGGCAATTTTCATTCTAAATCATGATTGTGAAATATGAAAGGGGATATAAAAAGAAAATCTGTCTAAATCTAGGAACTGGCTTCCTGTGATGACCTACCACTGAGGTTACAAGTGTTTTTCAATAGTTTCATTTAAACTGAAAGATAAACATAGGAAATAATGAATAGTACTTTCTGAGTTTTATCAGTAGCAACTGGTTGTAGAAAGCTTTATAAAAATACTCAAAGGAAAGTGTCCTATAGTGTGTTTGGGGCAGATACTGCATGGTGTACAAAAAATACTACCTTGCACTTTGTATTCCTGGAGACTCGCAAGTCCTATTGGGGTGCGTGCTGATTCAGTGTCTCCTGAGGACAGGTTTTCTGGTGCAGATAGCTGTCTTTTCTGCTATGTCCTCACATGGTAGAAAGGGCAAGATAGTTCTCTAAGGTCTCTTTTCTAAGGGCACTAACTTCATTTGCCCTCACGATCTAATCTCTTCCTAAAGGTCCCACTTCTAAATATCATCACAGAAAAAATTTTTTAAAAAAGAAGAAGTATACCTAAAATATGATCCAACCTCAAAAAAAAAAAAAAAAAAAAAAAGAGTGAGATGTTGATATCTATTTTGCGTAGTCCTTTGATCTATTTTGATTGTTCCTTTGGTGTTAGGTTGCTGTCAGATTATTACCCCAGAACTTCCTAGTATTGTTAAAGAAGTGAGAACAAGTGATTAAAACATATATTAACATTGAAAAAAAAATATCACACTGGACAATAGGTTTCAACATGAATTCTGGTGGACACAAACATTCAATCTAATAGCACAGAGCTTAAGAAATTTCATTCCCACTCATTGTAATGATACTAATACTAGGTAGTAGTTTATTGAATGCTTACCACACACTAGGAACTACCTTTATACACTACATTGTTCAAACTGACCTTGACTCACTATGTAGCCCAAGCTGGCTTTGAACTCGAGGCAATCCTGTTCTTTTGCCTCCCAAGTGCTGGGTATGTGCTACCATGCCTGTCTCATAGATATATTTATTTATAATTAAATATGGGAACTGCTGTGCTTCAGTATCTTCAGCTTTCCAATGGATGACTACGCATGTCCCACTCTCTGGATGACCACTGGCTATCAAAACCAAAGAGCAAAAGAAAGGGAAGATTATCAGTGGTTTTCAAACTTAAATTGTGGGGCCAGCGAGATAGCTCACTGGACTAAGTGCCTGCTTAGGCAAGCGCAGGGACCAGGGTTCCCTAGCACGTTGCGCAGTCCCTGCCCCTAGATGAGCTGAGCCAGCCACTGAGACTGGGCCATGGTATCGCACACCTGCAATCCCAGTACGGGAGGCTGAAAACAGGAGGATCACTAGAAGTCCGAGCTGCATAACCAGACCCTGTGCCAAACACACACATAAAAAAAAAAAAATTTTTTTAAACTTCAATTGTGTATTAAATAACATTACCATCGAAGACACACGTTTACCAGCAACACAAGAGCAGTGAAAAGTTAGAGCTTCTCTGAAAACAATGCCTAAAAGGATCACTGGGCTGAATGGAGCTGAGACTTATAGGAATTCAGCAACAAAGGCCAAAGAAGTTTCTGGAGTTTATAAGGCTGCTAAAAAATCTACTACTAAGTTCACATGAAAATTTTTTTCATCAAAGAGTATGTTTTTCTGCACTGAATTCTTATTTCTTTTATCATGTGTTACCGTTTATATCTAGATGTTCCCTCAAAGCCTCATGTTTTGAGAAGTGACTAGATTAGGCCACAGGTGGGGGTGAGGTTGAGGTGAAGCCTGAGGGGAGGAGGCAGGTTGCTGTGGGTGGGGCCTGGGGTTGGAGATAGATATTTTTGTGTATCCCTCCTGCCTTGGTCTGCTGCTTCCCATTGCCATGCCATAACCAAGCTTCCTCTGCCATGCCTCAGTGCCAACCAAGGGAGTGAAATCTTTACAAACTATGAGCCACATAAATCTTTTCTCCTTTAACTTGTGTTGGGTATTCTGTCCCAGCAACAAGAAGTAACTAAGACATTCTATAATACACAAAGTTGTGAAGGGACAGATAATCAAAATATGGGTTTTCAAGTATTTCCATATATTACAAATTATTCAAAATTTTCTCTATCTAAACCTCTAGCTCTTAAAATAATCCTAGTAACATAAGGGTGTAACTCAGTTCCAACTTCCAAAGGGGCTAAACTTTCATTACTAAATATTTTTTTCCTGTACCAACAGAGGGAGTTAATCCAAAATCATAATTTCTTCTTGAAGTCTTGGGCTTTAAAATTAGGAACTCCTATACGAGCTGATGCCATATGTAGAAGATGCAAGGTCAAGAAAAATAATCAAAGGCAAGTTCCTCACCAGTTCTGTAATCTGATAGTATTTACTCATCAGTCAGCTAAGCCACAGGACACAACAAAAGGAAAATCACAGATATTGTGGCACTTTTGTAAATACATCTGTTCATATTTATTCTTCATATTTCTATTGGACTCTTGCCTGAGGAAAATTATGTTTTATGTATTTGGTTGTTACAGGGCCTCACTACACAGCTCGGACTCAGTGATCCTCCTGTTTTTTGCCTCCCCAGCACTGTGATTACAGGTATGCACCACCATGCCCACACTCTGGCCAAGGGCCAGGGGGCGGGGCACCTCAGTCCCCAAAGTGCTTGCCTAAACAGTCCACTGAGCTATCTCACCAGTCCCTAGGAAAATTAAAAACTGATATAGAAAAAAATACCTTTTACTGCTAATATGTCAGGGACTACTGACCTAGTGAGGGAAATTCAGCCACATTTCATTCCAGAGAGTTATCTTGACAAATATCGGGAATATTTTCTTAAGCGGTTATTGTTATACTCCAAGCTTTATGTCCCTTCACAGTAAGATTTTGTTAAAAGTTTTCTGATGGCAGCATCTAAATTTAAAAACCCACATACTCATTCACTTTTCTCCCCTATGTACACATACATACAAACATACTTCCTTTTAAAAAATAAACTTCGCTTTTCAGGCCAGAAGGGTCCCATTCTGATACAATGTAAATAAGGATCTGATTGCTTCAGATTCAAATCTAAGTGGAAGAGTCTTCATGCCTGCACTGAGAGACGCTCAGGACTCCTGGCAGCTGTAAGGACTTAACGCTAACTTAGCATTATCTATAAGGCAGCCAGATAATTATTTCACTCATTGTCTCGGTTACTCTTCTCTTGTTGCTGGAACAAAATACCCAGACACCCAAAATTAAGGAAGGAAAAGTTTATTTAGCTCACAGTCTGTGGAGATTTCAGTCCATACTCAGCTGGCTCCAAGGCAGACTGGGACATGGCAGAGGACTGCAGTACATGGCAGCAGAAAACAGCAAAGAGCCAAGGCAAAAGGGAGGCGCAACAGCAGCAATGGCTACAAGACAAGCCTCTCACCTATCCTTATATTGTCTTCGGGTTATCTGCCCCAGGGTGGGTACAGCACTCATATCCATAATCTCAGCACTAGTCAGAACCACATTCCCAGCCTTGGATTATGAATTAATCACAAACTCTAGAACTATGCCCCAATGACTATATAAGCTTTGGGGGCACAACTATACACAAACCATAACACTAATTATCCTAGACTTCATTAGCACTACCACTTCCCCTACCTATCTTACACAAATCACTAATGAACCTTGGCTGATGGCCATAAAGCAAAGCAAGACGCCTACATTAGTCACCTTCTGATTGCTGGGGTGAAAGATCCAACACTTGCAAACTAAAGGTATATTTTGGTTCAAGTTTTCAAAGGATTTAGTCCATGGTGGAAAGATGCAGTAGAGGAAAGTTACTTAACCCACGGTGGCTAGGAATCAGAGAGGGAGGGGCCCAGACAAAAATATACTCCCCAACCCATGCCTCCAAGGACCTACCTCCAATGGCGCCCTACCTTCTGATAGCACAATTAGCAATCTACTCCTGTAACAGTGAGCTAATCTGATGAGCACAGCACTCCCATGAGCCAACCGCCTTTCAAAACCCCCCTCTGAACATATGAGACTTTGAGGGACATTTTAGATCTAAACCACACCAGTACCATAACAAAGAGAGTTCAGACACATACAACTGAATTATAACTTTGGAGTTTTGTTTTTAGTCTACAATTCTCATGATGCTATGTCATTTTGAAGCAGACTCTATAGGGACTTAATGAGATTTATAAATCTCAAGACTCAAGAGATAGTCTTCCTTTAGCATTCTTTCAAACATATGGACACTAGCCTCAAGGAAAACGACAAGAGTCAAAGATGTGTTGACTTCAGATTGAACATTGTATGTAACACCAACAAAGTCCAAAAAACACAAAGTGTATCAAATATTAAAGTGAGCTAAGTAAGGAGTTGGAGAGAACTTCATTATTCTTCCATTCTGTATCTTTTTATTGTAGTGGAGATTAAACCTGGGGTCTCTGCACTGAATTATCCTAGTAATTAGTAGGGCAGGGTCTGGCCCTTTTTGTTTCTTGGTTTTTTTTTTTTTTTTTTCATTTCTGGGAATCAAACTCAGGGAGGGACTTACAAATGCTGGGTGAGCACTCTACCATTGAGCTAGGCCACCACTTTTATTTTTATCCTTGAGATAGGGTCTCACTATGTATGTAACCCAGGCTGGCCTTGAACTTGAAGCATTCCTCCTGCCTCAGCTCCCTAAGTGCTGGGATTACAGGAATATACCACCATGCCAGACTTTATATTTTTATACTGAGGCAAAGTTGTTACATTGCCCAGAGTGGGCTTGCTCTTGAGGTGTCCCAAAGGGACTGCAGACATGCTGGTATGTGCCACCCTGCCTGACTATATCCATTACTTCCCCGTTTCCCCCCACAAAAAACCCAGCACTTACAGGGTACAGGAAGAGAAAATACACAGCATGGGTTTCCTCAGGCTCTAGTGTCAGCACAAGAAGGTCATCTTCTAGCAGTCAGTTCACAGCATGGGTCAGGAAAGCAATGTCAACAGGCCTCTGTTTCAGAATCAGAGGCTCACCCTCCCACCCCCTACCCCCATATGTCTTCAAAGGCTGTGTGGCACAGGTGAGGGCAGGAGACAAGGAGTAGCTGCTGATGGATGCCATCTTCTCTATGTACACCACACTGACCTTGCCATGGGCAAAGGCTCCCACAGCAGAAACAACAGGGTCACTACTGGAGCCAACTTAAGACATTACTGATGACTGCAATGGATAAAGTGCCAGTTTTCTTGCTTACTGGGAAATGATCTGACACTGGATTCTTACCTTCACAAGCTTCTGAGGCCATCAGCTGCTCAAATTGTATATAAGCTGAATCATGAGGCCATGCAAGCAGCCCAAGATTCTGGAAACTTCAGTGTGGGGTTCATGCTAATGAGCCTCTGATGTGTGGACAGAACCTGCAGCAAGCCAGCTTTGTTCAGTGGACTGTTCATCAGCATCAATAAGCTCCTTGGACTGTGTCTGGTCACACTTGCCCAAAGGGCCCTCCGTTCTTCACCAATGCAGACTTGTACTTGTCACAGCTGAATATGCATGTTTTGCCTACAATGACTTGTCAGCAGAATGGCCCCTTTCAGCCCCACAATGAGGCTGCAGCCTCTGCTCTTATTTCCTGCCCCATATGGGGCTTCTTGAGCACCCTGTATCTCCATTTTGTAATAGTACAGCCACTAGGGTCAAATTTTTTTTTGGGTGGGTGTCAAATTCTTGACTGCCCAATTATACTATTAACTCAACTACATTTGTTATATATATATAAAACCAAATTCTTCTGAGAAAATTTATGAATTCTTCAGAAGAAATGTTACCAGTAATCACAGCACTCAGGAGGCTAGAGCAGGAGGATCACTGCCAGCCGGAGACCAGCCTGGGCTACAAAGTGAGCCCAAGGCCAGCCTGAACTGCATAGCAAGACTGTCTCAAAAAGACAAAGAAAGAACTGTTACCAGATAGGGTCCGAGCTGGTTCCTCCAACCAATAATGAAGAATCTGTAGGTTTGCTGATTTTGATTATGAAAGAAGATCTTTTGGACATATCAGTAAGAGACAAGAGGGTTTCAAAAGTATCACTCAAAGAAAATGGAGGGAGGCAGAGAGAGACAGAGAGACAGAGAGATAGACAGAGACAGAGGCAGAGATCTCTTGCAACCTGAACTAGATAAATTTACATGTTTTGGCAATGGAAACCTGTGGGCACTCAATTTACAGGTGAAAGGTAATGGTTCTTCCTACAGGTGGAGGGTGATGGCCCATGCATAAAGGGAAAAGCCTCATTTTACAGGTGAAAAGGGATGGCCTATTCACACTTGAAGAATGTTGGCCTAGTCATAAAAGACAATAAAAAATCAGGGGCTGAGGCTTTAAACCCTTGGGAGGGAGATTTTTTTGTTTTTTTTGAATGAGTTTCCTAGAAGAGAAAAAAGGCTTCAATAACTTGTGTGCTTGAAGCTGCAGTTTTAAAAATTACAATTTTCCTTGTATCCTCTCTACCTTTATGTTCTCTATCTTACATAGAACTATAAAAGTTGTAGGCAGTAAATTTTTAGAATTTTAAAACAGATACGTAGAATATAATACTTCTTTCATTGTCTACCAATAAAAATTTAAAGAAACAGAAGAGAAAGCATTTGAGGAAAGATAATTTTAGAAAAATGCAGACTGAATAAACTTTATTTTATAAGGAATATAGAAAACATGAGCAAATATTGATATTGCATTAAAAAAACAAAGCCTGTACATCATTCAAATTTTAAAAATCAGTCAGTGTGACACTAAAAATGTACTACCAGAGTAACATTTCATTTTAGAACAAAATCCTAGTGGCTCATCACAACTAGATATACAAACATAAAGGAAATGCTAAAATGATATGAATCTGAATCTCAAAGTGATCTAGTAGGTTGAAGGGAGCACCAAATGTCACCAATGTGGGACTGTGATATATTCTATCAAAGAAAACAAACTACTACTGGCTAATAATGATAAGTAAATAAATAAGGAGGATGCCTGGAATTTAAGAGTAAATGGTTTGTTTGATTCTGTTGTTACATGTGTCTTGTCTGTTTGCTTCCTTCAATTACTTAGGTTAATGTGTAAGAGAAAACACTTTCCAGTTCTACCCCTACTTTATTTATTTCTGGCCTGCTCAGCCCACCCCTGGGGGAAGGCCTGGTGCAGCATGTGGTGCCCGAGAATGAACTGCGGTCCCTGAGCGCTTGCCTAAGCTTGTTTAAGAAGGTGCTTTAGACTGCTGAGCTATATCACCGGCCCCTCTACCTTATTTTTTAAATAAAGATAATTTATACTGAAGAAATGGTATGTCTTGTCACTTTAGCTATTGCCTGAATTTTTTTTTCTTCTGTATTTTAGGGAAAGGTCTACAGAGTGTTCAAGGTCTCACTACTAGATGAGACTCGTAGTGATCCACCTGTTTACAGCCTCCCAAGTGCTGGGATTACAGACGCATGTGCCACCATGCCCAGTTTCAATCACCATCGCAGTGCACCCTGGGGGCATGGCGGCACGGCAGGCCCAGGGATTGAACCCCAGGCCCCTGAGCCTGCTTGCAGGCACTTTAATCTGCTGAGCTATTTGGCTAGCCCCTGAAATATTAAAATGATAGAATACTTCGATTTTTGTTCTTTTTTGAAAATTATTAAGAGGGCTGGGGAGATGGCTCAGTAGAATAAGCACTTGCCTGGCAAGTGCAAGAGTCTGAGTTCAATCCCCAGTTCCA